>NC_139623.1:125191299-125381299 GCF_964638095.1 Poromitra crassiceps
TATCTAGCTGAGCGAAAAAGCAAGCAAACAATTAAAACCAAATAATGGCATCGCCACCTGACACACCGGTCAAAATGGTCAAATGGGGGAACGAAAACACTGTGGCACACAAAGCGGAACAACCACCGGTAGACGTGGCGGGTCTTCCTGCCTGTAGTAATGTGTACCAGGCTCTCTCTCGTTTGAGAGAGAGAGCCTGACCTGATATTCTTACGTTATTTTCTTTTTGTGAGTAGTCAATATCCATTATAATAAAATGCAAGTGCTTGAATATTGAAATGACTTGAAATGTCCCTCCCCCTCCTGTGCAGGGGGGGCAAGAGGCTTCAGATTTTGTCGAGAGATTCAGAGAATCTGGTGTTTCCAATGGTTTGAAAGAAACAATCGAGCCAAAACATTTGAACCAGTTTTCACCGTTTTTCATCGCCGTTTCGTCAGAATAGATTTGTTGAGAAAAATAACAAGTAGAAGGAGGTGGTTCCTCATGCTTAGAAAGCAGAACAAAGTGAAGTGTGGACTGATGCTTACATCCAGCTGTGTCTCTAGGTGTTTGGAGATGAACTCTTTAGTTACCTGGAAGGCCTCCTTGGCGAGGGCATCGTCCTGGTCACCCCTGGCCCACGGCTGCCTGTGCTGCGGCCTGAGGCTGTCTCCAAACACGTCGATGTAGAGGAAGACGTACTCCTCCTGAGGAAGGCCCTCACGACGGAAGTTCACCATTAACTTCCGGAAGACGTCTGGAGTGCAGCAGACAAACACCACTGGAGGGGAGAGAGAAGAGGGGAGAGGAGAGAGAGATGGGGAGAGTTGTTTTAGGCCGTGTAGGGAAGCGACTGTAAAAGTCTACCAGGTACTTCATGTTGGAAAAAGTGGGACTACAGCAAAGCTACCCTCCGGAGAAATAGCTTTGTTTGTTTGTTTTGCTTTCAGATTCTCCCTTGAATTCTGCTTCAAGCTTCAGTTCTGCATGGCTTCGGCATATGGTGTGTTCGGGCTGTAATTAACGCTAATTTTCTAGATATGTAATTGAAATCTGGCAAGGGAAGGTAAACATTGTTCATTTGCATACTATCGACATTGTAATGATACAAAGCAGGTTGAAAATCGACAAGGTCTTCCTTTAAAAATCCATTTAGGAGGAAATAAAGCACTTTATTTACCATTTTTTCTCTGGTGAAATGAGCGCTTCGTGTTTTGTTTGTGTATTAATGTTGTTTATCCACAAGCAGAAAAGAAAAGTAGTGATAATGTTGTAGTCAGGCAGGCTGGACTTGTGCTGTGGGTTAACAGATAACATGGTGGCCCTCTCTGACTCAGACTGGAGGCCAGATTAGCTGCCTGCCACCTCCACTGCTCTGATTACACTGACTCATCTGTCAATGGAGACATCAATGGGCCTTATTAGAGAGAGGTGTGTGTGTGTGTGTGTGTGTGTGTGTGTGTGTGTGTGTGTGTGTGTGTGCGTGTGCGCGTGTGCGCGTGCACGTGTGTGTGTGTGTCGTATGTGTGGTCAGGACCCCCCGCCCCCCTAGTAACAGATTGGGTACCCCTTTGTCCTCATTTTTCAACGCCACAAGATCGTAGCCAACAACTTGTGTTAAGACGATGTTACAGAGTCGTCCAAGTTAAACTGAGAAATCCATCAATTCTCAGAGGAAGACAGTCTTTCATGTGATTTTATATAAAGAAACAAACAAAATCAATATCTTATTGATGGCCTTAATGTACAAAGCACCGCGAACCGCACTGGGGCTTCAGAGGAGTCAACAACATCACACCCGCCAGTCATATTCACAATGTTCTACGTGCTCCGACTGTTAATAAAGCATGTTGCTATGATTTTGAATGTAAACGTCTGTCTTCTTCACTTGCACCAATCCCGTGGGGATTCCCATCAGGGGAAGTCTGCATTAGCATGGCTAACTCAATAGACCCTTTTCACGGGGGCCATTTTGTGTCAAAAAGGCAGAATAAACACAGGTGCAAGCAAAACACTAATGAGGGTTTCCAAATTCCAATCATGGAAGTTTGAAACCCTCATTAGTATTTTGCTTGCACCTGTGTTTACCCTGCCTTTTCGACAGAAAATGGCCCCCGTGAGAAGGCTCAATTAGTTTTGTCTTATTCTCCTTTATTTCTTCATTGTACTTATCTGATTGGCTTTCATTTGAATTGATATGATTAGTATCTGTGTATCAGTATAGTAGCAGTGCCTTGCTGTCCATAGGCTGAAGGTCCAGACAGGAGTTAATTGGCCTACCCCCAAAGCCTTGCCACAGGAAGTCTCCAGGGGCGTGATGACATTCCTTCCTGTCCCAACGCCTCTATTGTTTCAAGGCTTTAATAACCTTGGGGCAGGAAGTGAACGGTGAAACCATGGCAACCAGCCAACCAACGGTAAAAGCGCTCTTCCGATAGCGAGCTCAAGAATCCTCTGTCACCGCCGAGACAAGTTTACACTCTGCCTCAGGTCTACCTGCCGGCCCGAAACCCCATCTGTGTGTGTGTGTGTGTGTGTGTGTGTGTGTGTGTGTGTGTGTGTGTGTGTGTGTGTGTGTGTGTGTGTGTGTGTGTATGTGTTCCCCTCCTCTTCTCTACTTGCACTATAAATACGAATCTAAAAATACTCTTGACTTTCTAGCTTTTCTCCCTGGCTCTGATTTCTTCATCAAACATGTCTCTCTATCCCACTATAGAGTTTCCTTCGGGATCAATAAGTTTATCTAAGTGGGAATCTCAGTCCTTCTGTCTGTCTGCATCCACTTTGGGGTTGGCCAATCAATCTGAAACTCCACACGGGCATTGCGCTTGTTGATTTTTAAATTTTCACAGATTCATGCATTTTCTGAGCATTTTTGGCACATGGAAGTTTGTTTATTTGATCATGCTTGTCACAGTTCATGGCAGACCTGCTGAATAGCTCTACTACAAACTTTCGATTGGCCACAACCAAACTTGATGTCTGCATTAGAGGTCGACCAATAGTCGATTTTTTTAAGGAAAATAATAATAATGATGTTTGCCAATTAATCATTCGATATTTTACCCCTCCCACATGAACATTTTGAACAATCTTTGCCTTTATTAGGATAACTGTTGAACTGGATATCTGGCTGCCCCTCTCCCGGTCCAGCACACTGAGTGACAGTGCTCTCATAGCTCATCACAGAGCAGCAGTTATCTTCAGTCTAATGCATTAATAATGGCATACTATAACCAACAACCTTATCATGCTCATCATTTACGAATAAAGCTGCCTTAAAGTTTAATTTACAGTAAATATAAATGATCTCAGGTACACAATGACATAAACTTGTAGAGTTGGCACGATGGATGATGGCATGGACCATCGTCGATGGGCCGACCCCCAACGGGGGCAAATTCCATGAATTTAGAGCCCGCAGTGGAATTCGCAGGAGTTTTGTCTTGAGACGAAAAAATCAAGCGTGGTGGATATCAGAACAGCGGATCCAGGTACTTTGCAAAATGTCAAGGCCACGCCCCTTTTAGGGGGAAAATGCACATCACTCGCCGTTGACTTCCATGTAAAATAGCAGTACAAAAAAAATCTATAGAAAAAGAACTGAATTCATTTTGTTTATAAATGACCCAAAGACAACATGACATGACAATATATTTCAACTCGGTTGGCCATAGATACAAGATAGATACAAGGCTGGCCAAGATACATCAACAACAGTACTTGCCTTATATGAATGCTCTATCCAGCTTTTCAGCTCTTGTACAGTCTGTTCCTATGGTGGGTTTCCCCGTAAAAGGGGCGTGGCCTTGGCGCTTGATGACACGGCGCTGTTCTGGTCTATATATTAATGCTCAACCCTGGCAAGTGCTTTCAGTCCTCAGCTGAAGGGTACAGGTAACTAACAATATAATAGCCATCGTCCATCACGATGTTTCACTGTGGAACCATCACGATGGCTATTTGGTTGACATCGCACAACCCTAACCTTGATTTCAAAATGGTGATGTACGTTCCCGCATGCCCGGTGGAGGCTACGCAGCAATCGGCCACAATCGGAGCCAAGTTTAGCCAATAACAATACTTTGTAAAACATCCCTATCGGCACCGATTAATCAGCCAAACGATGAATCATCTACCTGTAGTCAGCGCTGCTTGAACGCACCGCCACCTGATGATGACTGCTGAGGGCAGCCAGCGCCCAGAGTGCCAAGCGGTGCCCATGACGCTTTGGATGTGAGCGCACAATTACAGCAGGAACCAATGACAGCAGCCGTCTCCCTGTTGCCATCTCACTGGACTTGGTGTCTGGGAGATGGCATCGTCCATCACTATGTTTCACTGTAGATTGGAACCATCGCGATGGCTATTTGGTTGACACCGCACGACCCTAACCTTGATTGCAAAACGCTGATGTACATTCCCACATGACCGGTGGAGGCTACACTATCGGCCACACTATCGGAGCCAAGTTCAGCCAATAACAATAGTTTGTCAAATCGGCCAAACCATTAATCGTCTAGCACCGCCCCGCCCGGTGACGACTGCTAAGGGCAGCCAGCGCCCAGAATGCCAAGATGTGCCCATGACGCTTTGCACATGACAGCAGCTTCTCTGTCTTCTTGCTGTCATGGAATGCTCACATGCTAATGTTGATAGAACAACATTTCTCTTTCTATCTCAATATGTTGAGGAAACACATCTCCATAGTATTAGGATCAATTGTAAATCCGAGACGGGAGGTTTTACTGTAAGCCCTTTGTGGTTCCTTACCTCTCCTTCTCAATTCAAGTTCTGTGGTAATGAGCTCCAATAAACCAACGTGCCCCTCTTTGTCGATAACTGCAACCTTTCCTATTCTCTCCTATCTCTGTGTCCAGGTCTGCCCATGCAGGCACTGTCTGGCAGGGGGTCAGTTGCCATGGAAACGCCCCTACGGTGACAACACAGCCAGTCAGTGGCTGCATCAAACTCATAGGCCGTATAAAAACATGGACTTAGCCACTCATTGGTTTTCGGACTCGCGTTTTGAAGCCTCGAGGTTGGCATGTTCACCGTTGCCCTCTTGGTTATCTGGGACCAGAAGTGACGTGAATTGGGATGAGAAGAGCTGCTATTGGTCCGTGATCGGGAAGCTGCGACCCGTCAATCACGCCCCAAAACTTTGTCTTTTTATCGTCTATTTTACAAAAGATACAAAGATACACAAAGATAGGGCCCTTAGTCTATCAGACTCAGTCAAGATTTAGTTAAAAGTCTGGAAAGCAATGGATTGAAATTGACTAAATAGCTATTGATTAAATATTAAATTAAGAATGTTGGGCATACTGGGCAATATGGATGCACATTGCTCATTAAATAATGACCAATCAAGTAGCCTATTGCAGCCAAGCCATATATTTTATATTTGAACATGTATAACAGGAAATCTGATGGAGAACAGTTTGAACAGGGTCAGATGCAACTGATCAATATAGTAATAGTCTTATCTATAATTTACAGGTTCTATGCTCAGGTTTGTCACACGCACAGACTAAGTTGATCCACAGCCAAGCTCATCCAGTACGAACACAGACCCAGTACAGTCAGCTTCAGCAACTACTAACACAGACCCGGTACACAGCTTCAGCAAATAATGCCAGCTGTCCAGGAGGGAGGATTGTAGTGGGAGTACTGAGGTGTCAGGTGTGACTTTGTGGCGATGGCAAATGGCCAGGTAGGAGGGCCCCTTTACAGAATCTTGCTTAGGGCCCCTGGGAGGTCAGGACCGGCACTGATAGGCAGCCACACTGGAGCACTTGAGGTTAAGTGTAAAAGGAGAGTGCATTACTCATTCCATTTCCGCCACAGGATGAGGATTTGAACCAGCAACCTTTTGCTACTTCTCTGACCTTGAGGCTGTTGCTGCTGTCGGGCGGGCCCTCTGTTCTGTGCAGAAGGCCAGAGTGCAGACACGACCCTGAAGCCGGGAAGAGCAACGGATCACAGAGAGCCCAGACCTGACCTTTGACCCCCCCACAGACTTCCTCCCTCACAGATGTGTTAAGATGAAAGGCAAGCAGCTTCCACTGATGACCACTGCACTTTCCACATGACAGGCTTACAGATGAAAGGGCTTTGTTTTGCTCAGTAAGGACTATGAGCCACACACCACCAGGCTCAACCACAGTCTGAAAAGCTAGGAATGATCTATTACCGGAGGGATGACGTATTTTTGTAGGCTTTATCCAGAAATCGCTGCCATTTGGTTCTTCAGTGGAAAAGTCTATGGGGTTTTAGAATGGAGATTTCACTTAAATGCATAAAATAAGGTCTGTGGTTAACAAAAGTTTATGGGAATGCGGATTTGGGTTCAGCATGATACTCTTCACAAACGTGAATAACTTTTATGCCTTTTTAAGCATTTTCTAAAAATCACATTACATCATGTCATTTATCCAAAGGGACTTACAATAACACATTTTTGTCTCTGAGAGTCACAGCCAGGGGTGATGGAGGAGAAAAGGAGCGGTGGAGGAGGAAACAGAATGAAGGAAAAGGTAATTATCTTCTTCTGCCCAGCTCCTCTTCACTCTGCCATCTCATCTCAGTGAAGATGATCTCAGAAGAAAGTCCTCAAGTCAAGTGGCTTTTATTCCCACACAGCCAAGGGGAATTATTGTTAGTGCAGCTGAAAATTAACCCGACGCTGCCAGATGGTTTCTTTTCACATGACCACCTTAGAACGAGTTGCCAGACATAGATTATTGGTGCGAACCACTGGTGGTTCAGATTCAAACCAATAGATTGCAACTCGATTCCTATGCTCGCCAGCTACGCGGCCTCGCCCGTCCTGCAGCTCGCCGAGCTGGCCCTGCAGCTCGCATTCGCAGCTCGCCCACTGTGCGGCCTTGCCCGTAGCTCAGCTGCTGTGTGGCCAATGAGACCAAGAGATGTCAGATTCATGACATCACTGATTATGTCACAGTGGGATTTCATCAGTGGGATTTATGAGGGATTTATGACATCACTGATGATGTCACAGTGGGATTTATGACATCACGGTTGATGTCACAGTGGGATTTATGACATCGTAGTGGGACAGAGAAACAAACAAACAAACAAACAGAGAAACAAACAGAGCCCCAGCTCCCATTATACTGATGATGAAGAGACAATCCATTCTGTTCTTATATCTTGTAGCGTGTTCCAGCCTGAGCAGTGAGTTAAAGAGCATGATGCAGGTTAGACACCACTTTGCATTAATATGTGGGATAGCAATTAGGATTCAGTTTTGTTTTTTTGTTTTTCCCCACACATAGCTGCATCTAGACTGGTTTTTGTTAAACATCTTGCACGCGCACATAAAACCCCGCAAATCTAGCAATAACACCTGTGATGATTTTAATACACAATAATAATCAATAAATGTTCCCTCGGATCATTACCTACGCCGACCGTCTGTCCCGGTCTGTCCATCCTTCGAGAGGCCACTTGCTGCAGTATACACTCCACTCTGCAGCTAAAACTCCTCCCCTCTGGACCTAAAAATCCTCTTCTCATGAGCTCCAGCGAGTGCCACTTGTGTCCGTCTCCGACAATAAAGTTATCCGCCTCAGAGCATTCTGCAGCCGGCTTACATGAGCTGAGATGGTCGGTCCCAAAATTATCTTTGCAAATAGGCGTTATTTTGAAAAACCGATAGCATATTGGGGGTCAACCAGTTTTACTACTTAGTTACGTTTCACTACTGAAACTATAAAGTGCCATATTAACCATAGATAGAGCCCAAACTAAACAGAAAGTAAACAGTTGCCTTTGGGGAGAAATGGAGCTGAGTTTTCTTCTTTTCCCGTCAATGCCGAAATGCATTCTGGGCAGTGTCGAATTATTATACCTTTTTCTCCATATTTCTGCCCTGGGGGCATGTTTGAATTTTGTTTTTGTTTTTTGGGGGTATTGTCATAAGAATCTTGAGTCCTAACTGTATATATATATATATATATATATATATATATTTTACCTGCACCACGCTCTTTAAGCATCTTTTTCTCTGCTCTCTGACTCACAGGTAATGTAATCAGGCGCCACGCTGCCAGCCCAGCCTCCGCAAACAAACAAACAAACAAACAAACCACAAAACCAAACGAAACAACAAGTCTAATTGAAAGGCTTTAATGAAGAACCTGACAGTCTCCTCATTTCTCTCACATACTGTACATACAGTATTAGAGAGAGAACGTCGGCAAACCCAATGTGCTAGCTGAGGTTACATTACAAGACTATTCCCCGGATTTTAGCTAGGATTTCCAGTTAGCTCTTGCTTTCATGTGTTTCAGTTGGGTTCAGTTGTGACAAGTCGCCGAGTGTGTGGTCCCTCGTCTGAGGTAGTCAAGTGTGTGACCCCTAGTTTTTCAGTCATCATAAAAAATCTGCAGGAACCAGTCATTAGTCTATAGTCCCAGTCTTTTCATAATCTGTTAAGGATTTTGAAAGTTGTCTAGTGTATGTAGGGCTTGAGGAACAGGGTTCAGTTAGTGATTTTGAACTAGAGGGCACTCGGTATACTGCATACCTCTGCCAAACGTTCTGCAAAGTTCCGTGGTGTTACTGTATGTGAATCCATTTGGAAGGCTTTTTTTGATTGACCATTACCACACCCCATTTTGGCTAGTGGGCGTGGGAAGTTAATCAGTTTGTCCTTGGACCATGACCAACCTTTCTACAAGGTTTCATAGTGTTAGGTGAATCCGTTTGGAAGTTAAGTGGCTTTTTGTGATTGGCCAGACGCATTGCCACGCCCCTTTTGGCCAGTGGGCGTGAAAGTTAATCAGTTCTAAATTGGCCCATGACCAACCTTTCTACAAAGTTTGGTGCAAATCTGTTCATAACTTTTTGAGATATTCAAACAAACAGAAGGGGTTAAAACATGACCTCCTGGCCAACACACAGTATACCTCCTCTGTTGGTGGAGGTAATTACAGATGCACTGACAGCAGCAGGGAGAGCCAATTAGCTGTGTTGTGCCTTTTCAGATCTGATCTGTCTTTATTAGACAACTCTAGAGTTGTCTAATAAAGAAAAGCCAAGTCAAAGATAAACAATATACAGTATACTATACTTACTACAGTATACTATAGATAAACAGTCCTCATTAAGATTGTTTTCCCACCATCTAAGAACATGAAGCCTGCGGGACACAAGCTCCTGATTACAAACTGTTGCAGAGACGAACCAGGAAAGCAAACTCCGGAGCTGCGTGAAAACTGCCATTTTAATAGCTGGAGACTTGATTCATGAAGAGAAGACTCGAGACTCGACTTGACTTGGGTGGGTTCTGCCGACTCGGGACTTCCAGCAGACGACTGAGTTTAAATTCTGTTTTCTGAATTTGTATGGAATGATTGCATTTATTGAAGTTGAAACCGATTATAGAAATCAAATGTCTCATGGTGCACTTACCAAGTTTTTGTCCTATTAAAACTGCATTGAAAAGGCCTAGATATTTAGTTTTCTTTAAAGCAGCTACGAGCAAGATTTTCGATTATTATTAAACAGTCTAAATTTAATATCGATGCATCACATCTTACCTCTAATAGTAGACGAGACCAACGGCGAGTAGTCTCGCTTGAACCCCGAGTGAATCGGCCAGTGCTGCCGTAAACCATTTAATTTCACTTCCGGGTTTATCCGGCCCACCGGTAGACAGATAGAGAGAGAGAGCCTGGTGACGCGAGGTTAGTAGACAGACACAGACTCTAATCATCAAGAGAGCAATCTCAGATTCACATGGCTTTGGTCTCAGCTACTATTATAGGTAAGATGTGATGCATCAATATTATAATTATACTGTTTAATAACAATCGAAAATCTTGCTCGTAGCTGCTTTAAGATGATTAAATTTATATTGGACTCATGATTTGACTTGACTTGCTGTTATTTAGTCTTGAGACTTCACATTAATGAGGTGCCATGAACAATTTCGCACCCCCGCAGATAATTGCATCCCCACCATATTTCGGGGCTGTTTTAACTTAGAAATCAGGGAGGTCTACACAGACAATTATATCATTTTTAAACAGTTAAATTTCTGTATAAATCATTACAATGAGCTCCCGTGAGGTGGGGATGCGTTTGCGTGTGGCGGACTGCTATCGTTAAGACACGCAAACAGGTGCGCAAGTGCAAAAAGGGGATCGCCTGTACCAAGATAAGGCCCTACAAGTTTCCAAACTGTGTCAGCTGTGTGTGGTAGCGTTGGGAAGAGCAATTCTTCTAACTGACTCGATTCTTTCAGGCTGCAGTGAATCGATTCACGGCCTTGTGAAAATGGAAATGGCATCACAGCCAAGAGCCCTTTGAATAAAGTCTACTCAAAGTGCAATCTATTGGTGTCGCTCTGTCCCATTCAGCAGACATCCCCATCTTGCTATCGTACAAGAGAGATGCAGATCTTGCAGGAGCCAGCTACAGCAGAGGGGCTTCTAGAAGACATACTGTATAGACATATTAGATGCCACGGTGGCTCAGTGGTTAGCACTCTCGCCTCACTGTTGGTCTCCACCCCGGTCCATTCTGTGTGGAGTTTGCATGTTCTATGAAGAAGGTATAAGGTAGTACTCAGTAGGTAGGTACAGGGCAAAAGAGCCAAAACTAGAAGAATGAAATGAAAACTGACCGGGAGCTCGATTTTTGAGTTTGCATGTTCTCCCTGTGTTTGTGTGGGTTTCCTCCCACAGTCTAAAGACATGATGTGTTGAATGTACACTATATATGTGTGTAGATATATACATTATATAATGTAATAACACTGTATATGACTGTGATGATGCTATGTAAAGCCCTTTGAGAGATGCTTGTGATAAGGGGCTATAAACATAACATAGCTATTGACATATTGAGACAGACGTCTATGAGGGGAAAGAACACAGGTTCTATTTATTTCTTATCTGTGTCAGCGCTCTCTAATCTAGTCCCAGCACTAATGGCTTGGCTCCAGCTTGGTCAGCGGGACAGCATCATCAGCACTTCCTATTTTGTAAACAGTCCATTACGAAGTGCGTCCGCTCCACGGGAACTCCTCCGGACACAATGAGAGGCCGGCACAAGCCTTTTAGATGGGACTCCTGCAGAGACGAAGTCCAGCTTTATTTTGACATTTGCTTCCCTACTGTTAGTACAGTGCTAGAAAAGTACCCGTGTTTGAATAACACACACTCCGACAGACTCACAGGCCACTTGGGTAACCAATAAGGTGACGAGGCCCATACCAATAACATGGACGATTGTACTGTCACAAAAGCAGACAGCAAAAGATTGCACAGCTTACATGTTGGCCCACTCAACTGAAGTAGTTGGGTTTCCATCCAAGCGTATTGCAAATTTGAAGCAAACTTTCAGAAAAACGGCAAAAGAAAATGCAAAATTATGCGCATTTCCGTCCACTGATTAAAACCTGATACATGCCGTTGTCATGCAGGCAGTAACCGAGCTCTATGAAAAACATCTATTAAAAGTTTTTATTATCCACAATGCTTAAATGGATTACCAGGCACCACTCTTCAATTCGGCATACATTATATGTATGCCGAATATGCAATAGTGGAGTATACACTAGTTAAGTTTTGGTAGTAAGGATTTTTAATTCTAAAATACTCACAGCATATGCTGTTGTGTTTCTGACTTGGATCGTGGTTGTTTTGATTAATCAAAATGTTCAAAATCCCTACTGTACTGTACAGTCAACCTAGTGACATCATCTAGCAGTACCCTAGTTGGTGAAAAGCTGAAATGTTGTTCATCTTTCTAGCAAATCTAGGTAAATGTCAGACTTGAAAGCAGTGTCCTGTCTTGTCTGAGGTGAAATGGAAATGGACTAGAGTCACATGATCAAATGTTTCATGCCCTCTAGTATCACTCTTGAGTCTGTTTTCAATCCAGTTGGATATTGTGTTTCTGAGCTCCACTGCCATCCGTCCATGCATCCATCCCTACCTCCCCCCACCCCCCTCTCTCTGCCTGGCAGGAGTGGTGCGTCTCCTCCTAGCAGGAGCGGTGCGTCTCCTCCTGGCTTCCCCGACTCCTTGGCTGTGGGATTCCAGCATATTAATCTTTAACTGGGGCCAGATGGACAGGCGCAGGGCGAGGCAGAGGAAAAGCAGGCTGCAGCACGGCCTTGTGGGGTGGATTTGTTCAGCATGGTCGCCCGCCCGGTCCGCCGCCATGGCGACAGGAGGCGAGGTGGTTAACGGGACGATGCCTCCTCGGGTCGTGATGTCACCCGTCCTGTCCGGGAAGCCGGGGGGTCGAGAGTGGAGGTGGTGGTGGGGGGGGGGGGGGGGGTGGTTTGGGGGCAGGTCGGGAGGGAGGGGGGTGACGCCAGCGGAGGCTTGAGCTTCGGTCAGCAAGGTTAGCGCTTCTGAAACTCAATTAGTTTGCAGTTTCATCCCAGCAGGCAAGGACTTCCTCCAAAATCCAATCTTCACGGTTCAAGAGAGAGCGGGAGAGAGCAGAGGCGCTTCAAGCGTCATGCCCATTGAGATTTTTTGTTTTTGCTAAATTCCTGACGGTCATTAGTAGTAGAGCATCAATCCCCTTTTCAAACTTGTGAAAATGAAATGCTGTTAGTATTATAGGCATAGTTTGCATTGCAATTAGTTTGCTACTTAGCATTGTAATGTTAGCCATCCCTCAATCATGTTGTTTACATGTCATGTAGAGCTGCTATGGCAGTGAGCTGTTTTTACCACCACTATCACAGGTTATACTGTAGTTAGCAAAACATTGAATTCCATTTGATGTCTCCAGGTCAAGATGCAGTTCTCTAAAATAATTACCATTGTGGATATAGTCTTTTTTTATGTGAATAACATAAAAACCTTAAGACCTTTACCTTTAAATACCTTAAAAAACAGTTTTGACATGAAACCCCGGGAAGAATAGCATCTGATTGTGATTGTGATTATTTAGCTAATATGGCTCCTATCCAATAAACTAATAATCACAGGTTTTTAGCTGTTGGCACCCTGCCAGCATGTGAGGTCAGTTTGTGTTTTTCCGCAGGGGATGTGCTGCACTGAAAGCACACACACACACACACACACACACACACACAGACACACACACACACAACGTGATGGCTTGATACAAACTGTCCAATTACAGATATCTGATGGTTGATCCAGAGAGCGGTGGCGTCACTCGTACTCTTTGTTCTGGGTGTGATTTAATGCCTGCTTCAGCGAGCGTGTTTATCTGTGCCTGGCTCTCCATTCACACCCATGACTAACACAGATTACAGCGGCTGGGGAAGGGACAACACATACGGGAGATATGTTTGCTTCAGTGACAACTTCTCTGCTATTTAAACCGTTTCAAAGGCTAATTCTTATTTAATTCTTTTATCAAGTTTTTCAGATTTGTCTCCCATTTTCTCCCCAAATGTATACTTGGCCAATTCCGCCTGCTGTCCCGGTCGTTAGTGTCCCCCCTTCTGCTGATCTAGGGAGAGTTGTAGACTAGCATGCCCTCTCCGTTACATGTGCAGTCGCCAGCCGCTTCTTTTCACCTGACAGCGAGTAGTTTCACTGGTAGGACCACTGAGCTATATTAAATATGGAGAGAGGATCTCCATTTGATCCCAGTATCCTGTTGAAGCCAATATCATCTGATTTGCTGGGAACCCGATTCTGCGCAGTAGCTCCGTTGAGTTAGAACCTCTGTGAAGTCCCCGCCCCTCTAAACTTTCTTATGTAGAGCTACGGTTTCTAGATTTGTGCACAGTGCCTTGTGTCCTCAATCCTCTAGCTAGCTCTGTACTGTAAATATGGCACTTTAAGTTCTAATATGTTTTGTCTTGCCAAAAGTAACCATGTAGATTCCCACTATGAGGTCAGTTTATCAAAATGACACCTGTAGGCTGCGGTAATCTGATTTTTGTTGTCAGAGATTGCTCCTAGCAGCCAGACTCCGGGCTGCTCTGGGCAACATACATCGTCATACGGGGGGAAATTATTATCCGATGAACTGATCTTTGCAGCTGTGTGTTGATTAGCTAATGTTTCCATAGCATTTGATTAACGTTATGATTTAATAAATTTTGGAACAAATGTTGGTTTAACAGATCCAATCTAACTGAAGCTTTGTCTACGTTGTAACTTGCGTTTACTAACTGGGCAGCGCAGTGCTGCTGTCTCTCAGTCTGGGGTCGTTTTTCTAACGTTAGCCAGCTGCCTGTCTCTTCTGTAGGCCTATATCCTTATACAACAGCTATGAGGAGAGGAGCTTGCAAACAACATCCCAGTCAAAGCACTTCCCAGAGATATCCATATAAATACTCTCCTCGTGCTTTACCAAAAATAAAAACCTCCAGTGTCTGTTTGTGAGACTAAGCTAACCCGTTAGCTATTAGCTAATGGCTGGTTTTGTGTAGGCCTCATTTTATACCCGGGAGTTGTAACGTTATACTGTACAACACATTTCCTGGCATACGCAGGCAGTTGGACAACCTGGTAAATTCTGAAAATATGTGTCTATTGCGTTATTCCAGCTATTGTTATCGGTTGTTAGGTTATAGTAATATTATCCCGACAAAGAATGCAATTTAACAGCCGGCTAATACAAGCGGGTAATGCTAGCCTGCACCCGTTAAAACCATTGATGTATTAAAATAACCGATAACGTAGCGGGAGTAACTAATTAAACTTCCTCGCGCACCTTTCTCAAAACAATGTCCTTTTTATTGCGATCCATCAATATAGTCAATATAGTCAATATATACATCAATATAGATAACAGATCAAGCAGTGTCTGGTCTATGTAAACTAGGTATATAACGTGAAGAGCCTGTCCAGCCAATGACGACTTGAGACTGGCTGCCACAGCTGTGAATCATCCCTTTTTATTTAGTCAAATAACTACTTAAAAACAAACTGATCAGAAAATGACCACGTGCACAGGCGTGATAATGACTATCTAAAATGATACAAACCACCTTTGGAAAAAAATTATGTGACGTGTAGTTTGATTGTTTAGTTTGGTTAATTTTCCCATCCACTAACATGGGGAGGCGGGCCTTGGTACCTGCTGCCAGAGCGGCGATCTAACATGCAGCGGCTTCATGAAATGGGACTTGGCCTACACCCCTGGGGTAGGACGTATAGTGCAGGGGAGACTCCCGCCTGGCGTGTCCTGTCCTCAGTAATTTTGGTAACTAACATTAGCATTGACTTACTTTTCGGAAATGTTGACATTATGCTGGCGGGGAATCAGATACGTTCTGCTGCTTGCTGCTACATGTGTCAAGTCAGTCACGGACGTGAAGTGGATTTGGAAGATCCGGTCCGTGAGGAGGAATTTCACAATAAAAGCACTCCCCAATAAATATATATTTTCATAGTCTCTTCTAACACATTCTACCCATATTTATAAAATAGTTTATACTATGCTTTTGTTTTTAATTGAACATTTTTATTTTTTAAAGTTATCGCCAAGTGAAAATCCAGGGGGGCTGAGCCGAGGGGGACTGTGTCAGAAAGGTGTACGGGCTGCCACAAGTTTCCCATGCCATGGCCTGGCCCAGCTGACTCAGGCCTTGTGTTGGAACCATAATATTTGATTGGATTTATTATGAGCTATGTTATGGTTAATGGAAATAATAACGTTCAGTCGTAAGTCATTTATAAGCCTTTAGTTAATGAGGAACTAATCACTTACAAAACATGAATATACGTAGATTATTAATAAATGCTATGTTAACATATCACAACATAGTCTGAAACTAGCGATTGAGGCCATACTTGAGGCTTCAAAACTGAAGTCCACAAACTAATGGGTCGCCCCCTGCAGGCAAAGAGGACACTTCCGCATTGGCTTCAATTTTGACAAACTGAGAGGGAATTTCTCATGAGTTTATTTTTGGTTTGTTTTTTCTTAAAGTTAATCAGGCTCTGGACCTTTGTTGTGTGTCCTCTCTCTCTCTAGTCTGAACTACCTGAATACAGGCAACAAGAATCACACCTGGCTGTTGAAGTAAACGGTGCAGGTGTTGCAGGTCAGAGTGCATGCATGCATCCGTGAGCATATGTGTGTGTGTGTGTGTGTGTGTGTGTGTGTGTGTGTGTGTGTGTGCGTGTGCGTGTGCGTGTGTCTGTGTGTGTGTGTGTGACCCGGGGGAGGCGCCTACGCTAAATCTCATCCACACACATCTCAATAGCAATGCAATATGTCACAAAAACCAGCCTTGCAAAAGCAATACCCCACAATGCACAATGTCAGTCTTCAATAGTGTATGAAATCAGATGTGAGGGTTTGGGACGCCCTCTAAAACGAGATGGCGCATCTCAAGGGGTTTATCCTAATAAACAATTTCAATCAATCATGTAGTCCTACAGTGTCAAGGGTTCAATCCAACCATAAAGGACATAAACATGATAATATTACAATAATATTCCTATATGGAAATAAGCTATAATAAAATATTCCTATAATATATAATATTCCTATAATAGCCTATAGTGCGTATAGTATAGTACTCAAGAGTAGGGCTTTGTATCGAACTACAATACTTTCTTGGCACCGAAACAACAGCTTCAATAGTAAGGAGTAGAAATTTTCGATACCAAAACAAAAATGCGTAATTGAGAGAACAGCGTCATTGAGCCTATAAGCGTGCACTATGCTTGCACCACGCTCTAATACGGCTGGTGATTGGCTGTCATGTAGAGGCATGCAGGAAAAGTTACGCCCACTTTAGACAGAGCATGTGTTGTTGTATTGAGACCATTGAGACGCAGCGTGCGGACTGCGCAAACAATACCGAACAAATCAAAGTGTAGCTCGGTGCCAATACCGCGCGATGCAATATATGTGACAAGAAGAAGATTGGTGCCAAGACTGGCAACACGACAAATATGATGAAACATTTGCCCGTGCATGAGATCAATTTACGAGCAGAAAGTTGCACCGTGTTTGAATGCAAGAAGAGCCGCTGGATCAAGCCGGATCGTCAACTTCTTAGAGCTCCTTCCACATCTGAGGACGGCGATCGATATGACTGGCCCGGGATTTTAGCAGGTAACCAAACTTTTAGCCAAGCTTTTAGCAAGTACCAACTCGTACATGGTTGTTTACATGGTTGCAGTTAATGTTAGGCTACTCTAGTAATACCGTAGGTGCGGTGATAAACTGGCCCCCATGCTCTGCTATATCTCTCTCTCTCTCTCTCTCTAATGGAATGGAATGGATCCACATGAAGCTCAGAACCTGTAATCTGTACTCTGTACTCTCTGGAGGCGCACTGTCGAAATACTGTGTACTCTCTGTAGTCGGATTGTCCAAATGCTCTGTACTCTCTGTAGGTGGACTGTCCAAATACTGTGTACTCCCTGTGCGCGTAAATAAAGTGTTACCTTGAGGGAATGCTGCCTCTCATAATTTCAAAATTACACTGATCAGAGTATGATCTCCCCAAGAGAGGGGAGAAGGAGGGGCGCGCACACCGCTGATCTGATTATGACTAAATTTGGAGAAATGCTCTCGGTACATACAACATATCTGTTACTGACTGGAACCACGTGTTGGATTCAGATGGTGTGTCACTTTGCTACAGGAGACAGGGTTCCCACACCTTCTTAAACATCTAATTCAAGGACTTTTCAAGGAGTTGCCAGGCCCAATTCCCTCAAAGTACCTTCAAGGACCCAACACAGCATAGTTTGAGACACAGATCAAGGTTAGTTGCTGTTACAACATCGAGAATTTTTACAATGAGAACTAGCAGGTTTTACAGAAGAACAATTAAAGAGAGGCTTGTGTGAACACTTCTCAAATGTCTCATTTCTATTCTTGCACAAAATATCAAAATCCAAGTGAAGTCTCAAGTCTTTGAGCTCGAGTCCAAGTCAAGTCTCAAGTCTTTGAGGGGCAAGTCCAAGTCAAGTCTCAGGTCTTTGGTCACAAGTCCAATTCAAGTCTAAAGTCTCTTATGGAAGAGCGTTCTATCATTTGCTGCATGCCATCCAGTCTGCAGAACACTGAAGAGCTAAAACTAAGGAATTTAAAGCAGGTAGCCTACTGTCTTATCCTCACATATTTATCTAGGCTATTGGCATACCAGGGTGGTAAATTAACTTTTTTTAACAAGGACTCTTTTTTTGTCCATGTGAAATATGTTTCGGGGGCATTTTGTATAATCTCCAGGGCAATTTTATCAAATGTTGGGAAATATATTAGTTCTTCTATTTTGCAGATACATATTAAATTATTAAATACCATTTTCAAACAAGGGATGGCTTGATACCACTTTTTCATGTCCGATACGATACAGTACCACAACCTCGAGTATCTGCCGATACTGATACTACAAACTGGTAGCAATCTGATCTGATCAGAGAAGCAATCTCTACATTGGCGGGATTGTGTCTGGGGAATTAAGTTGGTGAGTCTTCATAGGCTACATAATTTTGCCTGACGTTAGTCTGACGGTTCGTTACTCACAAAGTGTGTAGATTTGACTTGGCTTATAGATGGGAATGGTATAACATGGTTAGATATTGTGGCCTGTTGTGCTGCTGGATTGACTGTGGTGAGCGGTGTGTTTCAATGTTTATTGGCTCACCTTTGACATTACTTGCAAGCTGTCCACTCCCCTGTCCTGTCTCTCTCTGATTGGTCGGGTTGTTTGTGTGACGTCGTATCAATCTGTGGTGTTGACATTAAAGTTCACTCCACTTATCTTTGTTGATTTTCAAACAAGTCCAGCTGCTCGGTCTCACTTTGACCACCAAAATGTAATCAGTTAATCCTTGAGGCCAAGTTAATGTTTGAGGCAAATTTGATGAAATTCCATCAAGGCATTCCTGAGATATGGCGTTAACAAGCTTGAAAATGGCATTGGAGAGGTCACAGTGACCTTGACCTTTGATCACCAAAATGTAATGTGTTCATCCTTGCGCCCAAGTCGACATTTGAGCCAAATTGGAAGAAATTCCATCAAGCCGTTCTTGAGATATCGCTTTAACGAACTTGGGAATGGCATTTGTGAGGTCACAGTGACCTTGACCTTTGACCACAAAAATCTAATCAGTTCATCCTTGAGTCCAAGTCGATGTTTGAGGCAAATCTGATGAAACTCCGTCAAGGCATTCCTGAGATATCGCGTTAACAAGCTTGAAAATGGCGTTTGAGAGGTCACAGTGAGCTTGGCCATTGACCTTTGACCACCAAAATCTAATCAGTTCATGGCGTTCGAGAGGACACAGCAGTGCCGGTCCTGAACTCCCAGGGGCCCTAAGCAAGATTCTGTAAAGGGGCCCTCCTACCTGGCCATTTGCCATCGCCACAAAGTCACACCTGACACCTCAGTGCTCCCACTACAATCCTCCCTCCTGTACAGCTGGCATTATTTGTTGAAGCTGTGTACCGGGTCTGTGTTAGTAGTTGCTGAAGCTGACTGTACTGGGTCTGTGTTAGTACTGGATGTAAAGTAGTGTTAGTGTAGTGTAGTGTAGTGTAGTGTTAGGACTGGAAGTAAAGTAAGTATTATATTTATCAGTTGCATCTGACCCTGTTCAAACTGTTCTCCCTCAGATTTCCTGTTATACATGTTCAAATATAAAATATATGGCTTGGCTGCAATAGGCTACTTGATGGTCATTATTTAATGAGCAATGTGCATCCATATTGCCCAGTATGCCCAACATTCTTAATTTAATATTTAATCCATAGCTATTTAGTCAATTTCAATCCATTGCTTTCCAGACTTTTAACTAAACCTTGACTGAGTCTGATAGACTATGGGCCCTATCTTCGTACGGCACTATCGTTTGCGCTGCCGTTTGCGCGCCTCTTATTGCTATCTTCCCAGTGTCTTAAGCTATCGTCTGCCTCCCCCGTCCAGTTTTGTGCTGGGATCTAAGCGCAGACACAGGTGTAGGCGTGGCCCAGGCGTGTCCGTGGGCATCTAGCCTATCATCTCCCTCCCGCAAGTGCATTTTGCGCTCTGGCAAAGATACCGTCGGTATGTTCCGAGGGCAAAGAGAGGTTTGGGCGTTGACCGTGCCAAAATAGGCGTTCCAGCGCAATGTGTTAGAAAAAATGGCCTTGGGTGCTCTCAATTTTAATGCCACCAAATAGCTGGTCTTAGCGCAAAAACCCCCACTACGCCAGGCGTACGCCTGAGCGCAGACAGTATTCTCCGGCCAGTGCAGGAAATCCTTGCTTGGATACATTACGCATGGCATGGATGTCACTCTCCAACACCTTGCGCCTGCACACACTCTTCTCTCCTTGGAATGCCACGTTGATTTTCAACTGTAGCGTACATTGCAGAAGAAACACACCTTGATTTAGAAATGAGAATTTGTTTGTCAAGGTTTTATTCGGCTACGTAATTCCCGACCATACAGGTTTGTGGTGTGAGGTAACAGTAGATTGCTTTTGAGAAAGTTGTGACGGTGTTGTGCCAAGCTGCCTCTCCCCACCCTGTGAGTCCCATGGCCAGTCCAAAACACCCAGGGCTTCGACCCACCAACCGACTTTTTTGGCCAATGCGACAACAGCACAGAACCGTGACAGCCAATCAGAGGTGTCTCTTCCAGGCCAAAATGGCAGCAGGTTTGATGCCTGTGTGCGCTGGTGTAGCAATGGAACGATAGATTAGTTGTCACTTCTGATAGATGTAACTTATTTTGCACAATCTGCGGGGGCGGGCCTTTTTCATCTTTGGGGGTCTTACGCAGGCTGCGTAGTGAGCGTATAGGGCGGACCGGATCTGGGTCACAGTGACCTTGGCCTTTGACCTTTGACCACCAAAATCTAATCAGATCATCCTTGAGTCGATGTTTGAGGCAAATTTGATGAAATTCCGTCAAGGCATTCCTCAGATATCGCGTTAACGAACATCGGACAGACGTACGTACAGACGGACAACCCGGATCCATAATGCCTCCAGCCTGGCTATCACTGGCGGAGGCATAAAAAGCTCATGCTAAGCTATTCCAGAACTACACACTGTCAACATCGGCTTCCACGTCACGTCACCACAGCCAAATTCAACCTTTATCAAAATAAGCGTTGTATTACTGTGAGCTGACAGAGAGCAGTGTGTGGGACGGAGGGGGGAACATGCACCCAATTAGTTAGCAATCACTTAGAGACACACATACAAATAAAATAAATATGTTGATTAAACCTAACTATAAACCAACTGGCAACTATTAACATTAATGATAAACTAAGTACTGGCATGAAACTACTGGCATGAAACTAACTAACATGAAACCCACCACTACACAGGTCTCTACAGGTGAAGAGGGGATTCTCTCCACCAAACCATTGCGAACAAACTAGAATGTATGACTACGGCAACTACAATTAGAAAATACTACAATTGGAAAATACTTGAATAAATAAATCTAGTTTGAAAGAGCGAGTGGGCAATAGCTGTGTGACTGAACGGCCAGGCGAGGGAAAGATAATTTCCGTGTTTGCTGTTCGGCATGATGACGTATAATATCCCCGTCGACAGTGTAGTCTCATTGCTAGCTAGCTGCCCTTTTAACCGCACGTAAAAGCTTCAAAACTAATGTGTGAAGATTATCCTGCTGAACACAGGTTTGTGTTTGAATAAGTATAAATATAAGATAATATAATGATAATAATAATATAATGCTATTCTTGTTTGGCAAGTATCTGGTCATGGCCTCTCTGTAGCCATCTAGTTGTTTTGTGCTGATTGTTGAGCTGATTGTCGTAGTGTGTTTGTCGAATTGTTGATTGTTGTTTTGTCCTTCCTATTTTTGTAACCTACCTGATTTCTTCCTTTTTTGTCTTTTCTTTTTTTGCTATTTTTGTGTTTGTTTGTATTGCATGTTTAGGGTCCCCCTCGAAATTGAGATGGTTCTTCTCAAGGTTTTTTCCCTAATGAGTAAACTTATATGAAATCCAATCAGAAGTTAACCTCAATACGCTGCGCTCTCCCTCTCTCACTCTCTCTCTGTCTCTAACTGTAAATATTTTACCTTTACTGTATTCTTTATTACTCTGTAAAGCACTTTGAATTGCCCCAGTTTATGAAATCTGCTGTACAAATAAAGCTGCCTCACCTTGCCTTGTCTTCAGGACCATAAGTATTTTGTCAAGACATGCGGCTCCGATGCTTGACCTCTCACCCTAACCTGGTGGTTGCTTGTAATGCTGGCAATCCATAAATTCCAGCTTGTTCTTCTGTTGCTCTCATGGTCAAGGCTCTCTGGATGGCAGCGGCAGCTAAATGCAGATGGAAATGTCTCTCATGGTCCCCAGAGGGCTCGTTCAGCCATCCGCTCTCAATTAGCTCCCGTTAGCTGTGAAAAGCGAACCAAAATGCAAGTTGGCTTTGGCTAATGAGGGCTCTGATAATTAGCACGGCAGAGGAAACGACTGGCCCTGTGAAAGATTAACCGCTGTGAGACGGGTCTCCAGAGGAACACAAGCACGTCCGCATCTGTAATGAGTTTACAGTGAACACTCCGGCTCTGTTTTCCTTGCGTTTAGTCTCCCATCTTTCCACAAAAGCAACCAAGCGTTGAGAAGTCTCTCGTCCTAAAAGGCTGGTTGCTGGGAACCGGCAGGTCAAGGTATTCAATCAGCTGGAGGGCTGTTGAACCTTCTCAGGTGAGTGGAGCTTCTAGTCTCTTCTCCTCTGAGTAGCCTCTGATATCCCCTCTGTCTTTTTTTACTGGTAGATTCAAGATTCAAGATTCAAGATTTTTATTGTCACTCCATGGTAAAGTATCACGTGTGAAATTCTTGTGCTGTGGACTCCGTTTACAACATAGTACAAATATAACAGGGCATATGAGTGCAAAAACAACAAGAGACACAACAAGCAATAAGGCAGTATAGTGATAAGACAAGTCAGAGACAGTGGCATATTCACTGCACATAGGTGCACATGTCATGTGCATACATACAGTACGGCTACTACACTATTTGTGTATGTTAAGGAGTCTCGTGGCCTGCGGGAAGAAACTGTTCCTCAATCGATTTGTGCGTGCTTTTGGAACCCTGTATCTCCTCCCTGAGGGTAACAGGGAGAACAGGCTGTTGTGGGGATGGTTTGTGTCTTTGATGATCTTCAGGGACCTCCTGAGGCAGGTATCATATCTTGCCAAATGAAAAATATAATACATATGCTTAAATGCCCCTTGCAGCCTTGTGTAACCGAGTGACTGAGTCCTCGTAAGTCCCGAGTGGTAGCGAGTAGGTTGGTTAAACTCACTCCCCAGTATAAACCAGCTCCACTTGGCATAGTGGTTCGCGCTTCAGAAGTGGGAGGTCGGCAGATCGAATCTCGCACCACCCCTGGGCAAGTCCTTAAAGGAGAATTTCGGTTTTTTTGAACCTGGAGCCATTTCCTGGTATTAATTAAGATTTGGCCACTCACCTAGCGATGTCTGCGGCGTTTCTGGGCGTCCTAGCGTTGTTTTGAGATCAATATCGTCCAAGTCAGTCGTAAAATAGAGTTGATTTGGGGCCAAGTGGAAGCCTGTATTTCCTGCATCTAAATAGCTATTTTTCTTCCCGTTTTCACCAAATATCGCCGTAATCAGATCAGTCTACATCCAGCAGAGTAATATTTCACCCCAGGCTGTTTCCTGGAGTGCACAGGGATCCACTACAGGGATCAAATTACCTCAAACGTGATCTAGGTCACCAAGTCTCGTGAAGTCCCGCGATACTTTCCTGTCGACTGGCCAAATACAGGCAGGACGCTTTGCGGTCGTGGTTTTAGCGTAACCTATGTGGGGTTTGGCATAACCTTCGTTCTTTCGAATCCCACATAGGTTACGCCAAACCCCACATAGGTTACGCTAAAACCACGACCGCAAAGCGTCCTGCCTGTATTTGGCCAGTCGACAGGAAAGTATCGCGGGACTTCACGAGACTTGGTGACCTAGATCACGTTTGAGGTAATTTGAGCCCTGTAGTGGATCCCTGTGCACTCCAGGAAACAGCCTGGGGTGAAATATTACTCTGCTGGATGTAGACTGATCTGATTACGGCGATATTTGGCGAAAACGGGAAGAAAAATAGCTATTTAGATGCAGGAAATACAGGCTTCCACTTGGCCCCAAATCAACTCTATTTTACGACTGACTTGGACGATATTGATCTCAAAACAACGCTAGGACGCCCAGAAACGCCGCAGACATCGCTAGGTGAGTGGCCAAATCTTAATTAATGCCAGGAAATGGCTCCAGGTTCAAAAAAACCGAAATTCTCCTTTAAAGGGAATGGGAGATGACACTCTGATTGGTTGAGTTCATTTTGAGCCCAAAACACACCTGAATAATTCTGGTACTTATCTCAGCCCATTAGCGCCGTGCGCCCAACACAATTAAGGCGGCGCAAGGTGGAGAATTAGCGCCGTTAAATTAGGAAAATGGACTTGGACACGCCTCCAAATGCGTTACCGCCGTATGTTCAAGACATGCGCCACTGCCCTCAGATTAGGGCCCTTACTCTTTTTCTCAGTTATATAATGTATATTTATAAAACGGCTCTCTCAAATCAAGCAATCTGATTGGTTCACAGCCATTGTATAAATCCCGTAACCGAGTCCAATAACCCATGGCCATGGGTTATTGGACTCGTTATTGGACTCGGTTACGCATACCTACTGTATGGCCATGGGTTATTGAGTTGCCATGGCAACTCTCTTACTAAGAGAGTAATAATAAGGCTTACCTCAAATGACAACGTAGGAGAAAAAAAATGGCGGAGACAGCTGTCAGATCCTTGTGAATCGATCTTCGCTTATAACTTTACTAATACTTCGCAGAAAATTATGTTTTGTACAAGAATAAATGCGGGCTAATGTCTTCTTTGCAAAAAAAAGGCTGTTAACCCCGCATTTAACCCCGCATTTAACCCCGTAACTGATACCCCGTAACTGATAAGCTGTTATCCCACGAGGCCGCAGGCCGAGTGGGATAACAGCTTATCAGTGTGTTGTGGCGGGATATATTCGCCACAACACACTTGCTCTCATGCTATATTGCTTAAATAATGTATATTCTCACAGTAGATTATCTAAAAACAAGATCACACCCTTATGATATTCTCAGTTTATCCTGCTGACTCCTGATATATTACTGATACCAGGACCTCAAATCTATCAGGAACTCACACTGCACCGTGTGAGTTCCTGATAGATTTGAGGTCCTGGCATCAGTAATGTGTAAAAGAAAGGGGAAAAAAGAGAGTAAGAGAATATGACCAAAGCCATAGCTGGAGTATAGTCTACTTTTCAGTAGAGCTGGAGGTGGCCTTTATTACAAGAAAAAAATGGTAACACTTTATTGCATAGTCAGCCTACAGAGGGTCTACAGAGTATTTGTAAGATTTAAACAGCTTATTTACTTGACATTACAATTCAACTGTTTGTCTTTGTCTGTAGATGTTGTTTTAACAGCTTATTAGTTGAGATTCAACAGATTCTGTTTGCTTCCCGTTCCACACACCTACACCTACTGTAATATGTAGATATGTTCATGAATTGTCAGATATACTCTATGTGCACGCCGGGGCCTGTCCTTCCTCACTCCTTCGTCGTCCTCGTCGCTCTCCGTGGCGAAAGGCCACCCACTTCCTGCCGTCCCTTCTTCTTCTGGTCTTTCTTCCTCTTCTTGCTCTGCTCTTTTCTCTTCTTCTTCTTTTCCTTCTTCTTCTTCTTCTTCTTCTTGTGTTTGGAGTCGGACTCTGAGCTACTGCTGCTGCTGCTGGAGGAGGAATCTGATTGGCTGGAGGAGTCAGAGTTCTTCAGATGCTCCCTCAACTCATCAGTCAGTCCTCCCAGGCCGATGGAGGTGAAGAAGTTGATGGCGAAGCAAGCATTCTTGGGGTTATCACGAGGAAACAGGCCCTCAAAGAACGCTTGCAGGGTCAGGTCTTTGAGCCTCTGGTTGAGCCGTGGTAGGCCCATGTAGGCACAGAGCTCCTGGAACAAGATCTTCACAAAGATCCTATTGGAAGACGTGGTTGTCTCCTCACTCACCTTTATACACTCCAAGACACTCCAGGGCACAGAGTCAGTGTAGAGCAGATGACTGAAGAGGCGAGCTACGTTCCTCAGCTTGTTGGTCTCCAGGCAGTGGATGGTCTCATACTGCTCTGAGAAGATGCCCTCAAATGACTCCATGTACTCCTTCTTCAACAGGCAGAACCTCCCAGCCAGCAGACCAAAGAACTTCTCGTATGTTCTCTTTTGAGCACAACAGTCCAGGATCATGTTACACAGCTCATTCGTCTGGCTGTCAAGAAAGTCCATCTTGATTAGTTTGTGAGCACATTCCTCAAAGTCCAGACTGGACTGGATGGCCAGGTAGATGGTTCTTCTGAAAGCCACCAGGTTCACTTCAGTCTGATCAAAGATGGTCATCTTTTGACCTTCCTCTCCCTCCTCCTCGTTCTCCTCCTCTTCGTCTTTATTACTGCCGTCTCCCTCCTCTCCTGAGTCACTGCTGCCTTCATCCAGGATCTGTTTTTTAATGGTTTTATATTTCTCCTCATTCTCCAGGAAGTCTGGGTCCATCTTAAACACATTGGTCAGGTCCTTGGGGTCGTATTCGTCCCTCAGGGAGAGCATGTGAGTGAACTGGGAGCCCTCGTCCACCAGGTCCAGCCCGGGGGGGATCGCTGGGTGGTCTTTAAAGCCGTCCTTCCTAACAGTAAACATCATTATGATCATGTACTGAACACACTTATCTATAGATGACTCGTGAAGAATGTTCCTCAACCGCTCAAAGATGGCATTGATCCCTCTGGGAGAGACCTCCGTAAGCTTGAGTCCACACTCCTTCAGGAAGGAGATGGAGACTTCCACGCTGTCGTCGGTCGGATGCTCCAACAGCAGAGTCAACATCTCCAGACACAAGACCTCGTGAACCACGTTCTGGTTGGTGAGGTGAGCCAAAAACTTGGAGGCCGTCAGACACTGTTGCTTGAGGTTGCGCATGTAGCCCTTTATGAAGTTGAGGATGAGCCTCTTGAGAATGAGCTCTCCGATCTGAGGGAAGTTGGAGTTGATGATGGAGACGACAACGGCGTACACGTGAGTGAAGATGGGTGAGGCAGCCTGGGCCTGCAGCACTGAGCGGGCCAAGAGACCTTTCCCCCTGACGATGTTCTCCTGCAGCAGCTCCTGGATGATGTTGACAATGTTAGACACGTTCACCTTGTTGATCAGACCATTGATGGACTTCTTCAGAGCCTCCCAGCTCATCCTCTGATACGCCAGGCTGGTCTTGTCAGTGATCTGTTGTTGCATCATACGTAGCTTGGCGGGGGGGAAATAAATAATTTAAATAAAATACATGCAAAGTTTTCAGAGCTATGTATCTTGGCTCTCAAACTATCACAACTAATATGTTGATAATTGTGTAATAGGAATCCTGGCCCAATCCCAATTCCTATCTTAACCCTCAATCTTAACCCTCAGTCTCAAAAATGCGCAATCCCGCGAAGTGCTAGTGCTGTCCCGATTCTCACTTTGTTAAGTTAAGGGTCGAGTTTGAGGGGTCTACGGCCCTCAGTTTTGAGATTTTCCACGACCACACTTGCCGGTGAGTGCGATCCCAGAATCCCTTGCGTGTCATCAGCTAGATCCATTCAGATGGAAGATGGCGGCGAAGGAGGAAAAAAGGAGCCCTACAAAGTTAAGTATTTCCTTGTTAATAGCGATGTAAAAATTACGATAACCATTGTATTAGCTTAGTTTAATGTCACTTTATGGATTTCCGTTTTTGGAATCCTAACTACATTGTTGTTGCTAACGAGTGGGGGCTAGAATGACCGTGCTTTCCGACGTGAGGGCTGGCTTGACTGCAGTGTTTAACTGCAGTCAAGCCAGCCCTCACGTCGGAAAGCACGGTCATTCTAGCCCCCACTTGTTTTGTGGTGCTTTGCATTACACGTAGGCTGTATCTTGATAAAAACAACTCAACAACGACATTACCACCGAGAATTATGGCATTTCGTAACAACGTTAACAATGTTATAATATAATAATAATAATATGGCTTGACCAGCACGGCTACTGACTATCGATAGTTAGCAACAACAAATGTGTTAGGCTCCAAAACGGAAATCCATAAAATGACATTTAAACTAAGATAATACAATGGTTATCGTAATTTCTACATCTATATTATCAAGGAAATATTTGTAAGGATGCTTTTTTCCTCCTCTTTTGAATTGACAGACTGGATCCGGAGCTTTGGCATATTGCTGCCCCCCACAGTCTGAAGACGTCTCTGCCTTTAAGGGCTGTCCCATTTTAAAGTCGCAAGATAGCCCTTAACACTTAGTTTTGAGGGCTACTAAGATTGAGGGTTGAGCTGGAGGGTTAAGATTGAGGGTTAAGAAAAGAATTGGGATTGGGCCCCTCTGTCTCAAACGCAACTGTAATTCTTTATACCTCTAGTGCTATCTGAGAGTCATAATATACCATACCACTGTAAAGTCTTCAGATTCACAAATTTAGCAACCACATCCTTGACAGGAAACAAGAGGGTAAGAGTGTGTAATGGCTTACGTTTTCAAATGAAGCTCGGAAGCCTATTGATGGACTATTGATGGACTTCTTCAGAGCCTCCCAGCTCCTCCTCTGATACGCCAGGCTGGTCTTGTCAGTGATCTGTTGTTGCATCATACGTAGCTTGGCGGGGGGGATGTAGGCTCTGCCCGTCCGGGTCAGGATGGGGTCAATTGGGCCCCAATTGGCCCGCGGCCGGTCGAAGCGCCCCTCCTCCCTGTTGTCATGGTGATCCCAAGCGTAGCATCCTCTGTCACGCCGTTCTCTGTCCCGACTCCTGGCCCTGTCTATGTCTCTGGATTTGGACCTGTCTCTCTCTCCGGACCTGGATCTGTCTCTCTCTCTGGACCTGTCTCGCTCTCTCGATCTGGATCTTGATCCTGGAGGTGTGTCTCTGGTCTGGTCATCTGGAGCTGTTTTGATCTGAGCCACACTGCTCCTTATCCTCTGCATCGCCGCCTCCTCTTCCTCATCACTCTCATCACTGCTGCTGGTGTCTGAGCTGCTGCAGGCGGGGCTCCCAGATGCAGGGCGGCCTCTGGGGCTGACCTGGGGAGAGGTCCTCTCTCTTGAGCTTCCCACACTGGGGGTTCCATATCTGGGGCTCCTCTGTACCAAGCCGGCCGGTCTGGGACTGCTTGGAGGGGCCTCATCCTCTGAGGCGGAGGAGGGGGTGTTCACCTCCCTAATCATTCTGTTCATCTACTAGCCTGTTGGCTCCTAAAGCCCGTGCAGCACTATCCTTCTCAGTGTGTCTTTAGAGAGAAGTGTGTTCTCAGGCTCGGCTGCCACCACTTATAGCCTCAGCCAGGAAGGATTTCTGACATCACTGATGACATCACAATTGCTTGAGTGACATCACTGATGACATCACAATTGCTCAAGTGACATCACTGATGACATCACAATTCTTGATTTATGACATCACTGATGATGTCACAAACACACAGCCCGCAAAATCGTGACTAACCACCGGCCGCCCACTTAGCAATTTTAATGATGATGATGATGATGATGATGTGATTTAAAGTCCCTAGAAACCAGAAATATTTCTTTATTATTTAGCATTTTGAGTTCATCACATCACAGGACCCTATGTTAACTCATTGAGTGCCAATGACGACAATCGTTGTCAATTCAAATAGTAACGATTGTCGTCAATTGCGTTTTTTGACGGTGGGACGTGGATCAAAGCCTGATGCATCTCCTGTGAAAGTATGGGGGATGTTGAATGTGTAAAAGCTATTTTACGGACCCATTAGGTGGCGACAGTGCTCTCCAGATTAGAGAAAGGTGAGGAAAAAAACAGAAGAAGCCGTGGGGACACGGAAACCGCATCGGTATGCATCGATATGCATGAAGCATAACGTTAGCTGTGCCTGCAGCAGCCAATCTGCTGCCACAATTGAGCCCCTCCGTCTCCGCTGCGATAGCTCCTCCACATGATTAGTTGTGGAGTTGTTATTATTCTCAGTTGGAAGCGCTGGGAGCGGGCGACAAAAACGGCGGAACGCTGTGAAAAAGCTGGGTTTTCAGTGCAGAGCAAACGCAGCAGAGAGCCACCAGAGCCACCAGAGACACACCCACGGAGGAGGGGTTTGCAGTTGAGGGGGGGTGGGGCAGCATACAACACTGACCCAGACAGCAGGCTCGATGGACAGATTGGTTGGCAAACACAAGCTAGAATATCTGATGCCCACCAGCAGTAAATCAAGACCAGCAAGAAGGTGTAGGGTCTGTGCAGCAGGGGCCAGTGCTGCGCTGGTTGCAGCTAAAAAATATTATTTTGCCAAACAAAATTCCTTTGTTTTCGCTGTTTTATTGAAGGAAATTATTTTTGAGGTGTCACTACATCAGAAAATATTAGCTTCAGAGTCAGTGATGTGCTTGAAATGCTTCATTTCACAAAAGGCTGATTATCTCAGCTTCTAGTTTGAAACGTCTGTTTTTGCTGAAAACAACCTATCTTCTCCGGCTGATAACTAAAGAACGGAAAATGATATCAATAAACTTTTTTTTGCTGATGATACAATAGACTCTCATCGTTCTTTGGGCGTGTTCGGTGTTTACATAGTAATATCACACAATATTCTGTGGGCCTTGAGAAATCACTGAAAACGCTCTGAAAGGGCTGGCACTGGGAGCATCCGTTTTCCAAAAGTGGCTGGCACTCAATGAGTTAACATGGGGCACTGCCAGTGCTGTCAACACAACGCAGGTTCCACTTGCATATTTGAAAAACGAGAGCCTTTAAAACCAGGATTACTGAACACAGAAGTAGGGCTGAACAATTCATTTCAAATATTATCGAAATCCCAATATGGCTGAGTGCAATATCCAAATCGCAGGAGCTGCAAATTTTTGATGAAGGTGAAATGTGTCACAAAATACCATTAAATGAAGCACGTGATGCTACAGAGATGCCCTGGCCTACAAATCAAATCATATATCTCCAGATATACGGGTTACTTGTGTTGGTACAGACCCCAGTAAAAATCACATCACATTCAAATTTTATTTTTTCAGTGAAAATGAAATGCAAAAGCTACCATTCCCACTAAAATCATGAGTCATATTGCAATCGCGATATCTGTCAAAATAATCATTATATGTTTGTTTCTTTGCAATATTGTGCAGCCCTTGACAGGAGTGCCATTCGAATCCATGATGCATGAAGTCGTACCTGTCCAATTTACAAAAGCCGTCATAAACACTTTACACCACACATATGACTTTGTCAAATGGTGCGAGGCCTCACATTTGACTCTGAACATAGCCAAGACTAAAGAGGTGCTCTTTGACTTTTGGTGACAGAATATAAATATCTTGGTCTTATGCTTGGCGTCCAAACTACAGTATAAAGACAAAACTGTTATGAAATGTCTATTTTATCCTCTTTTTTATTTTCTTATGTCATCCATTTTATGTGAAGCACTTTGAACTGCATCTGTGTATGAAATGTGCTATACAAATAAACTTAACTTGACTTGACTTATTATTGATCACAAATGATCTGGAAAAATCATGGGGCAACAGCAGGCTGACCTGTACCACCTGTACTTGACTAGGCTGACCGTGAAGGCAGACAAGGTCTGCTCAGACAAAACCCATCCACTGTCAGCAGAGTTTCAGCTACTCCCTTCTGGTCGGAGGTATACATACCCCAAGATCACAACCAACAGAGCAAAATATTAATTTATCCCCATGTCAATCATCCAGCTAAATAAGATGTGAGATTCAGGGAATCTGAAGTTTTTATTTGTTTTTTATTATTATATACGGTTATTGTTGTTTAGTTATGATTATGGGTTTGAGAACGTTTTATTATGATTATGAGATTGAGAACGTAGCTGGCCATCAGCAATGGGCAGTATGCAATATGCAATATCATAGATATGCACTTTAAATATGCCCGGGCTGCTAACACGTGTCGTGCACTTTAATGCACAGTATTATTGCGTATTTTTGACCACTACAGATGATTTTATGATTTTTATGAGTTGTGTATGTCATCTTAATGTGTCTGTGTCCTCATGTACTGTGCTGTACAACAAATTGCCTCATTGGAGGACATTAGAGTTTTCTACTACTACTACATATTGTATAGTAGCTACTGTAATTTTTTGCTAATGTTTAAATGTACCCTTGCTTTGCCTGTTTTTGACTTGTGCATAACTTTATTTTTTTTCTGTATGCGAGTACTTTGAGAGGAAAGCAAACCAAAGTCCAATTCCTTGTACGTGCACATACTTGTCCAATAAAGCTGATTCTGATTCTGATAACATATACACTCTCGGATACATTGGCATCGAGGCATCAAATGCCCTCCAAGAGGTGACTCTACTCCTGAGGAGAGAACTATTTTGGATTTACACACTTGATGCTTTCACACCGCAGCGGTTCCCAACCTTTTGGGCCAGGAATAAATCAAATATAAGTGAAGTGAATAATCAATAAATCGTATGATCAAGATTTACCAACTGTCAGTTTCGTCTTGTGAAAAAGACTAGACTATTTATTTCGGATGACAAAAACTTCATTCAGGTGACTTCATATTCATATACGACTTCTCCTTGACAATTGGAAAGCATCATGAGGTCAAGGAAAGATGTGAAGGAGACTTCAGAAGGACTTAGGAAAAGACAATTAAAGTGCTAAGAGAATCTCACTGACTCTGGCTACGGACTTATGCAACGATTCACGTTATTGATGTGGCTCTGCCATGAAATCTGTTTTATTTTTTGTTAATTCCACTATATTTCTTTGGAAATTCAGTTTTTTCCATTTTAATTGTAATTTACTGATTAGGATAATGTTATGATAATAGCTCTGAGGTGAGGGTCCCACGCAAGACCGTCCTACCTCTCAAAACTCCCCAATCGAAAACTGAATTAGGCCTATTTTACAATTATGAAATTATAGGTTACTACAACAATTAGGTCTACTTTTGATTTTGATAATTAGGCCTACTTTTATCAATGTCAGCCAAATTATGGATTATGCTATATTCCATGTTTTACAGTTGATTCCATTTTTATTATTAAATTCCATGATTCCGCCTGTTTTTTCTGCATTGCAGAAATCACATGGCCCTATAAACGCGTATCTAAAAAATATCTAAAAAAAAATCCTAAACTAAACTCGTACCACTGTTCCTTCAGGATTTGTAGTTGTCATAGACTGTGCTCCATAGTCGATTGCTCTATTGCTGACAAAAAGTGTGTTATTGTAAGTCGCTTTGGATAAAAGCGTCTGCCAAATGACGTAATGTAAATGTAATGTATCTATCTAAGCATTACATTCTGTACTGTGTGTGTCTACAGTGTAGGACAAAAATGAGCAAGAAATGATCCCACACTATCCCAGAGTGTGTTTAGCAGGAAATGCCCACAGATCTGATAGCCGGCTGTAGTTTCCGTATACGGCAGCGGGGCTCTTGACCTCTGTTAATCAGTGCCGTGCCGGGAGGTTGATACCCGTGTGGGAACGAGTGCGGGACGCTGACTGGGAACCAATTGAACATTTAGTCTGTTTGTTTGTGCTCTTGACTGGCTTTGACATTGATTTACTTCTGCAGATAGGAGAAGCGGTCGACTGCAAGGCAAATTTATGACTCCAGGAGTGAGTGAGCTTGGATGCTGAGCTTGCAAAAGTCACAAGAACAAACCAATAAATGTGTCCATCCGGGTTAACTGAAATGCAGTAACAGGTGCTTCTTTTTCTCCAAGTCATTGTTTTCTCCATGCGTTCAACCTCTTCACCTTAGATTTATAAGAGCCTTCATTTTAAGAGCCGACATGGGCATGTCGGCATTTATGGATTTATGCATTTATGGCTTGGCCCAGTGCTATTAGTGGGCGTGGTCACGCGCATTCCCGAATTTAGGGTTGGCACCTCCTCCTCATGCTGGTCACACACTGCTGTGGGATGACATTCCACTCCTCAAACAGGGTTTGTCGCAAGTCAGCCAACGTGGTTGTGTTGGTCACTCTAGCATGAACAGTACACCCAAGCTGATCCCACAAATGTTAAATTGGGTTGAGGTCAGGACTGTTGGCAGGCCATTCCATTCTCTCTACTCTCAAATTCTGGAGGTGGTCTCTGATAAACCCCGCTCTGTGGGGGCGAGCGTTCTCATCTTGGAGGATGGAGTTTGGTCCCAGACTGTGGAGATATGGGATCGCCACTGGTTGCAGAATCTCATCTCGATATCTCTCTGCTTTGAGATTTCCTCCAATGATGACAAGCCTGGTGCCAGGCTGTTGTAGCTGTGTATGGTTCTTCCACACGCTACTGAGGCTCCTGGCTGTTTGTTAAATGAATAAATTGTAAAATTGCTAATATGTCTTGTTTCTTCCTTGCTACTGATAGACTTCAAATCATCCAATCCACCCACATACTCAGCTGTGCTGCTCATTCCACAAATGCATGTTCCTTACAAATGGGGCACCATTTAAAAGGGAAATAAACAGGCTTTCCAACGGTATACAATTTATTGCCAAGAAGCATTGTTACAACAGAGAAATAATCTACCAAACACAAATTTCTGAACTTTTTGTTCGATGTTTAGATGACAGAGCTTTATCTGGAACTCAAAGAGCTAGATGACAGCTTTATCTAGGAACCCAAAGAGCTAGATGACAGCTTTATCTAGGAACTCAAAGAGCTAGAAGATGACAGCTTTATCTAGGAACTCAAAGAGCTAGATGACAGAGCTTTATCTAGGAACTCAAAGAGCTAGATGACAGCTTTATCTAGGAACTCAAAGAGCTAGATGACAGCTTTATCTAGCAACTCAAAGAGCTAGATGACAGCTTTATCTAGGAACTCAAAGAGCTAGATGACAGCTTTATCTAGGAACTCAAAGAGTTAGATGACAGCTTTATCTAGGAACTCAAAGAGCTAGATGACAGAGCTTTATCTAGGAACTCAAAGAGCTAGATGACAGCTTTATCTAGCAACTCAAAGAGCTAGATGACAGCTTTATCTAGGAACTCAAAGAGCTAGATGACAGAGCTTTATCTAGGAACTCAAAGAGCTATGACAGAGCTTTAGGAACTCAAAGCGCTAGATGACAGAGCTTTATATTTAGGACCAACATGAGAATCTATGATTCTCGTCTGCCTTAAGGCTGTTTTATGGTTGTAAGACAAGTAACAATGTTAAGACAGAAATTATGTAAGAAAGACAGAAAGCACGTGTTGGCAGATGGTGTCTTCCACCTTCCACCTTTAAGGAAATGTATAAGGTCGCATCATTGATTTGTCTTACATTTGAATTGGTTGGCTGGACCGAGCGTCCTATTGTTGCCATGGAAATGGAAACTGCTGTTTAATGTTGCTTTGCTTGTAGTGTCAGTCGATAAAAGTCGTATTATAACGTTAGTAAAAAAATTGTATTGATGGCTTTGAGGAGAAATTGGCAGAACAGGTGAGGAAATATCCTCACCTGTAGCCTACGAGGCGGCACAGAGGGATTTTAAATATCCTCACCTGTAGCCTACGAGTCGCACGGAGGGATTTTAAATAAATGCCTGAATGTCATCCGACTTTCTTATAACCATAAAACAGCCTTTAGGCAGTGAGATGTGACGTCAATATCAGAACAAGAGTCGAATCAGGAAAGACAGATAAGAAGATAGGAAAAAAGATAAGATAAGAATCTTTTATTTTATTTTGATCTTTACTGTATTCTTTTTTATTACTCTGTAAAGCACCTTGAATTGCCCCAGTGTATGAAATGTGCTGTACAAATAAAGCTTTATTTCCTTGGGTCAAACATCAACCACATGCATGGGTAAAAAAAGTATATTTATGCTCCCACTAGATCGAAGTATTGTTACATTGAGTGATATTGTATCTTATCGATATCGTAAAGTGGAAATATATGGATATATATATATAGTGGTCCACTATATATATATATATATATATATATATATATATATATATACACACATACATACACATATATATATATATACATATGCACATACACACGCACGCACGCGCGCACACACACACACACACACACACATATATATATATACCGTATATATATATATATATATATATATATACACATATATATATATATATATTATATATACATTTTGTGAGCAACACACACACACACACACCAAAAGAGCAGGCGAGGCCACACAGCAGCCGAGCTGTGTATGCGAGCTGCAGGGCCAGCTGAAAACACGGTGGTGAACGGAGAGAGAGAGTTACATTTTTTAGCCCATTTGAATTGTGCCACAGGGTGCAAAGGTACATTTTGTCAGTTTAAAAGATAACTATGCATGTCAAGAAAGTCACAGTTTGTCCTGGAACTGAGGTCATGTCCACACGGACATCTTTTTTTTTCTTTTTCGTTTAAGAAAAGTTTTCCATAAAACACGGAATCGTTTCAAGAAATGTGTGTATCCACATGAAACCACTGAATACCACTGAAACCGCTGTAGTATATATGCCAGGCCGGTAAGTGGCGCTGTAACGCTGCCACAAAGTACACCAAAAACAGAGAATAAGACAATCTCGTCAATAATAGCATTCAACCACTAGGGGCGCACATTCTATAATGTGTATCTCACTGTAGAGAGCAGCTTAAACCCTTGGCTTTGCGGGGAGGTTTGCCATGTCCATGAATAAAATGATTAAACCGATACAGGCAAATGCAGAGCTGTTCAGCAGGGCTGATGGTCTCCCTGTAGCCTACAATATAGAATGTTAACTATCGGTGACGTTCCTGATACCATCCACTTCCATGATCTTTAGACATGTGTTGCAAACACATCCCAGCGTATTGGCCGCTCCTGCACATCACAGCACAGGCTAAATGATGCAACATAAATATACATTATATAAAGTCATGACATAAATATGTTTTTATTGAAAAAGTGGTGTCAAGTAAGCTAAAGTCTTGTGGGAGTGGACATCACAGTGCAACCATGTGGTCGTCAAACCTCTCACTTCACTATAACACGTATTTGCCAGGGCTATATATACACCATCCCGAGTATGTGTGTTAGACTCAGGGTTTACATTTCATTTCATTTCATTTTGTCCAATATTCAAATATTCCAGAATTGCATGTTGTATTAAAAATTAATATTTCTATCTAACACGTTTAGCCTGGTTTTTTTTGTGTTCTTGTAAATAAATAAATAAATAAATTTCTGGGAAATATCCGGAGGGGTGGGGTGGATGGGAAGAAGCAGCTGTAAGAGCCCTATAACAGGCTCAGTAGCTGTTGCTGGCGGAGAGAGGTGGGGCTATGGCGTCATCGGTTCAGGAAAGATGCGTATGGGTTGTAAACACGGAAATGCAAGGGTGGCGTCTTCAGATTTATTCACTCTGGGACCTGGTTTCAAAAATTAGCGTATTCTCCCAGAATGTATACTCCCAGAACGCTGGTTCCGTCTGGACGAAATGTCCATATGAGAAAAAACCTTTGCGGATACACCTAAACTCGTCTCCGTGTGGACATGGCCTCATAAGGTTTAGTTTTGTCAATCAACTACATCCTCGTGTAGCACAATATACGTCACACCATCAACAACAGACTGGCGGGAGAGACGTCACTTATGCAACTGGTTGTGCGTAGGCCTAGTCTTTCAGATTTTTTTCCCCATATTTTATTTTGTCATTTTCAGAACATAGAAAACAAAAACAGGCTGAGAAAAAAAACGAAAACATACATATACCAACATTAATCTTACAACATGGCGCTACCAGCCGCATCAAGTGCCTATATGTGCTTGTAATAAATGTGCGTGGAATCCCATGCAAGGGGTCCATGAGAAGTCAGCTGAGCAAGTTACCCATCACTCTTAACCTCATCTAAGTAGGTTAGAAATGGGTCCCAGATAATTGTGAATTTCCTAAATTAATTGGTCCTCAGGAACCGGAGTATAACCGAAACCATGTCCGTCAGCCACAGCTGAAAAGAAGGTGGAGAGGGGGACTTCCACTCCTTCAGAATGAGTCTCTTGGCGATAGTCGTCGCCTGCGTCAGAGACTGTTGCACAGCCGTAGGGAGGAGCAGAGAGGATTCTGAGCATCCAAAGACGGCGAATTCTGCCTCTGGCTGAAGGGTTATTTTCAGATTTCAGGTGTCAGATTTTTCCTCTGACACCCGACACCTATCACATGGTGGTGAGAAAAGGGTAGATCTTGTGTAACCTGGACTTTGAATAATGAAGACGATGAGTGACCTTAAATTGGCTCAGTTGGTGTCTGCTGTTCTAGTCATTCTGATTTATAGCTTATAGTGCCACAGTTTTACCACAAACTGCGACTTTCTTAACATGCATACAGTTCATTTAAATTAACCAAATTTACCTTTGCACCATCCAAATGGGATCAAGAAAGCAATGTTTCTCTCCGTTCACCACCATTCATATTTTTTCAGACGCTGGTAGGCTACAGGGAGAAAGGCAGGAAGTGATGTTCACTTTGGCTCTCTATAGCTCCCACTGCAGCCTGTTTATTTCCATAGTCAAACATCACCCCCACAGCGTGCTCCCATGTGCTGCATGATCGAGCCGAGCAGAGTTTCCACTGTGTCCTCGGGGCTCAGTGCTGAGAGAGCCGTCTGGCCGGGAGATGCATCGATCGGGCTCATGTTTCTGCTGTGATGCTGCCCGCCCTGCGGCAAGGAGCAACGGCTAACAAGCCACGCTGCCCGGCCCGCTCACAGGGTGAGATGACCGGGCGATAAGCACAAACCAGCAGGGGCCTCATTTATCCTCCATATGTGCCTAGAATCCCTACTAAGGGGCCCTTTACACGAGGACAGTTTCTGGAGGAAACGACACAATAGCGTTTCCTTCACACCTTTTCCTTCACACCTTTTCCTTCACACCTTCTCCCTGTTTACATGAGCGCTGTTGAATTTTTAAAACGCCGTAATGTACATGCCAGGTCGCTAGGTGGCAGTGTGATCACCTTATTCTTTGCCCATACAAGGACGCTTCTGCATGACGTCATTTCGTAATCGTCTTTCCGGTTTTAAACACGGAAGTAGAGTATGCCTACCGCAGTCATTTAGACGTGCCAAAAAGCTGTTTTCAAGCTAAAAATACCCAAACTGTTTTAAAGTTTTAATATTTGTCGGGTGAGAACGTAACATATATGTGACCAGTTTATCAGAATAACGCCTATTGGAAATCTTTAACGAGCAGCGAGGACCGGGAGCGCTGACTGTGATCTGTCAAACCCCACTGTAGGCTACTGGCAGTGAGAAAACACTGTCGACGTGCGTTTGTAACTAACGTTAAATGCCGACCGGGTACAGCGATCGGCTCCTCGCAGCAGTAACGTTATGAACATGTAACTGAAGTTGGCCGCAGTGTAGCTTAATTCTGAATGTTGCCAAACTTCATTCATACAGTACTGACGTTTTATTTTGAAAATGGTTGCCAACTCGCGCACGGCTATGGCATAATCGCGTGTGTCGCGTGTCATTTGATCTATGCCTTGATATAGATCAGTATGAACAATATGAACTATTGTGTCATATGGCACGTCAGAGTTCCTGAAATGAGCCGTCTCAAGCGATTACATGGAGCGCTCAGCGGGAAGCATCACCAAGAATTTCACTCTGGAGGGTGGTTTCAAAATGTGTCGTTTCCTAAGCCCAAATTCGCGGTCGCCGTCTAAAAGGGAGGCACTAATGATAAAATAATTCCCCGTCACCATAGGAAACCGTCCTCGTGTAAAGTGCCCCTAAAACTATGACTCGCTTGTCCAGTGACTGTCTACTCGATCCAATCTGTGTTTCACAATGTAGTGTCATCTTGTATTCCATGCAAAATACACTATGGTTATATAGGAAACAAGACAGCTTATAATACAATATATATAACACCAATAATTTAAGTCAATTCTGAGCCTTACGCACATTTTGGGAGACAAGACAGTACCCACACCTGCTGCACTCAATTATCTGTCATCAATCACAGTCCAACTGGGCCAATCCAACCATAAATGGTCAATGCCAATTAGCACATGACGCATATGAATGAGCCTGATTATCAATTGAACTGGGAAATTGCATGCAGGTGTATGCGCAGTCACTGGATAGGTGAACTGTTCTTTTAGTAAATCCTTCGTTGGGATCCTACACATGGTTTGTTAATGAGACCCCAGAACCGGCACAGGACGAGCAGACGGCCGGACTGGAGCCTCGTTCACATGAACTCACAATGTCTGTCCCCTCTGTGCATTCGGATCAACAAGAAAACATTCTAAATTCTAAATTCTACGGCTGTGTAAACTTGATGAACATTGACGTTACTGCTCGAGCCGCAAAGCCATGGGAGCAGCCATTACTGCTTTGCCAGCGGAGTTCCTGATTGGCCGGTTACGGTGTCAACTACGAGGCAGGTCCCTGATTGGCCTGTGCACTTTGTCATTTCTGAAAACGCCCGCCCCGGGCTGGAGGCAACGAGTTCACGTGATCGTATGGTTTAGCAGCCTGAGATCATTGTACATCCTATAAATAAGCCAGTGGAGAGGTGGGAGGAGCCAGTGGGAGGCGGTCCCTGATCCATTTGTTACAGCATATCGATCCAGTGAGATAAGATGAAGAACGACACGTGTGATACGTACAGGCTCCAGTCAGCTGTTCTGTATCCTGCTTTTAGTGAAGGGCTTCAGTTGGAAACTCTATACAGTGTGTACATTTTCAACCATAACACTGTGTTCCTCTGGCAATGCATCACAGCCTGTGAGCTCTAACCTGACAGCATGAGAGGATGGTATGGACGTGAATGTTTGCTCTGTATAGTTTGATCTGGGTTTGTCCCAGTGATTTTTTTTCTTCTTCTTTTTATCTGGACTGAAAATATTTTACAATGGATGTAGAGCTCGGACTGAACTTTGATGAAAAATCTGCTGTGTGAAATTCATGATTCAATATTTTCAAAATACAGAAGACCCCCACTCATCGTCCAAGATGGGTTTTGTTTTCTAGATGATAACATAAATGATCGTATAATGAATGTTACTTTTATATCAGAAATAAGAGTGTTGTTACGTGTCAGAAGCTTTTTCCAGATAGATTTACCTTACATGAAACAAGATCCAGTGAAGGTCAGAGGAAAAAGGACAAATTGACTATAGTTACTGGTAATAACTATTCACACGCTGTGACTATCTACCTACGTACGTATCCTACCATAACATTACCATACCTATCCTACCATAATATCACCATACTTATCTTACCTACCATGATTGATTTCATGACATGACTGATTTGAGGCCGTGCGGTGACTCACCTCGGCCCTCGTTCTGCACGTCGTAGAGGATGTCGGAGTAGTTGACGGTGGGCTTGTTCTCCTCGAACACGCTGTCTCTGATGGTGATGTTGGCCTTCTTCAGCTCGGTGTACAGCCCCTCCACTGCAAAGTAACACGGCCGGTCGTCCACCTTGTTGTCGGGGTGGGAATCACAAGTTTAATGACCATACAATGATACGATATTTGCTGATACCACATAGTCTGCCACGATACGACTTTGATTCATTTCAGGGGCGTGCAATCGATATGAGACGATATCATAATGTCCATTTAACACAATCAGTTACATACAAACTCGCAAAAAGCAAATAAAATATAATTTGAAAATTTGTTTTCTGAGCTCTTCCAGACATCTATTACTTTTTTAAGAGAAAAATAATAAAAATAGACTCCTGTTATTTACTATGAAGTGCCACATTTCTCAGGTTTAAGTGCAAATGTTTTTTTTTAAAGAGCTTTGATGACCTTTCAATTATGAACATAAGCCGTGCACACCTATGCTTCATCACCTTGGATTTACAAGGCATATCTTAAAGATGATATATATATATATATATATATATACCGTAAATTCCGGACTATAAGCCGCACCTTTTTTCCCGTTTTTTGGCCTTTTTTGGCCCCTGCGGCTTATATAACGGTGCAGCTTATCTATGGATTAAAAAAAAAAAAAAAAAAAAAAAAAACTCTCTTTTTTAGCACTCTTTCTAACTATAAATCCACTTCTGTTTTAATTTCCTCTCTTGCCCTCTTTTCACCACACTGTATGACACTGTATGACACTGTATGACACTGTGTGCACTGTAAATAACAACACAGGTGGTGTTGTGTTATGTTGTTTTGTTGAAATGTTAATAAATGGGAGCATTACATATGGTAATTAAACATTAAAACACAAAAAAAAAAAAAAAAATACCATTAAAACACCCGCGGCTTATAGTCCGGTGCGGCTTATATAAGAAAAAAATAGTCAACTTTGCAGGTGCGGCTTATACACCGGTGCGGCTTATAGTCCGGAATTTACGGTATATATATATATATATATATATGTGTGTGTGTGTGTGTGTGTGTGTGTGTGTGTGTGTGTCTGTATGGCAAAATATATACTATATATATACAGTGTATATATATATATATATATATATATATATATATATATATATATATATATATATATATATATTATATATATATATATTTTATTTTTTATTTTATTTTCACTTTGCAACTATACGATACGATATTGATTGATGTAACGATACTTTGATCTAGATCGATGTAGTGTATTGTCCGCCCCCACCTTGTTGTCGCTGAACAGCAGCAAGGCGTGGTCCCGCCACCCAAAATGCTGGCAGATGCGCAAGGCGAACTTGCCCAGCTTCTTGTGGGTGGGGCCTGTGTTGGTGATGGAGGGGTAGACGCCGCCGTCGAAGGCCACGGCCGGGGCGCCTGCCGTGACCATGGGCACGTCCCAGTGTGTGGTGAACAGCCCCACGGGGGACGAGGTGTAGGAGCAGCCCGGCCCGATGAACGCCCACGGGTCATACGCCAACTTCAGGTCCACGGCCATGAGGGGGGCCACCGACTCGGAGCAGATGCCATCCTGGTGATGTAAAAGCACGTCAAGTCAAAAGTTCTTGAGTCAGAGGTTCGTGTTATTTGCGGCTGGGACACACCAGAAGCATACCGAAGCAGCATCAAGGAAGCGTCGAGCAGGACCTTGCCATTCACAACTTGTACTGACATCATGCCTGGCTGCATGCGGCTGCTCGCGGCTTGGGTCAAAAATAGCCCTGATGCTGAAACTCACGCTGCTGAAACTCACGCTGCTGAAACTCACGCTGCGGGGTGCGCTTCACGACACCGCCGGGGTGATCAGTCTCCCCTGTTAACAGGGTACGCCGAAATGAAACTCCCTCCGAGACGAGGCTTCCGCGTCAGACACAGTATGCCAATTGTTAGAAACAGCCAGACAGTGATGTAGTCAAGTGGGACTCGAGTCTCTTGAGTCCTGGACACATTTTTAGGACTTGTGACTCGACTTGGACTGATGGCTCGGACTTGGATTTGGACTCGGGCATTCAGGCATTCGGAGTCGGAAGTTGGAGACTCGGACTCGGACTTGTTAATTGCTGAAGACCCTTTTTGTGTTTTTGTTCTTTTTTTGTAATGGAGTACCGTAGGAATGACATATTTTTTTCAGGCTTACGCAGATGTCCCCGCACTTCCTGGTTCCTATGTGTAAAAGGCAATGGGATTATTGTATGGGAATTTCAGTTAAATGAATGAAATAGGGTCTGTGGTTAACAAAGGTTTATGAAACCACAAACTTTCTATTAAGAAAAATGCATCTACGCTTCATAAAAGTGGTAATTTGTGAAGACTATCTTGCTGAACATAAGGTTTGCTGTTTCTTAAACTTTTGTTAACCACAGACCTTATTTCAAGGATTCGAGCTGAAATTAAAAACATACTTTTTAACTATTTTAGATCACATCCCTGGTCATAGAGTGCACCTACAGTATTTAACAATCTATGCAAAAAAATCACAAAAATCCATGTTGTCTTTTCATAACGAAAATACACTGCGCTTATGTCAGCTATTACTATCACTATCAATTAATATTATGACATGACAGCTGTCAATCAATCTTCATGGTGAATGTGAGGCGAGAAATCGAGTGGACCCGGCGACTGCAGACTCAGAGCAGAGGGAGAGGGCAGTCTGCCTCTGGGCGCACAGTCTCCTCCTAGCTGAGGCAGAGGGCTGGCTGCCTCTGGGCACACAGCCTCCTCCTAGCTGAGGCAGAGGACTGGCTGCCTCTGGGCACACAGCCTCCTCCTAGCTGAGGCAGAGGACTGGCTGCCTCTGGGCACACAGCCTCCTCCTAGCTGAGGCAGAGGACTGGCTGCCTCTGGGCACACAGCCTCCTCCTAGCTGAGGCAGAGGGCTGGCTGCCTCTGGGCACACAGCCTCCTCCTAGCTGAGGCAGAGGACTGGCTGCCTCTGGGCACACAGCCTCCTCCTATAGCTGAGGGAGAGGGCTGGCTGCCTCTGGGCACACAGCCTCCTCCTAGCTGAGGCAGAGGACTGGCTGCCTCTGGGCACACAGCCTCCTCATATAGCTGAGGGAGAGGGCTGGCTGCCTCTGGGCACACAGCCTCCTCCTAGCTGAGGCAGAGGGCTGGCTGCCTCTGGGCACACAGCCTCCTCCTAGCTGAGGGAGAGGGCTGGCTGCCCGTCTTGAAGCGGGCCAAGAGCCACGGTAAATAGCAATATTGCTGGAATGTGAGTTAACAATATTGGCTAAGTATATTAACATTTATGGGCGAGCAAGTCTGCCCATATGTTCTCCCACTTATCAACGGTCAAATCAAACTCCTCCACACACTATGTTCCATCTCTACTCAGTTTCCCTCGAAATACATCACGATAAGGAGTCACATACTATGCAGATGGCTTTTCAGCTCGACTTTCACCAAAAAAAAACATGCAAAAATCCCATTGACTTTTACACGTAGGAACCGGAAGTGCTAAGATCCAGGTCTTCCAGACTCATTCCTATAGGCCCTAATCAATTGGCATCAGATATTGATACTGAGTATAAAACTTTGTGCAAGGGCAGATGTGTGTATTCCACCCACATGTGGCTTTACGCTCATGTTCAGTAACCCCACACTCAATCAGAATCAGGTAATGGGGACCCGACTCGAACTTATCTTACCATTCAGTGCTGCGGACTCAAACACTGGGACTTTGAATTGACATATATGTTGGACCACAGCTGTTGAACATGTAGTAAAGTTAAATGTTCCACCACATCATATCTTAACTCATATAATATATATACATATACAGTATATAATATATATATATATATATATATATATATATATATATATATATATATATATATATATATATATATATATCATTTTGTCCATTTCTGTTTTAAAAAATGTCTAAATAAGATCACACAACACACCTTGTCTTCACTGTTCTTGAAGGCGTAGGTGAGGTGGTGGTGGGGCAGCAAGGTGGGGTCGGCGTTCACCTTGCGGACGGCACGCTCCAGGGCGGGGCCGATGCGGGGCCAGGCCCAGGGGTAGTCTGTGTTGCTCTGCGGTAAAATGACGGCCAGTGTGATGTTCTGCCGCTTGTGGGGCGCTCGGCCCTGCCTCCAGGGGGCGCCGTGGTGCCCAGAGGGCCGCCCGTCCACTGGAACCACGCCCGCCAAAACCAGCAGAAGCAGCAGCAGCCTGGCACCCTCCTTGCAGCAGGCCATCCTCCTTGGTAGACCAGTGAATAATGTATCCCCGTGACCTGAGGATACACACAATGGAGATATTCACACGCATTAACAAAACATATAACACAAATTAATCTGGATTAGAGCTGGGCGATATGGACAAAATCAAATATCAAATATAAATTTTTGACCAAATACCTCGATATCGATATTGCGACAATATCGTAGGGATGACTATTGGTGCTTTCACAAAATATTTACACAATGAGATTTTTGATAAATAATCATCACTAATGTAGATATAATGACTAAGTGGGTAAAGGCCAATAACAGAACAGCAGTCTGGTCAATTCAGAAAATTTATATATTTTTTATTAATATTATATATCCAAAAAAGACAACATCTAGTCTTATATCATGATATTGAAATATTGCCCAGCCTATTTAGGGATGCACAATATCGTATTTTCCCCCAATATCCATTATGCCGATATTTTTCAACTGTCTAGTTGCTGATACTGATATACAGTATGCACCCATACCCCAACCCCATACCCCCCCCCCCCCCCACACACACACACACACACCTAATTTCAGAGAACATCAAGGGCCCTATCTTGACAACGGCGGTAATTTTGCGTTAGCGCCCGTTTTGCGCTGGAATAGCGCGGCGCAAAGCCCTAATTGTGGGCGTGTCGGCCCGGTGCGCTTCTGCGCAATTACGCAGTGATGTCCCAAAGCGTGCGGTTACCGTTTCGTTCATATAGGATATAACATAGGCCTACACATCTAAAAATATTTGTTTCTTTAATAGGGTAGGAATGTGTGAGATTTTACGTCTAGCCTATTTCAATAGCCTATGTCAGAATTGTCCACTCTGGTTAAGCCATTGACTACGGTCACCCCATCCGCGCTGTGGAGAAGCTGGTCTTGCATGCGTGCAATTGCAGGGAAAGAGGTTACTGTACTGGCCGGACACTACAGGTGTTGTGCCAAAAAGTGATTTGCGTTTTGAATTGGATTAGGAGAACGAGGGTCTGGCGGGGCAGCAGTACGTGTGTAGCCCGGGGAGGGGTGCTTAAGCGTGCCGTGCGCAGGTTCGGCTAGTGCGCCGGGTGCTGGAGGGGGGTCTCTCCCGGAGAAGGTGGGAGCTGGACGGGTAGGCAGGCTGGGTGGTGGGGTGGGGGTGGGTCGGTGCCCTGGGTGTTTTGGGCCAGCCATGGGGCTCACAGGGTGGGGAGAGGCAGCTTGGCACAACACCGTCACAACTTTCTCAAAAGCAATTTACTGTTACCTCACACCACAAACCTGTATGGTCGGGAATTATGTAGCATAATAAAACCATTATAAATGAATTCTCATTTTTAAATCAAGGTGTGTTTTTTCTGCAATGTAGGCTATAGTTGAAAATCAACGTGGCATTCCGAGGAGAGAAGAGTGTGTGCAGGCCATCCATGCCATGCGTAATGTATCCAAGCAAGGATTTCCTGTACTACCCGGAGAATACTGTGTGCGCTCAGGCGTACGCCTGGCGTAGTGGGGTTTCTTGCGCTAAGACCAGCTGGCGTTAAAATTGAGAGCACCCAAGGTAAATTTTTTCTAACACATTGCGCTGGAACGCCTATTTTGGCATGGTAAACGCCCAAACCTTTCTGTGCGCTCGGAACATACCGACGGCATCTTCGCCAGAGCGCAAAATGACACTTGCGGGAGGGAGATGATAGGCTAGAGGCCCACGGACACGCCTGGGCCACGCCTACATCTGTGTCTGCGCTTAGATCCCAGCGCAAAACTGGACGGTGGAGGCAGACGATAGCTTAAGACGCTGGGAAGATCGCAATAAGAGGCGCGCAAACGGCAGCGCAAACGATAGCGCCGTACGGAGATAGGGCCCCAATTTTCTCCTGTAGTGGAATTAACACAATATGATGGCCCACTGGCAGATATACACATAAATACAAATGTACACAAATAAGAAAACTACTTCAAATTAGCTCATGTAAATCTAAACTAGCTCTTTTCAGGACTCTAAACCGTGAGATTTCTCCAACCAATAGAATAGAAACTGGACAGACAAACCCTGTCTTTATTTTCGTCACACACACCACGCATGCTAACCTCGCGTCACCAGGCTCTCTCAGAGGAAGGAGAGCCTGAGCCTGGTACGCGTTACGAGAGGGGTGCCGCGTCTATGTGCCGACAGGCCGCAGTGCCGACAGGTCGCAATGCCGATAGCCCACAAGCAGAACCAGCTGAGCGAGGCGGCGTGCAGCGTGTCGGTGGAGCTTACCTCTCCCAGCGCCCACGCCAAACCTAACCTCCCCCCATGCCTAAACCTAACCTCCCCCAGACCCTAACCCAAAACCTAACCTCTCCCAGCCCCCACGCCAAACCTAACCTCCCCCCATGCCATGCCTAAACCTAACCTCCCCCAGACCCTAACCCAAAACCTAACCTCTCCCACCCCCACGCCTAAACCTAAGGTCGGCATTGCGGGTGGTCGGCATAGCGTGTGGTCGGCATAGCGGGTGGACCCCACGAGAGGCAGGAAGACGATGGTTTGCAGTGTTTTCGTTCCCCCATAATGCAGCAGTAGGCTGCCTAACCTCGCCAGTCGCTATGAGTAAGAAGCATGGACATACTAAACAAAGTATTCAAAGAAGAAACTTGTCGGATCCATAACATAACGTCTGAACGGAACGCAAGAATTGAGCGGAATATTTTCCTGGAGCACAGCACTGGTTCCGGGTCTTCCGCCCATAGCCGGAAGACTCGGAGCGTGGTTTTTCCATCCAGGCTACACGCATGCACAGCAGCCAGTACACACACACACACACACACAAACACAATTGGAGGCGCCGTGAAATGTCCTCCGCGTTTGACCCATCCTGGCTCCTCCATGGTCGGGCGGGGGGAGGTGAGCAGCTGCAGTGAAGAGCCTGGGGACCAGCTTCTTCCAACTGCTGCTCATCCGCTGGTCAGACGACCATCTTCTGCATGTTTTTAGTGGGGGTCCATGTTGATGTTACCAGGGGAGCACAGGGAGAACATGCAAACTCTACACAGAAAGGCCCTTTTGAAGAGATAGCCGACCATGGGCACCAGACCCCGAGGGCATGGGGAGACATAACCCCAGTGCCAACAGCGTCCCAGGCTGGAATCAAACCCAGGGCCTCTTGCTGTGAGGCGAGAGTGCGAGGCACTGTGCCAGTGTGCCCCCGAAAATATATCAATAATAAGGTGGGTCGGCCACTGAGACCTGCTCTGGCTCGACACGGTCGAGTTCACCGCAACAATTTAGCCCACGTCAGCCCTGTCCCGTCATCCCTGTGGCCTCTGCCAGTGTGGGGCCACAGCGTGTCATGGGAAAATGACTCCCCCACACTGGAAATGAGCACCATTTCCCTGCTGCCATCTCTGCCCTCTTTACATCAAGACAGAGCCTAGTATATGGCTACAGCCAGCACAGTCTACATTGCCAAAACAGACTATGGTCCACACTAGTCTACACAAATTAAAAAATGTGTGACAACATTTTTACTAAATGATTGATAGCAAAGTATTAAAACAGATTATATTGCTTGTTAAACGACAGTAGGCAACTTGATAACACTTTTACAGACTGGATCGTTTTTTTATTGAATGATGTAGGCTAATCATGAGTGCTTATATATATATATATATATATATATATATATATATATATATATATATATATATATATATATATATATATATATAATTAAATCAGAACGATTAAATCAGTTGTTGATTATTTCCTTGTCAGGTGAATATATATATATATAGTTTCACCTGACACTATATATATATAGTTTATATATATATATATATACTGTATATATATATACCGTATATAGTTTATGAGGTAGGCTACTCATGAGTGCTTACATATATATATATATATATATATATATATATATATATATATATATATATATATATATATATTCACCTGACAAGGAAATAATCAACAACTGATTTAATACATTATTCAAATTTATTTTATCTGGCAGTACAAGCAAAGCAACATTATTGTGTTAAGCTAATGTATGTCATTAGCATAATGTTGCATTGAAAACTAACATGTACGCTGTCCCAAAGAAGACGCTCAAAGATGACATGTCAAATGACAGATCCATTTTTAGAGTCTAGTTTTCACAATCAAAGAGGTTCTCCTCTTATAATGCTATTTTAAGTGTAGCAGTATCAATAGCCAAAAGGTGTCTAGATCAATGCCATGCAATACAATACAATACATCACATCCTCGATGTATGTGACTAGAATCAAATGGACGTTATAAATACCTCAGTGGACTTGTGGTTTCCTCTTCATGCTATTTGAGAGATCCATGATGAGAGAGGAGCTGAGCACGCGACAAGAACCATGATCCATGCCCGCGAAAAGCAGCCGCGTGTGCACACCGGCTGTCCAGCCCGCAAAGTCCTCTGGGTACTGAAGTCCTCTGGGTACTGAAATCCACTGGGTACTGAAGTCTTCTGGATACTAAAGTCCTCTGGGTAATGAAGTCCTCTGGGTAATAATGAAGTCCTCTGGGTACTAAAGTCCACTGGGTACTGAAGTCTTCTGGGTATTGAAGTCCACTGGGTAATGAAGTCCTCTGGGTACTAAAGTCCACTGGGTACTAAAGTCCACTGGGTACTAAAGTCCACTGGGTACTGATGTCCTCTGGCTACTGAAGTCCTCTGGGTACTGAAGTCCTCTGGCTACTGAAGTCCTCTGGGTACTGAAGTCCTCTGGGTAAACTCCTCTGGGTACTGAGAAGTCCACTGGGTACTAAAGTCCACTGGCTACTGAAGTCCTCTGGGTACTGAAGTCCTCTGGGTAATGAGAAAATATCCCAATCACATCACAACGCTGCTCAATACCGACCTTTACAACGAATCCACTGAGGAAAAGCTGCGTTTGGGAACTTTAAGCGGGTGCTGGTGGAGACAGGCAGAAGTCAACGTTGATGGTCTCCCCATCAGTCCCTGTGCTGTGGTGTCAGGTAAGACTAACATTAGTTAGCTAAACCTGAACCTAATGAACTAACGTTACTTTTAGGTTAACTTCAAATGTCTTCAATTGTCGCCAGTGTGCTGCAGTCAACTTTCCATCCAGATGGATCAAAGGGTTCCAGAGAGTTAAACACCTCAGAGTCACACAAATCCATCCAAAAGCGGTCTGTAATCCACATGCCAGAGACATCTCAGAGGAAACATACCATTTAAAGAAGAAGAAAAGTCAGTTTCAAATGAATCCACACGGTCTGATGTCCAGTCTGACAGGTTAGGCTGTGTGCTGCTGTGTTATGTCGGCAGCTTGCTTTAAATGTGCTAAACTGTGTGCTGCTGTCAGACTGACTGACTCACTGAGGTCTGGGCGGACTGGCGGAGAGGGAGACAGAGAGAGAGTGAGAAGGAAGAGAGAGAGAGCTGGAGAGAGAGAGAGGGAAGAGAGAGCTGGAGAGAGAGAAAGGGAAGAGAGAGCTGGAGAGAGAGAGAGGGGGAAGAGAGAGAGAGGGAAGAGAGCTGGAGAGAAAGAGAGGGTGAGAGGGAAGCAGGCCCGGTTTTACAGGGGTGCAAAAGCACGCATTGCACTCTTATTTTAATTGTCTGCTCAGTTGAAAAGAGTGGTAAAAAAATAAATAAATAATACAATATATTTTTTTCATAATAATACAAAATAATGTAGCCTAGTAGAGTGTTGTATGTTCTGAAAGACTTATGTTGCAATATTCTTTGCTAAAACACTTTAGCATTTAAAGAGATTATTTGGTCCTTAACCAAAGGTACAATGAAATCTCCATGCTGCAGCTGCACACTTAGGGCTCTATCTTCCCGACGGCGGTAATTTTGCGTTAGCGCCCATTTTGCGCTGGAATAGCGCCGGGCAAAGCCCTAATTGTGGGCGTGTCGGGCCACTGCGCTTCACGTCATCTCAGCGCAAACCCCGATAGGCGTGTTTATGCCCATATTAACAGGATTCACAAGGTGAGATCACTCCCCACAGATCACTCCCCACAGCGTCACCGCCATCACGTCTGTGACAGGAAGCAGCTTCCCTCTTGCTCAGTGCAAGCAGAGTAACATGTGAGAGAGGGAGAGGGAGAAAAGAGAGAGGGAGAGAGTCAGAGAGAGGGGGGGAGAGAACGAGAGAGGGAAGAGAGAATTGGAGGATGAACCAGTTCGGATTCGTAACGAAAATTGATGCTTTTGTAATTAGTAGCCTTTTAATTAGTTGTTTCGCTCATATAGGCTATAACATACACATTTAAAAATATTGGTTTCTTTAATAGGGTAGGGATGTGTGAGATCTTATTTCAATAGCCTATACCAGAATTGTCCACTCGGGTTAAGCTATTGTTGCATGGTGCAATGGTGTAGGGAGAGGTTACTGTATACTATCAATGGTTACTGTATAGCCTATACTGGCCGGTGTTGTGTCAGAAAGTGATTTGCTGCCAGAAACTGATTTCATTCCGCGGGACCACGCAGCGCTCCCTCGGCAGTGCCTCTATGTGCACCGACCCCCCCGGCCTGCCTACCCGGCCCAGCTCGGCCCACCTTATCCGGGGAGACCCCCCTTCAGGACACCGGCACACTAGCCGAACACAAAGCACCCCTCCCCGCGCTACACACAGACTCCCGCCCCACCAGACCCTCGCTCCCCTGGTAATCCAATTCAAAACGCAAATCACTTTTTCGCACAAAACCATGACAAACGAATTCTCATTGTTAAATCAAGGTGTGTTTTTTTTCTGCAGTGTAGGTTAGTTGAAAATCAACGTGGCATTCCGAGGAGATCTGAGTGTGTGCAGGCGCGAGTGGAGAGTGACATCCATGCCGTGCGTAAATGGATCCAAGCAAGGATTTACTGCACTGCACGGAGATGTGGAGACTGTCTGCTCTCGGGCGTATGTCTGCTTTTGCGCTAAGACCAGCTATTTCCTGGCGTTAAAATTGAGAGCACCCAAGGCGATTTTTTTCTAACACATTGCGTTGTAACGCCTATTTTGGAACGGGCAACTAAAGCTCTCTTTGCGCTCGGCACATACCGACGGTATCTTCCCCACAGCGCTAAATGACACTTGCGCGAGACACATGATAGGCTAGAGGCCCACCGACACGCCTGGGCCACGCCTACACCTGTGTCATCACAGCGCAAAACTGGATGGTGGAGGCAGATATCTGGGAAGATAGCAATGAGAGGCGCGCAAACGCAGCACAAACGATAGCGCCGTACAACGATAGGGCCCTTAATGTTTAAACTTGAATTATAATTGTTGTTTTTCTTTGTTCTTTGATGTGAATTCATGGCTTTTTGGCACCTATATGTAACCTTTTAAGGTTGAGATAATTGTATTATCATTATATGGTCCAAATATTTCAGTAAAGCACTTGAAACACTTGAAATATTCTTGCTTGGCTACTTGAAATGATGGTAAAATGCATTATTTTTTTTGTAAAATAACATGTCAAATTTTTTTTGGGGGGTGCACCACTTCCTATCTAGGATGCATCCCTGGTCATCTTGTTCTGGAACCGGCCCTGGAGGGAAGAGAGAGAGCACTGGAGATAGAGAGAATCTGTGCATTTACAAGTGTGTGTGTGTGTGTGTGTCCACTTGACTGCCTGTGTCCCAGGGTTCCATTTCAATGTGGAGAAGAGAGGAGGAAACGGAGAGGGAAGAAAGGAGAGAAGGAAAGGTGAGGAGAGAGAGAGCAGGAGAAAGGATATTATTATTATTATGAAATTAAACTGTATATTTTATTTAGCCTGGTTAAAACCATCCTGATAAGGTGCTCTCACATTGTTTGGCTCTATACGTATGGCGAAAACATCTTTTGAGAAACTCCACTCTCTTGTTCTTGTTTAATTGTTATTAAAGTATATTAATTCTGCAATAACTGCACTTATGGTTGTGTCTACTCTACTAACGTTAACGTTATTGCTCTTTGCTTCAGGAGACATCATTACTGTTTTGCCCCTGATTGGCCGGTTATGTGGTCAACTACCATGGGCGGAGTTAATGGGGGGGCCAGGCCCCCCAGTAAAAAAAATAAAAAAATCTCATTATTGTAAATCTCCATGTCACTGTCTGGCTGAATATGATCATACAATTTATATCCACTTTGACAAGCATCACAAGTATCTTTTTGCTAAAGCTGTGACAGAGGGGGGCCCTCTGACAGGCCAAAACTTATTGGGCCCTACCTTCGCAAAAGCGGTAATTTATTTATTTATTTCAGGTTTATTTAATCCGTTCATCCTTGCGCCCAAGTCGACGTTTGAGCCAAATTCCATGAAGCCGTTCTTGAGATATCGCTTTAACGAACTTGGGAATGGCATTCGTGAGTCCACAGTGACCTTGACCTTTGACCACAAAAATCTAATCAGTTCATCCTTGAGCCCAAGTCGATGTTTGAGGCAAATTTGATGAAACTCCATCAAGGCATTCCTGAGATATCGCATTAACTCATTGAGTGCCAATGACGTCGAACGACATCAATTCAAATAGTAACGTAGAGTGCCAATGACGTCTAAAGACGGCAAATGTGTTTTTTGACAGTGGGACGTGGATCAAAGCCTCATGCATCTCCTGCAAAAATATTGGAGCTATTGAAGGTGTATAACCTATTTTACGGACCCATTAGGTGGCGACAGTGCTCTCCAGATTAGAGAAAGTTGAGGAAAAAACACAGAAGAAGTCGTGGGGAAACGGAAACCGCATCGATATGCATGAAGCATAACGTTAGCTGTGCCTGTGAACAGCAGCCAATCTGCTGCCACAATTGAGCCCCTCCACATGATTATTTGCCGACACCAGCGTCTTTCTGAAAAGTTACATTATTCTCAGCTGGAATAAGCTCTCAGCTCGGCGGGAACGCTGTGAAAAAGCTGGGCGTAGTGCACTTTTCAGTGCAGAGCAAACGCAGCAGAGAGCTACCAGAGACACTTCCACAGAGGAGTGTGCAGTTGAGGGGGGTGGGGCACGCAGGGCACCATACAACACCGACCCAGACAGCAGGAGGCTCGATGGACAGATTTACAAACACAAGCTAGAATATCTGAATATCTGCCCACCAGCAGTAAATCAAGACCAGCAAGGTGTAGGGTCTGCGCACGCAGGGGCCAGCGCTGCGCTGGTTGCAGCTAAAAAATATTATTTTGCCAAACAAAATTCCTTTGTTTTCGCTGTTTTATTGAAGGAAATTATTTTTGAGGTGTCACTACATCAGAAAATATTAGCTTCAGAGTCAGTGATGTGCTTGAAATGCTTCATTTCACAAAAGGCTGATTATCTCAGCTTCTAGTTTGAAACGTCAGTTTTTGGTGAAAACAACCTATCTTCTCCGGCTGATAACTAAAGGACGGAAAATGATATCAATAAACTTTTTTGTGCTGATGATACAATAGAGTCTCATCGTTCTTTGGGCGTGTTCGGTGTTTACATAGTAATATCACACAATATTCTGTGGGCCTCGAGAAATCACTGAAAACGCTCTGAAAGAGCTGGCACTGGGAGCATCCGTTTTCCAAAAGTGGCTGGCACTCAATGAGTTAACAAGCTTGAAAATGGCGTTATGAGTGGTCAGTGACCTTGACCTTTGACCACCAAAATCTAATCAGTTCATGCTTGAGTCCAAGTCGATGTTTGAGGCAAATTTGATGAAATTCCGTCAAGGCATTCCTGAGATGTTGCGCTAACAAGCCTGAAAATGGCGTTCGAGAGGTCACAGTGACCTTGGCCTTTGACCACCAAAATCTAATCAGTTCATCCTTGAGTCCAAGTCGATGTTTGAGGCAAATTTGATGAAATTCCGTCAAGGCATTTGTGAGATATCGCGTTAACAAGCTGGAAAATGGCGTTTGAGAGGGTCACAGTGACCTTGACCTTTGACCACCAAAATCGTATCAGTTCATCCTTGAGTCCAAGTCGATGTTTGAGACGAATTTGATTAAATTCCGTCAGGGCATTCCTGAGATATCGCGTTAACGAACATCGTACGTACGGACGGACATACGTACGGACGGACAACCCGGATCCATAATGCCTCCGGCCTGTCTATCGCCGGCGGAGGCATAAAAATGGTAAAGCTATTCACCTTATGTAGCCACGCCCATTTGACCTGGTTGTGTGGCCGTATCAAAACTTACGGCTAAAAATAATAATAAAATAAAATAAAAAATGGCTGCGCTGCTCCAATATCATCTAACTCTGAATTAACTAATAATTTAGCCAATTGTATGTAACATACCAAATAAAAGCAAATGGCAATGTCTAAGAATGCAATGCCATGTAACTGGCTCGTTAAGTCTCGCATTCCAGGGAATTACGTTAACGTCTGCGGGTCTTTATTGACGTTAATGGCTCGCGCTGCCTCGGAGGAGAGAAAACTATCTGAAGCTTTCTTTGTTGGAGTCCAGGTATGTTTTACAATAAAGTGCTCGTCATTGTCGACGATAACGTTATCTGACAGTGGATACTCTCTTGCTTGCTGTGTAACCGGCTCAAAGTAGTAGGCTACGTTATTTATTTTACCCCTTCACTGTCCGCTCCAAAAACAACTCTTTTATTTTGCGCCGTGACCGCCGGAAGTGTTAGAAGGACCCGGAAGAATTTGGTCCACTGTAAGGTCTGAACATAAGGTGAATAAACAGAAACATCAAAACATGCAGTATAAAAAAGAACAGTCAAGGAATATAGCATAAGAGCTATTATAAAAAAGGTTAATTGACATAAAATGAGGACAGTAGTAAGCAGTCGCCTCACAGCTCGAAGGTCCTGGGTTCGATTCTCACCTGGGACGCTGTGAACGCTGAAGGAATGCATGCCCGTCCGCATGGGTTTCCTTCATATAGGAACCCCCTTCACCAAAACATGCAATATCCTGGTTGCTGATGTGGTGCCTCCTCTGGTCGTTAGGGGCGCCTGTTCAGAGGGAGGGGAACCAGTTGGAATAGCGTGCTACGTGCTACAGTATGTCCTACCAGTGAAGCTTCCCCTGTCAGGTGAAAAGAAGCGGCTGGCTAACTGCCCATGTCTCGGAGGAAGCATGGAGCCAGTTTCGGTTCTCCCCAGATCGGCAGAGGGTGGAGCAGCAACTAGGATAAATAAAAGTAAATTAGCACTAAGGGGGATAAAAATCATGGGGGGGGGGGAAGAAAAAGTATTGTAGTTAAATGAGACAGCAGTCAGCAACAAGAGGATTCAGCCTATAGCTAAACAATTAGCAATCTATCACATGACAAACAAATCACAAATAAACCCCCCCCCCAAAAACTCTGAGAAAATGTAAAAGTGTATGGCAAACCTAACTGATTCACAGTGTTTCAGTCAGAACATCATACAGCAGAACACAATGTGTGAGAAGAATTATTCAAACTGCGAAACTGTATGAGAATGTTGATTCAAATGGATGAGAAATGTCAAGCCACATAGACTATTTTGTTCAAAAGGTAAATTTTAATCTGTAAGCAAATGATTCAGCACAATTCCGTTGAAGTCTTTGTTCCAAAAAAGATCCAGCCGTTTACGGACCAGAAAAACAACATGAAAACCCTTGTCAGTAATGAGACGATACCATGAGCTGAAATGAGTGTTAATCAAAAATAGCTTCAGCTAATCAAAAACATTATGTACAAATTTACACAGGAATAAAAACAAACCCATGACTCAAATGCAAAACATTTTACAGGAATAAAAACACTCGTGAATAAAAAGCAAAGGGAACAGATTTGGCAAACAGTGTTTTAACTGGAGAGACACATTTCAGGACTACATCCTCTGCATAAATCTACTGTCTCATCTTAATTTACATGTAATATTTTGAGCAGTGGGATAACTGAGAACTGTTCTCTAAATTAACATTCAAACAAGTCAAAGCAGACTGTTGCTGCCTCATAAAAAAAATCATCATTGCTTCCATAATAGAAACATTTAACAAACTATCAGCAGCCATCACACAGGATAACAGATTATTGTTTGAGCTTTTGATAGAGCAGAAAGTTTTTTTTTTTTTTAATCAAAATTCTGACTTGAAACATTCTCTTTTCTAACGGGGGCTCTGGATGCCGACAGCAGCTCTAAAAACCTGCTGAAAACTAGAGAGTTAATCCAACAACATGAGTTACGCATGAAAAATAAACATAATAAGCAGCATAATAAAGCCTGGAGGAAACACTGATATACAAAAACAAAACGTGATAGATGGCCGAGGAGACGGAGCTGTCCGTCATCTCTGCTGCAGCTCTGTCTGTCTGTCTGTCTGTCTTCAGCTGATCAGCTGGAAGGACAAGAGTTACAGAGGTGGTAAGTGATCTGTGGTCATTGTCGACATCTACTGGTGAACAGAGGCAACTGCAGAAACACCGTCTACATTTACAGTCCAACATGAACACGATTATGACAACAGTGAGTCTGAATAAGAGGTTGCCATGTACAAAGCATTTTCTGATTACATTGGGTTACATTTTTGGAATTTTACACTTTCACAAAAACTTTGCAAAAGGTCCATCTAGTCTGACTCATTGGAAGCTATGGGTATAAAACCAAATGAAAAGAAACAGGGACGGACAAGCCCATCTTTAATGTAAAAAATAATTATACCACACGTAAGGGTCGTGCTTGTGGTATATGCTAAATATACCACAGCTTTGAGCCAATCAGATTGCTTGATTTGAGAGGGCCGTTTTATAAATATATAGACTTGCATTCAGAGACTTGTTTAGCTGTGTGTGCGCACTAGTCATTGACAGACCCTCACAGACTTGCTTGTTTAGCAGTGTGTGTGTGTGTGTGTGTGTGTGTTTACTAAACATTGTGAAGTGAGTGTGCAGTAAGTGACAGAGACACTCACAGACTTGACGGTCTGTTTGATCAGGTCCTTCCTGCTGGTCAGGTTATGGTCTGGGTACGTGTCGTACACCTGGAAGACAGAGGGAGCTGGTGAGCTGCATCTCTACACACAGACACAATCCACATTTTGCTTGGATATGAAAGAGATCCTCAAAGAACAACATTTTGTACAAGGAACCCTCTAACCTGGTGCATTATTAAAAATATCAATGTGTACAGATGTTTGTTTACGGGGTTAAAGCTTCAAGCATCCATGGGAAAGGGCATTAAAATATTGATATTGGGATTTATGAATTGATGTCAGTTCCTGCAAATGAATATCGTTTAGTATCGACAAACTTTTTTTTTTTTTTTTTTTTACCAAGCTCTAAATCAGTGCTGTGTGTGTTTGTTGTGTGCTCTGTGTGTACCGTCTGGCAGATCTGTTTCATGGTCATCTCCTCCAGGTCGGCCTCCTTCAGCAGGCTCTGCACAGTCTCTCTCAGCTGCTCGTCACTTGGAGCTTTCTTCACCATCTTAATAAGAGGAGTGTCATCATCTGAACTCTCCTCCAACACTGAGAGAGAGAGAGAGACAGACATAAGATATGCAAATAATTATATATTAACACATTCACTGCCAGCCATTTTTTTTTTTTACTGTAGGTAGCTTCTGCCAGAGGGTTTTTTTTGAGGATTCTGGCTCATCTTTCAAGACCCGAGGATTCTTTTCTGCTAAGATTTTGTGAACACAAAATATCTCAAAAGAACTAATAGAATGTGTGCTTTCTCTGTCTAAAAGAGTTAGTTTGTAGAGTTAGTAGTTATGTAGGCATTAGCACTTGAATACAGCATGGTTTCAGCGTCTGAAAATTTAAGCTGAGATAAATAGCTTTTTGTGAAATTCGATAGAACAGTCACTTTAACCATTCATTTTTGGCATCAGTAAGACGTCAGACATCTAAACAATAGTTTTGAACAGTAATTTCCTCCATAACAGCAGGAAACCCCCCTCTACTTCAAACTCCTCCCTCCGTGTGTGTTCTTCTTGGCTGCAGCGGGCGTGGTCACAAGCTCGTTTCTGCTGCTGCTGCTGCTGCTGCTCCTGCCTGCTGGCGGCCCGCTGGGCGAGGATGGGCTCGCTCCGTTTCTTGGGGGTTTCGGTTGAGGAAAACCCCAAGAAACGGGGGTTTCTTTTGCGATTCTGGTCTTATTTATGCTGCGTGTTTCAAAGTGTGTTGCACCCATAATCTATTATGCAAATTTGCAATCCCCCACCGCCAGCAATCAGCGCGAAAGCGAAAGCGTTTTCGCCAATCCATTTTACAGTATGAGAATGGTTTCATCGCGCGTTCCCCTGCAGTTTTGGCTCGGCTTTTTCTAGTCTGGAGAGCACTGTCGCCCCACTTAGTGGGTTGGTGGAATGGGTTGTACACGTTCGGTGGCTTCAATATTTATATAAGAGATGTAAAAGGGTTAGATCAACGTCCCACCCGTCAAATTTTTTTTTTTTTTGACGTATCAACACGTCATTGGCAGTCAACCGTTGGATTTTTTTTGCCGTATCAACACGTCATTTGGCAGTGAACGTGTTAAATAGTATATCAAGAAAGAGAGACAAGGAGACAAAAACAGGAAGATAGAGTGAGCATGACAGGTTTGCGAACTTCCCACACATTTTCATGGATACATCTTTGAAAATTTCCCATGACTTTTCAAGGATCCACAACAGAATTTCCATGTAGAGTCAGAGTCAGTTTATTTACCATCTGCAGTAGAAACTATATTGGAATTGGAATGCAAAGAGCTTAGAAACATACATAACAAATCACACGGACAACATGTAAAAAACATTTAGAATACGAAACCGCCGACCTTCGGCTTGGGAGTCAAAGACACTAACCACTCCACCAAGAGAGCTAGCTCCCTTGGCGGAGCTGATTAACATGCCTTTATACTGGGGAGTGAGTTCAACCAATCCACTCGCTACCATACTGGACTCACGAGGAATCCGCGCTGATTCACCTGGGTTACACTAGCATTAGCAAACATCTTGTGCTCAGCCTCATGTTTGCTCTTCAGGTGTTTGATCAAATCACTTGTGTTAAATGAGCTATTCTTCACCCCTCCTCTTGACACTTTTAGCAGAGCAGAGTTTGCAGTCTGCTTTGCTGTTGTCAGTATCGCAAATCTTAAAATATATCCAAACTGCTGACATGTTGCTCCACCGCACACCGCGCCCACCTAGGCCTAAAAAAAAAAATAAGTTTGGTTCCTGTTGGTTGTCAGTTCGGTGATGGGTCGGTAGGGAATTTATTTTATTTTATTTTTTTTATTTTTTTCCCCAGTGGGCAGCAAGGGATAGATAGGAAATATATATATTTTTTTTTTTTCCTTAAAATTACAGCAGCGATGGATACTTTTTTTTCATAACATAGTTTACATGTACTCTACCACTGTGCTCTACACACGTTTTTATATGAACAAAATATTTAAGTCAATATGAATGCTTTCATATCAAACATGTTTGATATTTAGGACTGAAAATCTGCGTGAATAGCCTACATCATCCTGCTGCTGTGCAAGCCTCCCGTCATTATCGTTTATCTCCCCTAGAATCTCAAACATGCACACACTACAAGATTTGTAAATGTGGCGCACCATGCACTACAGGATATTATTAAGATTATCGACAGGATAATCACCTTGACGCCCGGCCATACTCGTTTTTGGGGGTTCCAGCAGTGACCAAAGCGCTCCGCCCCCACCTCAACTCTCTCTCTCTTTTTCCTCATTTTCATGCCCGTCTCGCCAAACAAATGAATCTCACCGGTAGTTAGCATGCGTGTAAACAACGCGAGTCTATTGTCTGTACAAGTGAGAACACAAACCAGTCCCCATTACAGCCAGTCTCTTTTTGAGGCCAATGCGGAAGTTGCCAATACTATCAAATGGCCAGTGGGGGGGCGCAGCTTGTGTAACATCATCCCTGAACGTCCATTCAACTCTATGTGAAACGAGCCAACTTCTCTCTCGGTCTCTGTCTTAAATAAACACTTTACAAATGAGTTTATGGTCTGAAAAAGAACAATTTCAAGTATTTTTCATGCTCTCAAGGCCCCAGTTTTTTTTAATTATAGCCCCATTCCGAGGAAAATAGGCGATATACTTTGGATATTGGGAAACAGTAATACTTCCGCCCGTTAGAGGCAGCAATGTGCCGCAAAGGCATCTAGTCTGCGGAAAGTACACGAATAAGAAAACCTAGCAAAACAAGGCTAGTATGGCTAGCAGAGATAGCAAGTCATACTTTAGCAAATTATCAGAAAATAGCGCTACTTTATGATATTTTAATAATGTTAGTAGACACACGTAACTGTATAGATGGCATACATGTAACGTGACGCTCATAACTGTTGGCAAAGCTGAACTTTGGATGAACTTTTGCTCCACCACCTGCGAGGGGGCAAAGCCGACTGGAGGAGAGGAGACTGCTATTTAATCAAAATGCTATTCACCAAAGTTTTTCTATATATCCTGTGTGCACTGAAGTCACAATGTTATAACCATATGTCACGTGAAACATGGATTGTATTATATCGTTGAAATGCATTGTGTTGACTGAGGGATGTGAACACGCGTCTATGGACTTCCAAGTGGAAAATGTAATCTCAATATGAATGGATTTTAATTGTATGCTGAAATAGTCTGTGTTACATGCACAAAGTTTGAAATGACAATTGTATTAATGCATTGTTGTGTGCTGAAGTAAGCCTGTTACATAACATGTTTTCAGATGAGAGTGGCAAGAGAGTGTCATTGAGTTCAAGACCATAGGAGGTGTCCCAGTTGATGGATGTTTTTAGATAAGGATGGTTTAGAGTATCAGTGAGTTCAAGACACCTAAGGGAGGTGGCCGAGTTGATGGGCAGGGCCACCATTAGGAGAGGGATCATGTAGCATCCAATCAGAATTGAAGTCATTGAGTCAGCAAAAACATAGACACACCTTCGATGACAATGACAGATAAAAGGAACGGAACTCAGAGCCTTTTTGCTCTCCTGCATAGGCAGGGAGTCAGACGGGAGACCGTCACTTAGATGGCCTCGAATCCACCAGGGATAGAGCATAGATGCTGTAGGCAGGTCTCATTAGATTAAGAGAAGTTCTGGAATTAGGGTAAAAGAAGCACTGTCCGAGTGCCTGTGCAGGAAAATCCCCCGTTAATACACGGTTGGAGCACAAAGACCAGATATAGACTCCACAAGGGAGAGAGAGGAGTTAGGAAGGCCATTAGATTAATAAGTTCGGAATTAGGGTAAAAGAAGCACTGTCCGAGTGCCTGTGCAGGAAAATCCCCCGTTAATACACGGTTGGAGCACAAAGACCAGATATAGACTCCACAAGGGAGAGAGAGGAGTTAGGCAGGCCATTAGATTAATAAGTTCGGAATTAGGGTAAAAGAAGCACTGTCCGAGTGCCTGTGCAGGAAAATCCCCCGTTAATACACGGTTGGAGCACAAAGACCAGATATAGACTCCACAAGGGAGAGAGAGGTGTTAGGCAGGCCATTAGAGAAATAAGTTCGGAATTAGGGTAAAAGAAGCACTGTCCGAGTGCCTGTGCAGGAAAATCCCCCGTTAATACACGGTTGGAGCACAAAGACCAGATATAGACTCCACAAGGGAGAGAGAGGTGTTAAGCAGGCCATTAGATTAAGAAATAAGTTCGGAATTAGGGTAAAAGAAGCACTGTCCGAGTGCCTGTGCAGGAAAATCCCCCGTTAATACACGGTTGGAGCACAAAGACCAGATATAGACTCCACAAGGGAGAGAGAGGAGACCACCAGAGCCACATTAGATGGGAACAAGATGCATATCAGAGATACACAAGGTTCCATTTAGACAGGTTGGCCATTCCAGATAGGAAATCGTTAAAAGCCAAGAGTGATACTTAAATAGGGAGAGTATAATGAACTCCATGTTGAAAATTAAGGTAATGTACATTGGATAATGATGTCATCTATATTGGACAGAATGTAATGGACAATAATAGTATGCTTTGTAAGGAGAAGTGTTAACTTATATATAAAACCTATAAAAACCAAGGATTTTTTATTTATTTATTTTTCTTCTTCAAAACATCATTGAGAAGGGTCCACACATCCAATAAGGTAAGAGGCATGATTTTGGGTTCAGATAATTAGCCTCCTCCATGCATGTAGAAATGACAGAATGATTTATCGGGCTTCAGCTCGTTTTTCTCACCAGAGAAATATGTACTGGGTGATTCTACTATATAGGTTAGTAAATTCTTTCACCCTGGAGGGAAAAAGTGCCGAAAGGCCACCTGTATCGGTAGACTGCCCACCCGATGTTCGGGGAGGAGGGGGTAGAGGTCCTAGATTAAGACCCGGAGGTGGACAAAGGATTAACGTGTTGTTACTCATCGGGGGGAACTTACGTGTCTGCCTTTTTACTCTGGGTATTTCTAGTCGTATGGGATAGCCTCTATTAGGAAGAGATCCGCTGGTTATCACGGTCTCTCGCCTCCGTGATTTGGGAGTGCTCCGATGACGCTATTCTAACTCTCAGGGGAGGGGTCATAGGTCAGAGGTCGCTCGCAAATCATTTCATGGCGCCCAGAACGCGGGGCACGGGGAAGGCAAGAAGTCTTTCCGTGTTAAAATTCAAGAATCCATATATTTATAATGTTGCGCTTTCATGCCGCGTCAGACTAAACTTGACCTTGGGTGAGGGAAAACCGGCTAAACTCATCTAAATAGTGCAAGTCTATCTGATAAACTCAGAAAGAAGCCGCAAATATCGCACTGAGAACTCTCGCGGGGGAGACGGTGGATAATTTGTGGGCTTCTGCCTCAAACCTGAGGAGGATGGAAGTGCAGCAAATCACACGGTATATAGGTAGGAATCCGTACCTAATACAGGGGAAAAGTCCAGGCCAATAGAACGGCCGACTTCGCACTTAGAGTACTCTCGTATTGTATCCGGTAAGAGTAGCTTCGAGATGTATTGTATTTTATTCACAGGGGCTATATAGCTAATAGCATTCAAACCCGCTGATTTAATACAGGTGTGATAAAATTCTCACTAAATCCTACTGAAATCCTCTCAAGTCACCACCACCACGAGTCAAAAGGTCAGAAGCCTAACGGCTGGTCGTAAAGACGAGGGGCGGACGACAGAGACTTGGGGATCGGGGATCCCCCGCCGTATGCGTTAGACACAGTACCCCTCTTAGCATCAGTGAGGAGGGGGGAGATGAAATGGCAGAGCCAGAACTTAGCTCAAGAAAGGACGATGTTGAGCGATGCAGAAAGAGAGCTGCAAAAATATTTGTGAATGTGAAATATGGACATTTATTATCAGCCAGCGCTACCGTTGATACAAGCGCTGTGCTGTAAATTAACCCTATTAGAGAGGGAAATGCAAAAAAAAAAAAAATGCCCTTCAAAGGCACTTAGATGTGATAAGGAATGGGGACGGAGCTGCACTAAAACCTTGAAAGAGGAATGAGAGATAAGGGGGCGAGTGGGAGTAACATTCCAATGAGAGAGAGGGACTCCGAAAGCAACTTTGAAACATTACGGAGGGAAGCCCTAACAAAGAAATTACGCTGACAAACAGCCTACAGCGGATCTCGCTGACATACAAAAAAAGACAAAAAGGAAAAAGAGAATGCATATGATCTGATATGATTTCCAGATAGGAAAATCCACATAGTCTATTGTGATTTTTGATTTAAGGAAAATCATTGTCAGGATGCCATGTCTGTACTCCTCCAAACACGCACCTGCTTAGCCCGCTAGGAAAACAACTAATTGGCACAGTGCCCGGGAGTCGGGGGCGCCGAGTAGCTGCTAGAGACCAACGGTGGGAGGGGAGGACGAGATAAGACAGTGACTCTGACACCCAAGACAGATGGGGCCAGCAAAGATGCCTGGCAAGGGGCCAGCTCAAAAAGATGAATATGCCTTCGCACCAGATAGCAACGTGACAAACTACAAATTGAGTATAGAGAAACTTATTGACACAACAGTTCCTCCACTAAGTTAAGGGAAGAGCTGTGAGCCACAGCAGTGGTCACTAGCAGAAAGCTAAAAAACCCAAGAAGGTGAAACTAAATAATAATAATAATAATAATAACAACAGGAAAATTAGTAAAATAAGCTAAGAGTGGTGAGCCACCGACACACGCGACTACGTGGCACGAGGATAATCGTGGAGTCGAAGCGTCAGCATAAAGAGACGCGGCAGGTATGGTGGTGCGAGACTGAGGGGTATCACGCTACGTGTCCAAAGAGTTGGACTAGCGTGGATGGTGTGACACGCGTACCGGGGAACAGAGGTAGCCCAGGTCGCGACGAACATTCATCATGCTTTAGGCCACGCGGGGGGAGCTCGAGTGAAACAGTTGTGTGAATCGAGTATAGGTCCCTCAGGTCTAGTAAAAGGCTGCACAAAGGAGTGCAAAACGTACAAATACAGGGAGGCTGACTGTCAGAAGCATGACAGCTAGTTTTTATGTGTGTGACATGATTCATTCTTACTTTCTACCGAAAGCTGGAGGAGGCAACCCAAATTACCTCTATTGTATATAGATAAAAGCAACAGGCGTACTAGACAATGCAAAAAAGAAGTAGCCTGTTTGAAAATAAATAGTAGGGAAAAGACAAGGTGGTGTAGACCATGATAGGAGCCCGCGAGACTGCTGTTACTGTACTTTCTCTGTCATGCTACTAAACACTCTGCTATGTGTGGATGGACAGAGAGGGCTAAGAGACTCGGGGCTTATAGCCAGGAGGGCTATGGGTTATGTACTATACATGTAGACTGCACTGAAGTGCCTGGCTCAAAGGGAATCCATGAAGTCAGTAAAAAAGGGGAGGGCTATTGATGCCTTGCTCATCCTGTAGGGAAGACATTCCATATAATAAGATGGTTTATTGCTGGCAGCATAGGAGGGAGATTAGAATTTATGGGCCACCTGGGCAGCAGGTCAGAGACTCTGGCAGAACGCCAAGGAGATCTTATCAGAGAAATGATTGATAGAGAAGAAGTCTGCAGCAGAAAGAGATCTACTGTAAAAGACAGATCAAAAAATGCCAAGTGCAAGCCAATCTATATAATATAGTGATCATCTCATTAGTCTATTGATCATCTGCACATAGTATATATAGTATATGAATAAGAAGGAATAAATAGGAATTTACCGTTAAAGCGGTGCACAATGTGATGAGCAAAATAATAGAGTAAAAGTTTACAGTAGTTGGAACGGCTGTGACCCCTTCAAGAAGAGGAGGGGCAGGGGTGAAAGAGATAAGGGGAGCTTCATGAGCAGGACGGTGTGGGAAAGCCATTTGTTCTGAACTAAAGAGCTTGCAGACAGTCACTGACTGTTATTCTGATTTATCGGGCAGTGTTAGGATAATCAACACTTACCCTACCAATCCTGAAATGTCTAATAGACCTATTGAACCCTTAGAGGGGGAGGGAGAGGGAAACACAGGCTCACCCATAGAGGTAAGATATTTCTTACCAAGTAATCCAAATTAATTTGAATTTATACACAACAGTAAATAAGTAAGTAAAGCAACACGCCTTCCATAAGAAACAGATGGGAGGGAAAACAAGGTAATAGAAAACACTCTGAAGATAATAGAAAACACTGTGAAGTCTGTTATGGAATCCCCATGTAGCAACATGGGACTATAGGGCTTCAGTTATCGGGAGGCGTTAGGCCCCCTGCTCACATCTCTACCTCGGTTGCTCCCCACAGAAGCCAAAGGAGACAGGAGGGAAGCGAAAGTGGAGGGCAGCATTCCAAATGGAAGGCGGGAAGTATACAGAGGAATACCCCCTGTCCGAATCCCTACCCAACAGCACCGAGACGGTCAGTGAGACTGGACAGCCAGATGGGGGACCTGTTGGGGAACCACTTTCCCAGAAAATGGAAGCTGTCCTAGCTGAGTTAGAGGGGGTGGATTTGTCAGCTACTCAAGATGGTGATGTGTTAGAGGTAACGAGTGCTGACTATGATCTTGATTTTGGGTTAAAAGGGGTAGATTTGGGCCAGGATAATTCGAGCAAAATAAATGAACAAGGTGGAAAAATGGAGGGAATGCACTATGGAGGAGAAGAAGATATGAGAAATAATGAGAGAAATAAGGAGCACAGAATAGAGCCTAGCTCTACTACACACCATGGAGCGATTATACGAGTTGAGGTAAAAGGTAAAATGAAAACCCCTGTAAGGATGATCAAGGGGGAACCAATAGCTGTACAGAAGAGGGGAAGTGGGGGGCCAGATGATAGGTCCATCGTTCTGGAGCAAAGTGGAAATATGAGAGTGGTTATAAAGCAGGGGAAAAGGGGAATAATCGAACAGGAGAAAATAATGGAGCTTTACGACTATAGGGGAAGAAGGTTTACAGACTACCAATTGGAAAATCCATTTAATTGGCTGAAAATAGTGTCAGGCCGGTGGGGAAGAATACCTAAGGAACCCCCTTATTGGGAAGTGGGAGAAGAGCTTCTAGCCAAATGGTGGAATGAATCAAAACTGGGGTGGGGGCCGGTAGGGAAATGGAAATGTGGTCCTATTGGCCTATTCCCCAACGTCCAGATGCCAGGCAGAATGCCGTATCCCACTGTGGTTTCTGTGAGAGTCACCCTGCTGGAAAGCCCTTTTGGGCCATGGTGTGAAATCCGAGAGCTGGAAGGAGCAGTGATGGTCCCATGGATGCACAACACAGCGGGGGCTCGCACCATGCCGCTGGAGCCACGTTACCGGGTTCCGGATCGCCAGTTCCCCTTAAGCGGTGGGGGAAAGGGGGGTGGAACTCCGGGAGCTCCTCGACCCACAACATCTCGAGGCCACGCCCCAGGCCACGCCCCAGGCCATGCCCCCTGGCAAAAGTCCAAGAGGGGGTGTTGGCAAAGCTGAACTTTGGATGAACTTTTGCTCCACCACCTGCGAGGGGGCAAAGCCGACTGGAGGAGAGGAGACTGCTATTTAATCAAAATGCTATTCACCAAAGTTTTTCTATATATCCTGTGTGCACTGAAGTCACAATGTTATAACCATATGTCACGTGAAACATGGATTGTATTATATCGTTGAAATGCATTGTGTTGACTGAGGGATGTGAACACGCGTCTATGGACTTCCAAGTGGAAAATGTAATCTCAATATGAATGGATTTTAATTGTATGCTGAAATAGTCTGTGTTACATGCACAAAGTTTGAAATGACAATTGTATTAATGCATTGTTGTGTGCTGAAGTAAGCCTGTTACATAACATGTTTTCAGATGAGAGTGGCAAGAGAGTGTCATTGAGTTCAAGACCATAGGAGGTGTCCCAGTTGATGGATGTTTTTAGATAAGGATGGTTTAGAGTATCAGTGAGTTCAAGACACCTAAGGGAGGTGGCCGAGTTGATGGGCAGGGCCACCATTAGGAGAGGGATCATGTAGCATCCAATCAGAATTGAAGTCATTGAGTCAGCAAAAACATAGACACACCTTCGATGACAATGACAGATAAAAGGAACGGAACTCAGAGCCTTTTTGCTCTCCTGCATAGGCAGGGAGTCAGACGGGAGACCGTCACTTAGATGGCCTCGAATCCACCAGGGATAGAGCATAGATGCTGTAGGCAGGTCTCATTAGATTAAGAGAAGTTCTGGAATTAGGGTAAAAGAAGCACTGTCCGAGTGCCTGTGCAGGAAAATCCCCCGTTAATACACGGTTGGAGCACAAAGACCAGATATAGACTCCACAAGGGAGAGAGAGGAGTTAGGAAGGCCATTAGATTAATAAGTTCGGAATTAGGGTAAAAGAAGCACTGTCCGAGTGCCTGTGCAGGAAAATCCCCCGTTAATACACGGTTGGAGCACAAAGACCAGATATAGACTCCACAAGGGAGAGAGAGGAGTTAGGCAGGCCATTAGATTAATAAGTTCGGAATTAGGGTAAAAGAAGCACTGTCCGAGTGCCTGTGCAGGAAAATCCCCCGTTAATACACGGTTGGAGCACAAAGACCAGATATAGACTCCACAAGGGAGAGAGAGGTGTTAGGCAGGCCATTAGAGAAATAAGTTCGGAATTAGGGTAAAAGAAGCACTGTCCGAGTGCCTGTGCAGGAAAATCCCCCGTTAATACACGGTTGGAGCACAAAGACCAGATATAGACTCCACAAGGGAGAGAGAGGTGTTAAGCAGGCCATTAGATTAAGAAATAAGTTCGGAATTAGGGTAAAAGAAGCACTGTCCGAGTGCCTGTGCAGGAAAATCCCCCGTTAATACACGGTTGGAGCACAAAGACCAGATATAGACTCCACAAGGGAGAGAGAGGAGACCACCAGAGCCACATTAGATGGGAACAAGATGCATATCAGAGATACACAAGGTTCCATTTAGACAGGTTGGCCATTCCAGATAGGAAATCGTTAAAAGCCAAGAGTGATACTTAAATAGGGAGAGTATAATGAACTCCATGTTGAAAATTAAGGTAATGTACATTGGATAATGATGTCATCTATATTGGACAGAATGTAATGGACAATAATAGTATGCTTTGTAAGGAGAAGTGTTAACTTATATATAAAACCTATAAAAACCAAGGATTTTTTATTTATTTATTTTTCTTCTTCAAAACATCATTGAGAAGGGTCCACACATCCAATAAGGTAAGAGGCATGATTTTGGGTTCAGATAATTAGCCTCCTCCATGCATGTAGAAATGACAGAATGATTTATCGGGCTTCAGCTCGTTTCTTCACAGAGAAAAGATGAACTGGGTGATTCTACTATATAGGTTAGTCAATTCTTTCACCCTGGAGGGAAAAAGTGCCGTAAGGCCACCTGTATCGGTAGACTGCCCACCCGATGTTCGGGGAGGAGGGGGTAGAGGTCCTAGATTTAGACCCGGAGGTGTATAAAGGATTAACGTGTTGTTACTCATCGGGGAACTTACGTGTCTGCCTTTTTACTCTGGGTATTTATAGTCGTATGGGATAGCCTCTATTAGGAAGAGATCCGCTGGTTATCACGGTCTCTCGCCTCCGTGATTTGGGAGTGCTCCGATGATGCTATTCTAGCTCTCAGGGGAGGGGTCATAGGTCAGAGGTCGCTCGCAAATCATTTCATAACATGGCGGACCATTTAACGTTATCTAACGGTATGTAAAGTAGCCTAACGTTAAATGGTCTGTCCATGTTATACAGTAAGCGTCATAAGGTTACATGTCAACGTGACATAACATCACAAGTTTTTGCAGACATGAATGCTGTTGGTCGTTTGTTCAATTTGCTTTTCTGTATGGTATTGGACATTTAAAAATGATACATACTTGTCTTGAGGCATCCGCCAAGCTCAGCAATTTGTTATCCTTATTTTAAAACATACTTTATCAGATCGATAGAACTCAACATAGCCTAAGGTCTTGCACTAATATGTCTACTGGTAAATTAGGCATATATAGATAATCTACCAAGCAACACTTGATACAAATATAGGTAACCATTTCACAGCAGTACAGCCTACCATGGTGGAAAATTAACCATTCTTTAAGTTTGAATGATATCAAAATATATGTTGCATGGTGTAGCCTTTGTCGAATTGTTACAGCTAACCATATTTCAATAAATATAAATCATTCGTTGATTTGAAGCAGTCGGTTGGTTCTCCATCTTCATTCTTCTTCCTGGTCATTTGGTCGAAGCTGGTTCACTCGACATCAAATATCTTTATATCACATCTTATTAACAACCTGCCTGCTCTGACCAGACAACTATAATGGGCTTGTTCTATGAGATTTGCGGTACATTCGGGTACATGATTTAATTAGCACATAGCCTACACAACAAGGTTCTTTGTTGGCAATGTTTATTGACAAAAACACACTGGCAGATACATACCAAATGGTTCAAAGTAAATATATCAAAAGTCTCAAATCTGTCAGCATTTAGCTTATGTTATTGCAATATCTTAGGTTGAACAACTGATGATCAGCAATATTCTCACAGTAATATGCACATGGGAATCAAAACGTAGCATTCATTTTCACAAATAATTTGACCAAGGGACAATGTGCCTCTGTTCTGTTGTGCTGTTCCTGCTCCACCATGGTACTCCGACGGCCATCCCTTGAAGAAACAAACGACACCGTGTTATATTAATAACATAACGCCACCAAATTTCAGTTAAAGTAGGCTATAACGGTGCTCACACGTTAGCACACGATGCTAATCGAGCTAGCGTTAGCTTACAAACATGAGCATCACTCAAACAGTCCAACGAGTCCAACATAGCAGAGCACCAAGTGCGCGACCAAATCCACCTCAGTTATAAATTTTAGAGTTTGCCCAGAGATAAGTATAATAGCAGTTTACCTTGTGGAGGCTTAGCAGCAGCTAGCAGGCTGGAGACTCACACCAGGCACAATGCACCAGGATCACACCACACCATGGTCTCTTGGCCAGGCCCCGGACAAGACGGTGGTCGGCTGGCTGGACTCCTACTCGCCCATACCTTCGGACTAAAAGTTATTATATTTGTTGTCCTGGACCATTTCACCACTGCAACCAGCCAGCCAGCGAGCAAGCTAGCAAACAGAAGCGAACAACAAGATGGCAGTCGTTCAAGCCTGTGAGACAAATTCGGAAACTCCCCCGGCAGCCGCTAGGGGCAGCCGCCCCCTCCTCCTTCTTCTTCTTCTACTAGTGTTTAACAGCCCTCTCTCCCCGTACTTCCGTGTAAAGTTAATCCATTCAACCAATCAACGATGAGCAGGAAGCGGGAGATTCAAGCCTCATTTTGTTCCATCAAAACCCAATGGGTGACGTCACGCTGACATTATCCAGTTCTATTATACAATCTATGACACAAACCAAAATATATCCCCCTGCTGCATGTCATGAGATCGGCAAAAGTTTGGATAGACTGGATTGCTTCCCGCAGCAGCAATGCCTTTTCCCCCCCACACTGCTCGATAGACAGAGGTAGGAGATTACAGCCTCTGACTGGCAGGGGCTCAAAACTACGATATAACAACTTTTTATTCATTGGTCATTCATTGTGATATAAATTAGTGACATTTTCCCCAAAATCCTCATGGTTCTGTGCTGTTGGTATTTGGTAGCCTATCTGATGCGTGCAGTGCAGCGCATCAAATGAGCCGCGTCAATTAACGATAATGACGGGAGTCTCGCGCAGCAGCAGAATGATGTATTCGCGCAGATTTTCAGTCCTAAATATCAAACATGTTTGATATGATCGGGACGGCCCCGATGAGGCTGTGAGCAGATCGGGAGGTTTAAGATTGGATCTGCAAACAGCTCACACTAAAATCCTGTAGTGTGAGCCAGCCATAGCGCCACCGTCAAATCAACATGCTCATAAAATAAATTGGGTCGCACGTAAATTGACAGGGTCGGTCGGCAACCGGAACCAAACTTTATTTATTTTTAGGCCTATCTAGATTGCACACGGCTGCGGCACGTTGCCGTAAAGTGGTATCGGGCAGCTGTCGCAAGAGGTATCGGGGCAAGTACGAGTACAGCAAAGGCCATAGGCCAGTATCGGCTCCGATACCGGTATCGGCCTTAGTACGGTGGAAATCAATGACAAGCTCCTTTGTTTTAGGAGCATTAAGAATGAGGTTGTTAGCCTCGCACCATGTAATGCGGGGCTCAGTGCAGTGTTTCCGACCAGGAAAAAGACGTTTTCGACAGAATATCAGCTCTCTTATCATTAGTGCAACCATGTTAGCAGCTCGAAATTGGGTCCTCACAACTACGTCCGCTAGCGACAACAACAAGAAGACTTCTGTCAGACTTTTTCAAAATAAAAGAATGATTAACACGTCTAAACTTTAAGCACACATAAGCCATTGAAAATAGGTTTATTTTGAAAATTAAATGTAAGGAAGTACACTAAAGACACGTTTAGATGCACAACAAATCATAATAAAACGTGACTGGCAAGAGCCTGCAAACTGCATGGTTTTACAGACATGGCTCACTTGAGTCATGATGAAGCCATGCCTTAGGTAAAGTGCTAACTGTATTGAGACAATTAACAACACATGCACAAAGCTTTTTGCTGACAGTACATCTTATTTTATTTTATTACATTCTTTATTTACTGTAAATGGTCAGCAATTATACTGAACATACAATAATCAGAATCACTTTTTTATTGCCACAGTATGCAAGTTACATACGAGGAATTTGTCTTAGTGTCTGTATGCAGCGTAGCGGTCACATCAATATACAGAGATCAGAAGTAGGAAGATAACTAAAGACAATCGCAAAGTTGCAAGTGCAATCAAATCGAATCAAATCGAGTAAATATATACAATATGTACATGAGTGGTGAAGTGTTAAGTGATAAATATGAATTTACATGAGATTTACAGACCGAGTTAAATAGACGTTAAATAGGCAGTGGATTTACATTAATTTACAGTCGGAGTTAAATAAGAGTCTACATTGAATGTACATGAAATTTACAGGCTAAGTTAAATAGGCATTAATGTGCAGGGAATTTACATGAATTTACAGTCCCAGTTAGACAGGCATTAAATTAGATACAGTATGAGTTCAAGTTTTATGGGGGGGGGAGTTCAGTTGAGTTTAGCAGGAGGTAGTGAGTTTGTGTGTGTGTGTGTGGGGGGGGGGGGGGGGTTGTTGGTGAGGTCCTTGGCGGAAGGGGTTTCCGGGCCTTGTTGGTGAGGCTGATGGCGGTTGGGAAGAAGCTGGTCTTGTGGCGGGTGGTTATTGATATGGCTATTGATGTTTATTTAGCTATTTATTCTGTTTATTGTTTATTTTCTCAGTGTTCAGTTCCAGAATTAGTTGACAATGTATAATGTTAAATAATTTTTTAATAAAGTCAGCCCATTTGTTCAAGAAAGCAGCCTTCTTAGTACCTTTGTACATAGTCATATATCTACATAGAAAAGGTCTATATCCAGCTCAAAGATTCACTATGTCAGCACTCTCACACACAACACCTCCGCATGAGGCGTACGGGGAGAGAGGGGAAGGGCATTTATAAGCACTTCAATACTGCTAAATTAAATAATCAGTCATGGCTAAATAAAATCAGGATATACGAATGTATAACGTATGTGCTATGTACTATGGGCGGCTGTGGCTCAGGAGGTAGAGCGGGTCGTCCACTAATTAGAAGGTCGGTGGTTCAATGCCCGGCTCCTCCAGTCCGCATGTCGAAGTGTCCTTGGGCAAGACACTGAATCCCAAATTGCTCCCGATGGCTGTGCCAGCACCCTGTGTGGCAGCTGGCCGCCTTCGGTGTGTGAATGGGTGAATGTAGGCACATTGTAAAGCGCTTTGGATAAAAGCGCTATATAAATGCAGTCCATTTACCATTTATGATCACCTCCCTCCAGCCTTGCTCACCTGTGCTCGTCTTCTTCTTGCTGTTGCTGCTGCTGTCGGCCTTCTTGGTCTTGGCGGCTGGTTTGGCAGGAGCTCGCTTGGCCGCCACCTTCTTTCTGGGCTGAGAAATAAAATCGACATTAACCATGTGTTTATTTCCAAATCTAGCTTGATTAAAACTTGTCCCATGTTTCAATATACTTATGTTACATTGCTGACCACGAAGGAGGGGGGGAAATAGCCACATTGGCAACAGTGTTGAATGCAAATTAACATGCAAATTGACCGTTTAACCGACATGCTTAACCGACCAAAAACGTTCTCGGCGGTTAAACGGTCAACGGCTAACCGCCGTCATCCCTAGTTTTAACAAAGTGTGTTTTTACCAGTTTTAATAACAAACTCCATTTGGAGAGGAGGGAACCTCTACTATAATCCGGACCGCGGTACAAAACTCGTGAACAATGAATCATACTGAAGGAATCCTAACCTTTTGAACAAGCTGCACACCTAGAAACAGTCTGAGCTAACATTAGCGACAGCACGGCTAGTAGCCCCGTCCGCCGAAGTGCAATGTGGAAACATTAAATTTTTGGCGACGGGGAGACATCGGCGGGTATCAGCTCCTGGTAAAAACCTCTGAACAATGAACACTAAAGAAATCCTAACTCACAACATCATCAAACACAAACACCCTCTTTTGTTAATGTTTTGAGTGTGAGACCCGTAGCGGCAGAAAATTGATTACATTATTGTATTTTGCCAACGGCCAATGTGAATATTTTCAAAAGTGTCAACTCCATGTTGGCGTCTCACCTTCTCCTCAACGTCACTGGCGCTGTCTGACTCAGACCCGGACCCGTCTGAAACGTCCTTCTTCGCCCTCTTCTTTGCAGGGGCTGCCTTCTTCGCCGGTGCTCTCTGCCTTTTCACTGGAGCTGATTTCTTGGACGCAGCTTTCCCTTTGGCTGGCTTTGACTTAGGAGACTGGCAAGAAAAGTTTTGGGGTTAAAGATTTGCACAACAAAGTCAAGGCAGTTCAGCTGGGTTCTCCCCGTATGTGACAGTTGACTGTATGTGGCATGAAGGGATGATGTTGTCGGGACCCAAAAGTGGGTCGCGGGGGTGTTTTGAGTGGGTCACGGATGTGTGCATGGAGAAAAAATGGCCAACACTGCTGTCTTTCAGAGGCTGTAGCAGGCTCATTTTAAAGCCAGATATGGTATCCTCTGAAATATCTATATCTATATACACACACACACACACACACACACACACACACACACACACACACATATATATGCATGTATGTATGTACTATATATATATATATATATATATATATATATACTGTACATAGTGTGTGTGTATATATATATATGTACATACATACATACATATGTGTGTGTGTGTGTGTGTGTGTATATATATATATATACACACACACACATATCTATGTATGTATGTACATATATATATATATACACATATATACACACATATATATGTATGTATGTACAGTATATATATCTCTATATATATATATATATATATATACAGTATATCTATCTATATATATATATATATATATATATATATATCTATATCTATATCTATATCTATGTGTATATATATCTATATCTATATGATATATGATATAAATATATATCATATATATATATATCTATATCTATATATGTATCAGGCGTTTTTCTGTCTCCACTGATGACCTTCTAACCATATACCTTGGATATGTACGACCTTTACTGGAGTATGCTGCCCCCATCTGGAATGCTGGCATCACACAAGCTCTTTCATCCCAATTGGAGCGGGTACAGAAGAGGGCCTGTCGCATCATCCTCGGCCCCAACTATGACCACTACCCAACCGCCCTGTTAAAGCTAGGGCTCACTGACCTGGCTTCCCGACGTGAGCAGATCTGTCTGTCATTTGCCCAAACCTCCAAACCTCTTAATTCGCCAACTGGCTGCCCCCAACACGTCTGCAGATCTCTGGCCGTATAACCCGGAACTGTCATAAACTGAACAATCCCCTCACAAAAACACGCCGCCATCAGAACTCTCCCCATACCATATCTGACTAGACTCCTGAACCAACATATTATCCCATAACATGTCCTGTTGATTTAGTTTGCTCTTGTCTATGCCTGAAGTCCTATTTTAGTTATGTGCTGTTTTGAATTTTAACTTGTGCCGATGTCTGCATTTTAACCTGTAAATTGGTAATTCAGCCTACAGACTGCTATATGCCAATGAAGTACTACTACTACTATGTATGTATGTGCCTCCCACATTCTAAGTAAATATTTTTGTCTGCATTTTTTTTTATCATAGCATCGTCAACCTGACATGGGTGGGGCATATCAATGATTTCATTTTCAATTGAATGGGCTCATTAGCGAGTCATTATCTCCAAAGTTCAGTTAACAGGCTTTTTTTGTGGTCATGATCTGTTGTTGCAACTAAAATGTCAATAAAAATGTGTGTGAAAAAAGCAGCGTCCGCAAACTCAAATCTGCGAAAAAAATCTGCAAGCTTTCAGTCATAGACCTTCTGCATGCCTGAAGAAGGTCTATGACCGAAAGCTCAATTTGATACTCTCAAGCTCCAGCACCTCAGCAAAGTCTGATACCGGATGAGCGGCGGTATTCTCACAATTTCACAATTATAATAAATATATTTGTAAAAAGAAAGAAAGTGGCAACCTCACCTCCTCTTCTTCCTCCTCCTCTTCTTCCTCCTCCTCCTCTTCCTCTCCAGACTCCATCTCCTCATCAGTGTGCTCCTGGTCTTTGTCAGATGGTTTTTCCTCTGCGTCAGAGCCCTCCACCTCCTCCTCGGCGGCGCCCGCCTTGTCCTCTTCCTCCTCTTCGTCGCTGCTGGTCTCCATGACGATGGCTTTGGACTTGCTCCCTGCCTTGGTCTTCTTGGGACTGGCTGATGAGCTCCTGGGCTGAGGCTTGCTCTTCTTCTTGCTGATGGTCTTGGAGTCGTCGCCTGACCGTTTCTTCTTTGACTTCTTCTTTTTCTTTGAGAGCAGCGGCTGTTGGGCGACAGAGATTCCTGTTACAACACCACTTGTCTAGTCTCGCTGGCCAGCCTCCCCTCCCTTCCATAAGCCCTCCCCTGCTCTACTCTGCTCTCCCATTGGAGCGACTGTTTCAGTCGCTGCCGGATGTCCGCTCCTTGCTTATTACTAGGGATACACCGATCCACATTTTTTCACTTCCGATCCGATTCCGATACCTGAATTTGAATATCTGCCGATACCGATATTATGCAGATACCAAAGTTTTCTTGAATATACAGTATAGGCAAAGATTTGGCCAATTAAATATATATATTTTTTATATACCTTGCAAAAAGCAGACAAAATTAAGAAAATATACAAGGCAAAGAAGGATACTATTATACATGGGCAAATTACTAAAAAAAATAATGGGCAAATTACAGCTGTGCGCTGGAATTGCAAAAAAAAAAAAAAAAAAAAAAAAAAAAATACGATTCCAATCCGATCCGTGAATTAGTGCCAATATCGGCACCCGATACCGATATTGTATCGGATCGGCCCCATCCCTACTTATTACAAGCTCCGTCATTGGCTCCGACCATGCCAATCAGAGCGGCTTGCGCTCCCTCCTCCCTGTGTGTCGGTGTAAATGTCCCCTGCCGCCGCAGTGAAAACAACAATGCTAACTAGCTAGCAAGCTAACGGCAGAAACCTACACGCTAGCTCGTTGCTACATGCTGAAAAGTTGGATTGTTGGAAACTATTTTCCAAGGTCAATGCCGCTAAGCGACGCCCATCGCAATTCCACAATGGAGACCTGCGCCGCCAGACTCCTCTCACGGAAGCGAGGGGAGGCTGGCCAGCGAGACTACCACTTGTCTGACTCAAGTCTAAATTGCCCCTAGCTTACTTCCTGTTGTGTTGTGGGCGGCTGTAGCTCAGGGGGTAGAGTGGGTCGTCCACTAATCGCTTTGGATAAAAGAGGTTGGTGGTTTGATTCCCGCCTCCTCCAGTCTGCATGTCGAAGTGTCCTTGGGCAAGATACTGAACCCCAAATTGCTCCCGATGGTGTGCCAGGTGTGTGAATGGATGAATGTACCTACTGATTGTAAAGCGCTTTGGATAAAAGCGCTATATAAATGCAGGCCATTTACAATTTTTTTACCATCCTGTTGCAGTGTTTGTAAATACAATAGAGAGCCGCAGGGATGACGTATTTTTGTAGGCTGAATGCAGAAGTCCCGAACTTCCTGGTTCAACACTGTTTCTGTCTATGGGATTTTTGAATGGGTTTTTGGCGTGATGCTTCAAATAAGGTCTCTGGGCAACGCAAGTTTAATCAAACGCGAACCAAGGTTCAGCGGGATAATCTTCACACATGAGGACCACTTTCATGAGTTTTGAAGCGTAAATGCGAGCCCTAGAGGTAAAAAGCTTGTGCTAAGCTAATCCAGAACTACACACTGTCGCATAGGCTTCCACGTCACGTCAACACTCAACCTGGACTGTTGTTGATGTGTGCACTGATTACCCTGGGCTGAACGGGGCTGAACCAGGTGAGGGAAAGAGAATTTCCGTGTTCGTCCTTTGAGTGGTGACGTTATTGACGTATATATCCCCATCGACTCAACAGTGTAGTCCCATTTAGCCGTTTGCTAGCTAGCCGCCCTTTTAACGGCACATAAAAGCTTCAAAACTCATAAAAGTGGTCTTCATGTGTGAAGATGATGTTACTACCATCTGGTTCGCGTTTGATTAAGCCAGCGTTGCCCAGAGAGCGTATTAGAAGCATCGCGCCAAAAACCCATTCAAAACTCCCATAGGCGAAAACTGTGTTGAACCAGGGCTGTTAGCATCGATGATTTCCGGACTCGTTACTGCGGCTCTCTATAGCGGACAGGAAATAAACTAGGTTTCAAACTGTTCCCGAGCAACATAATTCCATGAAAACTGACTGAATGGAAGTAAGCTGCGGCTATAAGCTCTGCCGTCGGTGCTGTCCATTTCAGTCGGAATGCCCCGCCCCTTCTGTTTCCTGTTTTTGAAATCACAACGCTACGTGAAACAACAACCTCTGAGCTAGCAACCTACACAATGAAAATGGCAAGTTTTACATACTCAACAATAATATAAATTATAATACAATTATAATTTAATTATAATTATAATCCAATTTTTAATTTGCAGATCGACAATACTTTATCATCATAAAAACATAAATTCTAAACATTACACCTTAAATTATTTGTATTTTTGAGGGAAATTAAGCTAAATTATACAGATTTTTCTGCAGTGCAGCACCTCTGCTGAGTGCAGTGACCTTCAGTCCTGGTCACTCCATTAAGAAGCAGCTCACCTTGCCACTGTTCTTGGGGGCGGTGAGGAAGGTCAGGATCCTGTCCATCAGATCGGACTGTGTTCCCATCTTCTCCAGGTCCAGCACCTTACAGATACATCTCAGCTTGGAGGTAGTCAACCATGACCGCCTGCGTCCAAAACAAGGAAGAGATTTGCCCTTTCAGCCCATCTGCAGCGCTTCACATCTTCACCTCCTATCAACAGTCTTTCCTTCACATTCCGTCAGCTGGAAGAGCGCATCCACAACTAGAGCAATGTAAGAAGCAAACTGGTCTGTGAACGGAAACTCACTTGAGTAGTTTCTCTTTCTTTTTGTTGTAGGATTCGCTGTCCACCTCGAAGGGAAAGCCGTTGAACAGCCGCATGTTCTTCCTCATTATGGTCTCCTGACGAGAAGAGTGAACCAGGAATTGATTTCAGAATAATATTCACATTTAGAGTGTAGTAACGTCACCTATTCTCTGTTTCTGTCCTGTTCTGTGCCGGATTTGTTAGAAGACTACAGCAGAGGATGTTAGCAACTTCAAGCAGGCAATTACACCAAACTAGCAGAGGGAGATTTGAAGCACCAGAGGGAGCAACAACATGTGAATCTGTACAAGAGCACAAATTATCTTCCCACATAATACATAAGAAAACATACCGGTAATACTAAAGATTTTTAAAACCCTCTCTCCCTGCTGCAGGCAAAAACCTAAAACATCAGGAAGAATTGTGGATTTTAAATTTGACTACGGTAAATGGAAAAGGAAAAATGTGCTCAGTAGAGTGCAGACCTCTGCCAAGGTGTATTATTGTAGTGTGCTCAGTGCTGTATGTGATGTATGTGTGTATGTGTATGTGCTCAGTGCTGTATGTGTAGTGTGTAGTGTGCTCAGTGCTGTATGTGATGTATGTGTGTATGTGTATGTGTGTATGTGCTCAGTGCTGTATGTGTAGTGTGTAGTGTGCTCAGTGCTGTATGTAATGTATGTGTGTGTATGTGCTGTATGTGCTCAGTGCTGTATGTGTAGTGTGCTCAGTGCTGTATGTGTAGTGTGTAGTGTGCTCAGTGCTGTATCTGATGTATGTGTGTGTATGTGTGTATGTGCTCAGTGCTGTATGTGTAGTGTGCTCAGTGCTGTATGTGTGTATGTGTATGTGTGTATGTGCTCAGTGCTGTATATGTAGTGTGTAGTGTGCTCAGTGCTGTATGTGATGTATGTGTGTGTATGTGCTGTATGTGCTCAGTGCTGTATGTGTAGTGTGCTCAGTGCTGTATGTGTAGTGTGCTCAGTGCTGTATGTGTAGTGTGCTCAGTGCTGTATGTGTAGTGTGTAGTGTGCTCAGTGCTGTATGTGATGTATGTGTGTATGTGTGTATGTGCTCAGTGCTGTATGTGGGCTAATAATCCTGGGCTTGAGCTTCATCAACATTAAGTGCCAGATTTACAGTTAATGGCATGTATGTTTATTATTTGCACAATAAATAGGCCATTGAAATATAGGCTATATGTGGCAGTGGTTTATTGTGTGGTGTAATTTTTTCATACGTGTAGGTGTGTTTTGGAGGGCTGGACACTGGAGTCAACTTCACTTTGTTGTTTATGAGTGGACACTAGTCACCACCGCCAAGCCCTCAGTCACACAGGACGCCGAACGTAAGCAGAACTGAAGCTTGAAGCAGGCACAAGCTGAACGTACGCCTGACTGTTCACACAAGAAGCCTTCTCTTTTCCTCTCAGCGCCTACTCTCGCACCTTGAACCCGCCCACAACTCCCATTGACTTCATGCCTCACAGCTTCAGCATCAAGCTTGGGAATTCGGCGTCAGGCCTGAGTGACCGCTTCGGCGTGGCGTGAGCGTGGCTTCAGCACGGCGTCAGCATGACACGCACGCGGGTGGTGTGAACGGCTCCGCCTGTTAACAAGGACGCCTAAATGAAACTTGTGGGTACAGCGTAGGTACAGCTTCGCTTGAGCGTTGCTTCGGCGTGCTGTGTGAACGGGGGCTTAGCCTGACTGGGTGGAAACAGCATGGTGGACTTAGCTCTCTCATTGGTGCCGAGTCCATTTCAGTCGGTGCCGGATGGAAATCCCATTCCGCTCCCTGCAAGCTCTGCATTGGCACCGACCCGCTCCGACTGCGGCTGCGACCATATTTGGATTTCCTTTCCACGACCCCGTGTCGAATCTGTATGTTTCTGCTGCTGTACGTGTCGAATCTGCCGAGCTCAAATGCCTGCGCCGCTGCCTTTGAAACTATAACAACAGCAGCGCTAGTCGCTAGCTCGTTGCTAAACGCTGAAAACGATTGATGTGTATTATATGCAATAACCTTCGTTATTTCGAATCCCACATAGGTTACGCCAAACCCCACATAGGTTACGCTAAAACCACGACCGCAAAGCGTCCTGCCTGTATTTGGCCAGTCGACAGGAAAGTATCGCGGGACTTCACGAGACTTGGTGACCTAGATCACGTTTGAGGTAATTTGATCCCTGTGCACTCCAGGAAACAGCCTGGGGTGAAATAACACTCGGCTGGATGTTGACGGATCAGATTACGGCGATATGTGGCGAAAACGGGAAGAAAAATAGCTATTTAGATGCAGGAAATACAGGCTACCACTTGGCCCCAAATCAACTCCATTTTACGACTGACTTGGACGATATTGATCTCAAAACAACGCTAGGACGCCCAGAAACGCTGCAGACATCGCTAGGTGAGTGGCCAAATCATAATTAATGCCAGGAAATGGCTCCAGGTTAAAAAAAAACGAAATTCTCCTTTAATAGGCATACATTCATACATACATTCTGTCTCGTCATAGAGGGCATGGGGGAAGGAATTATTTTGATCGATAATCGATTATTGATTGTTAATTTTCCCGAATTTCGATTATGGACATTCAAAATGCCCATCCCTAGTATCTTGTACAAGGCTTTCATTCCAATCTCCTGCTTTTGGATGGAATAACATTACAAATCGGTTGTTAATTTTGATGTGCGAGTCATTCATCTTGGTATGGCACACTGATTGAAAAGCAAATTTGAAAATGGCGCTTCATATCAAAAAGGTTGCCTGACCCCTGGTTTAGAGTTTTACGACAGAGTTAACAGACAGAGACTCAGACATTAAACGTCACTCCCACAGAGTAAACCTGGATGTATTTTTGGGCTCTAGGTGTGCTTAGCCTTTGTGCACGTCATAGGCAGAACTGACGCTTGACTCCCGCTGAACGTGAGCTCAGGCCTACCCGTTCACACCAGACACTCTCCTTTCCTCTAACCGTTCACACCAGACACTCTCCTTTCCTCTAACCGTTCACACCAGACACTCTCCTTTCCTCTAACCGTTCACACCAGACACTCTCCTTTCCTCTAACCGTTCACACCAGACACTCTCCTCTCCTCAGCGCCGGGCTCGGAGCTGCTCCACCGGTGTGAACGGCCTCACCTGTTAAGTCAAGGATGACTAAATGAAACTTGTAGGTTGAGCGTTGCTTCGGCGTATGGTGTGAGCGGCCACTTACCTTCCCCGGCCTGTCGAACAGGACGATGTGCAGGGGCTTCAGCTCCACCGCCTTCATCCTGCTGATGTGGTGGTTGGTGCGAGGAATGTCTCCTAGTTTATCTCCTCCGCCTGGACAGAGAGAGAGATGCACAAAGGCTTCCTCACTCACCAACTCAATGCCTGGATAACGTTGCTTTGAATGACAAATGTAACAGAGCTGCATGATACTGAGAAACAAATAATTACGATATAATTATTGTGAGGTTTCAAATAAGCCCATTGGGTTTTCTGCCTCTCCCTGCACTAGAGCTGTCACTTTTTATCCGAAATTCGAATTTAACTTCAAATGTGGGGGAGGGGGGGCATGTTCGAATGTAATTGACCTATTCGAATTATTATTATTTTTTAATAAAATAAATAAATAAAATAAATAATAATAATAATAATAACATTGTTTTTTGGCGTTGGGGATTATTTTTTATATTAACTCATTCTCTGCCAAAGACGTACCCGGACGTACTTTTAACAATGGCGTTCTGTGCCAAAGACGTACTCGGACGTACTTTCATGTTTTGGCTGTTTACATTACATCAGACACTTTCCCAGCCTGTGACATTGTTTCAGGTCAAATTGATAAAAGGAACCCGCTAGTTTAGTATTTATGGGTGGAGCCTGTGGTCGAAACAGAGTCCGATCCAGAGTTCTCGGCTGGCGACGATGGCGAGGAAGACGCCAGCGTTTTTGTTGTTGCTAGCGAATGGCTAGCGAATAGTCAAAACATCATCCGGGATCATTGGCATCAGTTGAATGACTCAAATGCACCACCAAAAGGGCAAATACAATCTCACCCACCTGTTTCAACTGCTGTCCTCTGGGTGGCGCTATCGTTACGTGTCCACCAAAAGGGTCCGCTTCAAAAGCAGTTTTTTGCCCTCTGCTATAAGGATGCTCAATACTTGACTCATTGCACTAACCCTGCCAGATGTACTGCACTTTATAGCTGTAAATATTGTCCGTGTTCATTGTCTTGTGGTTATGTGTGTACTGTATATTGTCTATTGTGCCAGTCATGTGTAATCGGTCAGTTTTGATGTTATTTGACACTGCTGTATTGAGCTTTTTCCATGCTGTACCATTTTCCATGCTGTACCAAAAACGAATTCCACCGACATTGGTTGTTGTTTCTACTTTAGATGTTTCTACTAGGGATGTTCATCAATTGTCGAAAATCGATAATTGATCGTTAAGGATTGGAATCGATCCTGTGGAATTTGGATCGATTTTGTTATTAAAAAAAAAAAAAAAAAAAAAAAAAAGAATTGGACTAGGTTTGGGTGGAATTCGTTCCTCCTCGCACCACTCCATTGCACAGCCGACTAACGTGAGGTGGAGCTTCATATAGTCTCTAGTTTTCTGGCTGGGCACGGGCCTTTGTGCCAACAAAACTGTTTTAAACATGGGGAATTTACACCGGCATGCGCCGGGGACAGCAGAGTGTTGGAGAGGAGACACATTGAAATAAAGAGTTAATTGAGGAGAACACGTTGTCTTTCGTATTTTCTGCCATAGGCATTCATTTTGTAAAAAAAATATATATATATATATATATAAGTATTAATATGATCGATAATCGATAATTGATCGTTAATTTTCACCGATTATCGATTATGGAAAATTTTCAAAATGAACATCCCTAGTTTCTACTGTTGCTTATGGCATTTGCAGTGTTTGAAAACAAATGTTTTTAAATAATGTGCAATTTGTGCAATTTAATGGCCAATTGAATGGGCCAGACATTGGGCTCAGCAGCAGAACATCACCTTTCGGATCCATTTTGAGTTTCACCACTCTGATACAATAATCACAGCCTCATGCCATTTGGAAATTTGCAATGTTCAGTTTTTCCCATTAACTCATTCATGGCCAGTTTAGGACTGCCAATATTTAGCTCAGGCCAAAGATTTTCATAATTGTTGGTCATCTTTCAAGACCCACAGTAAATTATCTATTAAGACCAAAGTGATTTGCAATACCTCAAAATGAAGATGTACGTCTCTGGGTTCACCAGAAAAAAAAGGTGAGCTTTTAGCATGTTCTGTACTCTACTTATAGCCATTTATATACACCCTGTTTTCACCAAAAAGGTCTCTCTGAGAAGAGAAATTGGAGAAAAAGGCATTTTTGTAAAGGACACAATCTCAGGCAGAACTCGCTCTCAATTCTTTTATTTTGAACTGTATTGACATCAGACATGTAAATACTATTCGTTATGACACAAATGACAAAAAAAAATATATATATATATATGTATACATGAAGTGCTTTTTTTACATTCAACAATACAGTTTACTCAGTGTGAGTGTGAATGTGTGTGTGTGCGCGGGGCCCATGTGTGTCTCTTTACATTACATTTCGTCATTTAGCAGACACTTTTATCTAAAGCGACTTACAATGTCACATTCTGTCAACATTAGTGGAATCAACTGTGGAACATCATCTACACAGATACACCCTTGCAGCAGTAGAGTAACATCAATGGGGTTTTTTTGTTTTGTTTTTTTGGGGGGGGGCGGTTTGGGGTGAAGAAGGGGGGGAAGATGCTAGATGGGGGTAGGGGGTTTGGGGTGGAGAAGGGGGGGGAAGATGCTACATCAAAAGGGTTAGTTCAGGAGGGACTCAAGTGGAGCTTGAAAAGGTGAGTTTTTTTTCCAAAGGTGGACTCACTGAAAACTAAAAGAAAAAGTTGAAAAAAGAAAAGAAAAGGAGTTTTCAATCTTCAGCGAAAGATGGGCAGGGATTCGGCCGTCCTGACCTCAGTGGGGAGTTCATTCCACCATTGAGGGGAATTTACTCTTTATAGTTCAGAGTGTCATGGTAGACCTCAAAGCAGGGGACCCTGCACGAGGGGATGCGGCAGAAGTTGCACTGGAAACGTGTCTCCTTTCTCTTTTTGTTGACCAGACACACCTTGCATTTCTTTGCTGGGTTGTCATTTTTGGGGGTGGGGTCATGCCTGACAGGGAAATGCTTTGCCAGGTTGGCAGACAGCCTACTCGGACGGTCAGCATAGGGAACTCTATAGAGCTTTGTGGCAGTGGTCCACGCCTGTATCAGAGACTCCTGGAACGCATACATGGTCTTTACAGTGCCCTGTGGGTTTTTAGCTCTGTACAGGACGAAAGCATTGTGGAGGCAGATTTGGAACATGTACATAACAAATTTAGTTGTCCATTTATAGGACTTCCTGATGAACGGGTAGTACGAAATCATTTGATCCAGCCTATCAACACCGTTCATAGAATGGTTGTACTCTATCACAGAGACAGGCTTCTCCTTCACCACCTTCCCCCTCACACCTTTCTTCCACGTCAAGACCTGTCGCATCTCGTTCTGGTGAAATGTGGATACCATTCTCACAACATTTGTGTCCCGCCATGCCAAGCACAGAACCCGGTCAGTGTGGAAGGCAATTCTGCCCCCTGGTTGCAGGGTGGCCTTCTCAGCATGGTGTACAGCTGGTGGTTCTCCTCTATGCTTTCGCAGTGTGCCACATACATGAGTCCCCAGATCTAGCAGGATATCACACATGTTTACAGAATTGTAAAAATTATCCATGTACAGTTTGTAGCCCTGCTGTTCCAGCCCCAACAGGAGACCACACACTGTATCTACAAGAGATTTACCGTCTCCACAATAAGGCATCAAATTATAACAAAATCCTGTCTGGGACTCACATAATACATAACTTTTTATACCGTAACGCACAGGTTTCTGTGGGTTAAAAACTTTGAAGCTCAATCTGCCTCTCCACAGTAAAGTTCCTTCATCTATTGACATGTTCTGGCCTGGCTGGTAGAGTTCCTGGAACTTGTTCACTAGCATGTCTAAGACTGGGCGGACTTTGAACAACCTGTCATCCTTGTTTCTCACTGCTGTGTTGTCAGTAAAATACAGGAAACGCGTAATGATCTGGAACCTGTTTCGGGACATCGTCTTTCCAAAATAGGGGGTCTCCAGCACCTCGTTCGTGGACCAGTAACTCAACAGGTCAGGCTTTACAATGAGCCCAGTCAGAAAGAGGAGCCCTAGGAAGGTCTTCAGTTCAGGGAGGTCAACAAGTTTCCATGCATCGAGCCTTACACTCGTTGCGCCAGCCTCAATTTGCTGCTGTGCATAGAGGTTGGTCTGGTCAACAACATACTGGAGCAGCTCTTCGGTCAGGATGAGTTCCAGGAAGTCCACTGGCTTGTCCGACTCCAGCGCAGCAGCACTGTTGAGCGGTCCAGGAACTGCAGTGAACGGGATGTCCTCTGGCTCCCACGGCACTTCATCCATGCAGTACCATTGCTGCTCTGGATACAGGATAGGTGTTATAAAAATATAGAAATACAAATACATTACTATAGCACACTCACACACACGCACAAGCTTGTAGATCAGCTATATTGGGCAAATAGGGAAAATGAACATACCTTTGGTGCAGTCTTTCTTTTTGCCCTTCTTCTTGGGTTGGTCATTGGACTGTCCCTCCATCGGCTCTCCATCTGCACCACGGCCTGTAAATAAAGAAATACATACATTACAATACAATTTACAACACACACACACAACATGTATAATTGTGAGCTTGTAGATCAGCCATTTTGGACAAAGACAGAAAAGAGGGAAACAAGATCTTACCTTTTGATCTAGGTTGTTTATTCTGAGATGTGGGCTCACTGGGTTGTGCAACAATCGGCTCCTCATCTGAAATAAAAGCAACATATCCTCAGTAAACTATATAATCACATTTAGTACAGAGAGACAGTGTAGTGTACTAGTGTCTCAGTAAACTATATCACATTTAGTACAGAGACAGTGTAGTGTACTAGTGTCTCAGTAAACTATACGATCATAGAATGCAGAGAGACAGTGTAGTCTCACACACACACTCACACACACACAGATGACATCATTACTGGGACTTTGTGTGAGTGTGATGACATCATCACTGGGACTTTGTGCGTGAAGCTGGTACTGGTACTGGTACTGGTACTGTCTGTACAATATGCATATATATCAACAACAAAATTACTCCTTACCGCGATCATCGGGGTCCTGTCGCATTGGAGTCCAGTCTTCCTCGCCCTCGACATGGACAATTGGCGACGGTGTGACCATCTCCTCTTCAGACGACTGGGAGCTTTGTGATGGCTGAGAGTCATAGTCACTTTCAATGTAATCCCGGCGGGTCTTTGCACGGCGCAAATGCGCTCTGGAAAATGGCTCCTCCTGGGAAATCCTGTCTGTTGCCGTGTTGTCCTCGTTCTCCTCCTCCTCAGAAAGTTCTGACTCCGTCTCGTCTCGTTTGGGCTGGGACACAGGAACGGGGTCCGGCTTGGGTTTGGGACCAGGCGCTGGAACCGGATCGATCATGTTGGTCACGGGTTTGACTACCGCAAACAACTCATCCAGCGTTCGCTGCCCTGCAGCAAGGCGACCAGCTCGGGCAGCGCGCCGAGGGGCGTTGCGGTGTTTGGTCTTTTCTCTTGCCTTCACCATGACTGACTAGACTAATGGACGACTACTACAACTAACTAACTAAACTATACTACAGACTATACTACAACTAACTAACGCTAACTAAACTGACGACTATAGGCTACTAGTTAATCTCTTCAACTTCAACTTCAACTCAACACACTGTCACAACTGCACACAATGGCGTTTCTCCTACTCTGCAACAAGGCAGCGTTTCTCACGCCTTTTCTGTTCTTTCCTCCTCCCCCATTTCAAAACAACAGCTGCGGTAGTTGTGTTTGATCACATGTTGTCGGCTTATCTTTGAGGCCAGGGACCTGATACCATGTCACAGGCTGGGGACCTGATACCATGTCACAGGCTGGGGAAGTCTTTGAACTACTCTAAGCACTAATAAAAACAAAAACACGTCAAACACGTATTTGGCTGGGAGGCAAACTCCTGATAAGACGTTAGAGACGCATATGGCCAGGAATGAGTTAATTGCTCAGCCCTAAAATGCATCACGTCTGGCAATCTAATCTTAGATCTTAGGAAATAAATATGAACATTGCACTCTCTCCATACAAAATATTTATTTTTTATTGTACTGTACACCACCAACATTTTTCTTCGGGGTGTCAGAGATCTTACCATCTTCGACCTTTAGCTTATTTAGCTTCAGTGGGGCCTGTAATTCGAGCCGCTCGACGATTTTCTTTGCCCGCTTTCCCTCGAGGATTTCACCTACAGCTGCAGCGGGGAAAGAAATACGACAAAGAGTCAAAACCAGAGTGAGAGCTTAACATCTTCACTGGACATCAAGGTTTTTAGTCTGTGTTCAGTATGTCGTCTGCTAGGGCTGACCCAAATGCTTCAGAGCTTTCATCGATGCCATTGGTAATCGATTATCAAAACAGTATTCGAATGCTTCATTTTTCTTCTTAAATGTATTTTTTAAATAGTAATCCAACATTATTCTTCAACATTAGTTATTATTACTTAATCTCTCAAACGAGGACATTGTGCCTCACAGCTCTCATCTAACGTTATTTACCAGCACTGAAACTGTGACAGTTTGACCATGCAGCCAGCAGGGCCTACTGTACATATGAGCAAATTTGTTTTTATGGTCTATGGCTGTAATTTATTTGAGGTTCTTATTGCACATTTGTTTCTATGCATTTTCATTTCAATGAAAAGGAAAATCCTTGAAGTCCGATTTTTCTCCTCACCTCTTATTGTCACTACGTGCCCCACGCCCCCGTCGAAGCTTCCAATCTATTCGAATACTTGTCAGTGAAGCTTTGAAGCCCAAAAATGGTATTGGGGGACAGCCCTAATGTCTGCTGAGAGCAGCTGGGCAGTATGACTCAAGTAGCCTTATAAACCAGTAATCCCTTCAAATAAACATACATTTACAGTCATTCACCCCATACATTACAAACTGTCAGTCATTTGCTAACATGTAACATGAAAAGTCATTAACTCATTGAGTGCCAATGACGACAATCGTCGTCAATTCAAATACTAACGTAGAGTGCCAATGACGTGGGACGTGGATCAAAGCCAGATCCATCTCCTGTGAAAGTATGGTGGATGTTGAATGTGTAAAAGCTATTTTACGGACCCATTAGGTGGCGACAGTGCTCTCCAGATTACAGAAAGGCGAGGAAAAAAGAGAGAAGTCATGGGGGAACGGAAATCGCATCGGTATGCATCGATATGCATGAAGCATAACGTTAGCTGTGCCTGCAGCAACCAATCTGCTGCCACAATTGAGCCCCTCCGTGTCCGCTGCGATAGCCCATCCGCATGATTAGTTGTGGAGTTGTTATTATTCTCAACTGGAAGCGATGGGAGCCGGTGAAAAATACACGCGGAACGCTGTAAGAAAGCTGGATGTAGCGCACTTTTCAGTGCAGAGCAAACTCAGCAGAGAGCCACCAGAGACACACCCACGGAGGAGGAGTTTGCAGTTGAGGGGGGGGGGGGGGGGGGGGGGGGGGTGGCGCACGCAGGGCAGCATACAACACCGACCCAGACAGACCCAGACAGCAGGACAGGATTGGCAAACAAGCTAGAATATCTGATGCCCACCAGCAGCAAATCAAGACCAGCAAGAAGCTGCAACCAGCAGCGCACGCAGGGGCCAGCGCTGCTGGTTGCAGCTAAAAAATATTATTTTGCCAAACAAAATTCCTTTGTTTTCACTGTTTTATTGAAGGAAATTATTTTTGAGGTGTCACATCAGAAAATATTAGCTTCAGAGTCAGTCATGTGCTTGAAATGCTTCATTTCACAAAAGGCTAATTATCTCAGCTTCTAATTTGAAATGTCTCTTTTTGGTGAAATCAACCTATCTTCTCCGGCTCATAACTAAAGAACGGAAAATGATATCAATAAACTTTTTTTTGCTGATGATAGAAGAGAGTCTCATCGTTCTTTGGGCGTGTTCGGTGTTTACATAGTAATATCACACAATATTCTGTGGGCCTCGAGAAATCACTGAAAACGCTCTGAAACTCTGGCACTGGGAGCGCCCGTTCTCCAAAAGTGACTGGCACTCAATGAGTTAAGGATAAATGGGTTTAGTTCATAAAAAAATGTTAAATAACTAGAATTTCCTAAGTAGCAAATATGGAAGACGTCAGTAGAGGAGTCATATTTTGCCAGAGAAGCAGATTATGTAGAAGATTAGAAGTCTAGAAGTTTGCATCTGGTTTTTCTTCTGCTGTTATTTATTAGTATTATGATGGTTATTAACTGTTAAATTACTGTAGTTCACTTAGGTTTTTATTGTTCAATATTTTTGCATTTACAATCATTAATATATTGTCAATTTATTTGTTTTTGCAACTTTTAATGTTGTTGTTTGTTTTTGCTTTAAAAAAGGTATTGGATCAGGCACTGTTTAGGCACCGGCACATAGTGTTGGAGTCGAGACCACCTAAACCGAGACCGAGTCAAGACCAAGACCGAGACCGAGTGCAAGACCAGACAAATGCAAGAGACCATTTTCAAGACCATGGGCCCTATCTTCCCAAAAGCGCAAATTTTGCGTTTGCGCTCGTTTAACGCCATGCGCAATGCAAATTGGGGGCGCAAGCGCATGCCTGTGATAATTGTACTGGGCATTGGCTGCCCCATGCCAAAGCAGGCGTTTCAGCGCTAAAATTTGGGATAGATGGCATTATCCTATCGTCAGCAGCGCGCAATTACTTTGCGCTAAGAGCTTTGAAAAGGACCTCTTACGCGCAATCACTCGCTGCGAGCGCACCCGTAATCTCTGTGCAGTGCAGCGCAGTGCAAGTAAAATCCCTTTTGGATATGTCATACACACAGCCTTGCCACGCCTAGACATCAAATCATGCTGCTAAAATTGGGTATTAGCAGATAATTCAGTGAGGCAATCAACTATAACTCACTGAGAAACTTTTATCACATCGCAAAGAGGGAAATGAATTGAGAAAACTTGTTGGACAATGGACATAGGCTATTTACCTTCATAAGCCGGAGGGTCGTTGGCACCACAGACGATCTGTCAATAAGCTCTCTCTGTCCTCGCACGAGTGAGTACACTCTATTAAGCATGGAGAGAATTACAGCATATTGCATGCCTCGCACAAACAGCCATTGCGAGACGGGAATCTGATTGGTTTTGATTGACGTAATGCCCAGCATTGCCTGGCCACGCCTGTGAATAATTCTGGTTAAGACCGCCCAAATCCCGTTTGCGCAGGCATTTCGAGGGGCAGATGATTTTGGCACGGCTCTAATTTGCATCTGCGACAGGTGCCGTGAACGTTTCCGCATGCCGGCCGAGAATTGCATCCCCAACATATTTCGGGGCCGTTTTAACTTAGAAATCAGGGAGGTCACACCAGACAATTATATCACTTTTAACCAGTTACCAGCGCAAGGCGGACTGCTATCTTCCGTGCCTTAAGGCACGAGCAAACAGGTGCGCAAGCGCTATTAGGGGATAGCGCCTGTCGGAAGATAGGGCCCCATGACTCTAATGATGGCTTAACCTTTACACCATAGCTCTGTTAACAATGCAATAAATCATTATTTCATAATTTTTGTCAAATGTGCTGTGCAGTATTATATACTGAGTGACAGAAGGCAATCCTTTGCTCTGAAACACTGCAATTCCATTATCACTGACCTTCAGAAAGGCTCAACACAGTGGGCAGAATGAAATGTAAAAACACTTACTGCTGCTCAATTATGACTTTCCCAAATTGCAGCCACTGATTGGTAAATGATACAGTATATAACAACCTGTATTAATGATGATACAGTATATGATCTGTATGTGGGAGCATTAGTCTATAGTGCTTTAGTCTCGGTTTCCAGATGTTTGGTGAGCGGCGCCAACAGCGCCACCTAACGTCTGGGAATTTCACTGTCAAAATCTTTCTCTTCGAGCCCGGCGAGAACGGCCAGCAGCAGACACGCCTACATTTATTATTAGAATTTTATTTGGTAGCGGCAATGCAATGTTTCATAGTTCCAATATAGAGCAAGACACTGATGTGCTGCAAAGAGAGTTTATACCTGTTGTTTATTTTACAATCATTTTTCCTACCCGGAAGTGGTCCGCTTGCTACTGTGAAGTCATCAGCAGGCTCTGTAACGTAGCCTCGGGAGTCGGGCTTATCGCTGGGGGAAAGACCTCTAGCCGCCGGGGCCGGATGAAACACGTCCTATTAACAGGTTATGTTTGTTTCTAAGTGATTAATATGTTTCTCCGCAAACGCGGCGATGTTTTGCGAGACACCGGTTCTGCATGAGCGCCACTGCCCCCAGAAAGCAGGCCCGCCCACAACACTCATGATTGGTTCTCCGATGCAAGGCTTCCAACAGCACCACCTAACGTTATGAAAAGATTTAAATAGTAATATTCTCAGTCTTACAGTAGTGAAACGGATTAAGACTGAGGGTTGAGTCTAATAGTGCTTATGTTGGGAGAGAAAGAAAACCGACAATACTTTCACACAATGGAAAACAGGGTTTTTCCTGGCTCAGAATGGCCCTTGAGGTCTCAACTGGTCTTAAAAGAAAATCTCAAGTCCAGCTTGTCAGAGACTGAGCCAAGACCAGGACCGAGGGAGGGCCAGCACGAGACAAGACCATCAAAATGTGGAGCCTGTGCCTGTGTACTATAGTTTTAGCAGCCATCCCTACCACTGATGCTGCTGCTTTTCTTGGGAATGGGCGGCTCTTCCTCGGCCTCTGCCTCCTCCTTCGGTTCCTCCACATCTTCGTCTGACACAGGAGTGCTTTCCATTGGTTCCAGCTCACTCATATCTGCACCGCCGCCGTCTGTCTGTCAACTGATCCTGTCAGGGGAAAGGTTAACACAACACATATGCATCAGTTTAATTATATCATCACACCTGTGTGGAGAGAAAGACAGGCCAAAGTCCATTCAGAAACCGGAAGATTAAGCTTGGATGCAAACATACCTAGCAGGACATAAATTAAAGGTACATTCAGCGATGTTTTTGTGTTAAAATAAGTGTTAAATGGCTCTATATTCTGACAGCAATCACTGAAATAGTGTGTTTGGTCAGTGACTTGAAACCCCCAACCCCCCGCTGTCCTCTGTCTCTCTCCTGTAGTCCTGCAAGCAGGGTGGACGTATCTCCGCAACCATAACTCGTAGACTCAGGGATGGCGGCATTGGATTCAGGGTGAAAAAATACATTTAGTCCCAGAAAATGACAACTTTTCTCTGATTGGATAAAAATCGGCACCAAACTCAAACTATCCAATCAGAGAAAAGTTGACATTTTCTGGGAAATGGAAGGTCACATCGCGATGCTGAAATGTTTTTCAGCCAAGGGACCCCCCCCCCCCTTTACAAGATAGAAAATATACCGGGGACGGTGGGGGACCCCCTCATTCTGATTTGTGATTTTGGACTAAGCTTAATTGTTTCCATGAACCATTTCAGATTAAAGCGTAAAATATTTTCGTTGAACTATGAAACTTTTGCACACACAAAAAAAAGGTTTTATTTTTATTTTCCTGAAAACTTTTCGCGGACCCCCTGGCAAAGGGCCACGGACCCCCATTTGAGAACCACCGCTATAAAGGACTATGTATTTTTTCACCGCGAATCCAACGAGAGATAGAGGACAGCGGGGGGTTGGGGGTCACTGACCAAACACTATTTCTGCGATTGCTGTCAGAATATAGAGCCATTTAACACTTATTTTAACACAAAAACATCACTGAATATAGCTTTACGACCTTTTATACCATGGTCTGGGTGAATACTCGTTTCTGATTGGCTGGCAGGTGTGCGTTAAAACTAGGGATGCACCGATTGCGATTTTGTTGGCCGATTCCGATTTCCGATTTTTGAATACCGTAAATTCCGGACTATAAGGCGCACCGGTGTATAAGCCGTACCTTCAAAGTTGACTATTTTTTTCTTATATAAGCCGCACCGGACTATAAGCCGCGGGTGTTTTAATGTTTTTTTTTTTTTTTTTTTTTTTTTTGTGTTTTAATGTTTAATTACCATATGTAATGCTCCCATTTATTAACATTTCAACAAAACAACATAACACAACACCACCTGTGTTGTTATTTACAGTGCACACAGTGTCATACAGTGTCATACAGTGTGGTGAAAAGAGGGCAAGAGAGGAAATTAAAACAGAAGTGGATTTATACCGGTAGTTAGAAAGAGTGCTAAAAAATAGATTTTTTTTTTTTTTTTGAAAAAATCCATAGATAAGCCGCACCGTTATATAAGCCGCAGGGGCCAAAAAAGGCCAAAAAACGGGAAAAAAGGTGCGGCTTATAGTCCGGAATTGACTTGCCAATACCGATTTTTGCCGATTCCGATTTTTTTTCTAAGAACAATAATTGGCTGGTTATTTTTTTTACTTTGCTTTAATAGAAAATTAACATTCATGTCACATTTCTTATCATTTGCATGAGGTAGGACGATCTCACTCAAAAACATCTCAAAATAAAAGTGTTCCAGGTTACTGGACAGAGCTTTTCTTTTTTGTGTAAATACAATGAATATAAAACAATTAATTCCAGTATATCCCACAGCTATCATGCATTTACTTTTCCAAAAGAAAAAAGGTGCAACAGAACAGGGGCTTCAGATGGAAAGTAGCCTATGGCTAAATCTGTTACAAAGCATATCTTCCCCTATGGGGTTTAGTGTTTTTTTGTATATGTCCCTACCAAATAAACTAATAAAATAAAATAAATAAACGTCAAAATGTTATCCATGGACAAGGAGTTTATAGCCTATAGCTCTGGAGCCCAGAGACCTTCGAAGCCATGCCCACTCTACAGTTGTGGATTTGGCTGTTATTGAGTAGCCTAGATGAGGAAATGAGTTTGAGTTGACTCCGTTTGAATATCGTAGTTTACACACAGAGCGCGTTTTTTTAATCTGCCATTCGAAAAAAAATCATCTCGCACACTGGTCCGATGCGTTTTATTATTATGTTTGTCGTTCTATTCGCAATACGAAACACAAGTCCTCTCCTGGCTGTATCCACGTTACAACGTGAGTCGTGAATGACAGATAGCAGCAGCAGCAGGCAGCGGTGATGTGGGCGCTGGTCGGGGAAGAGCTGGTGAGGTGAAGCGAGCCGCTCAGACTGGAGTGGACTCCAACCTACCCTGCCCCTCCGCGGCTCCACACCGACGAAGACATGCTGTGGCATGTGTGTAGTGGCAGCTTTTGTTTCGGCTGCAACTCATCCGTCTCGGTCTCGCTGCTTTTGGGTGCGCGCACGTCACTTGAAAATCGGCTCACAGAATCGGCATTTTAGAGTGACCGGCGCAGATCACCGATCGAGGCCGATCACGTGAAAATCGGCCATTTCCGGTCACGTGCCGATCGATCGGTGCATCCCTAGTTAAAACTGCATAATGCACATCTAGTCTGGCTCTACACTAAACACTGTGCATCTGGCTGTTGTGCATACATGTATGTTACATCTCTAATGCTCTGTGATGTCCATATTCCATGTCCATATGGGGCGGCTGTAGCTCAGGAGTAGAGCAGGTCGTCCACTAATCGCTTTGGATAAAAGAGGTCGGTGGTTCGATTCCCGCCTCCTCCAGTCTGCATGTCGAAGTGTCCTTGGGCAAGATACTGAACCCCAAATTGCTCCCAGTGGTGTGCCAGCGCCCTGCGTGGTAGCCTGCCACCATCGGTGTATGAATGGGTGAATGTACCTACTGATTGTAAAGCGCTTTGAATAAAAGCGCTATATAAAAAACGCAGGCCATTTACCATATTAAATCAACTTAACTCAAGTCTAATCAGTAATCACTAGGGGTGTCAAAAAGAATCGATTATAAGATGCATCGCGATGCAGACGTGCACGATTCTGCATCGATTCACAAATGTCAAAAATCGATTATTAAAAAAATATATATATATATATATATATATATATATATATAATCAAATAAAATATAATGGAAGTACGTGCAGTTGTTTATTTTAATTATGGATCATAATACAATGCAATTCCAAATGCACTTTTATTTTAAAAGTAGCCACACAGTGAGAAAAAAGAAAGTGAGAAAAAATAAATCAAAAGAGTGATGCATCGATAATCGTAATCGAATCGTAGACCTCTGAATCGTAATCGAATCGAATCGTGAGGCCAGTGAAGATTCACAGCCCTAGTAATCACATGTAAATTTATCCGCTGCCCAACCTGCACAGCTGTTAAATCAAACAAGCACAGGACAACTCGGACCACCGGAAAAAATGGGTTCCAACCTGTAAAAAGTGAATTGAACGGTCGTCCAGGCCGGAATTACAGCTCGGAAATTCGGGTATCATTCAGCGCTCCGCTTTGTCCGCGTTGACGTCATATCCACACATCTCATCCAAAATGTTGCATTACCGCCTCCACTTCCCAGAACCCTCCTTGGTTTTTCCCTGTGTTTTCCCTCCGACAGGGAAGTGCAGCGTGAACGCAAATATGCCGGGGGCGGAGGTTCCGAGTTGAAACTTCCAGCGGTCCAAGTTGTCATGATTGCAGTATTAGTCTGTTTCCCAAGTGTTGCTAGGTAAACAGAGTTATGGCTTGCGAAAAACGTTAGAATTTGATTGCATTACAACTTGCAGCTAAAATTTGCAAATGCTTTTATTTAATATTGTTGGCAAATGACCATGGTATAAGCAGGATAGTAAACTCCTAGCAGTGTGTTGTACGATTTTAATGCACTTCGCGGAGGCAACCACCCTGCGGCATCGGTTGGTTATTACCCTCCACGTCGTGCATTAAAATCATATAACGCACACCAAGTCGTTGATTATCCGTTACTTATTAACTGTTCAGGAGAATTCATGATCCACCAAGCAGTACTTCAATACCATCTTAACATTTTATAATTTGTTGACACTGCTTGTAGGCTCGCTACCTTCACATGCACACAAACTGGCATCTAAAGATTTGTTAAAAGTGTAAACTCTATCAGGTTCTATCAGGTATGTTATTCTCAACCCTTTTCATACCAAGGAGGACCCAACTTAAGTCCAGAGTAGAGACACACAGACCCCCGTTTCAGAATCAGAATCACTTTTATTGCCACAATATGCTAGATTACATACGATGAATTTATCTTGGTGTCAGTATGACTGTTAGATATGATTTTGTCCAGAATCAACCTATAACATTACTGTAGGCAGAGATCACTGAGAAGCTATGATCAAAACAGTCATGTGTCTACTACATTCTCTAACGTTAACTGTGTTAACGTCTTCTCAATGAAATAATGCTGAAGTTTAACAGTTTGGCTGGGGAGCCCCTGAAACCCCTTCAAAGACCGCTGGTGGTCCCCCGGACCCCATGTTGAGAACCACCAACTGCCCGCCTTCTGAATGAACGAAATTATTCCTATGGCAATGTGTCCACACTGCAGTGTTGTCAGATATAGCTGATGGTTTCCAGCCCAAAAATGCACACAAAACCGCTCAAAATATTTGAGGACACATGCCCAAAACAAAGCGTCTCTTCTCTTCTCTACAGTGACGTCAGGGTAGATTGGCGCGCTGACGTCAGTGTGGATTGGCGCGCTGCAAACACTTCAAACATGCTAACTTGCTGTTAAGTTAATAGCCAGCTACTGGGCCCAGATAACACACAGCACCCACTCCTCCTCCTGACACCTCAGTGCAAACTACGATTTGCCCGATTCGTTGTGACCTGAGTCGTGACAACTGGCAACCTAACGATAGATAATAACGTTAACCTAGTCCATGCAGCTAAACTGCCTGCTAACATAACGTTAGCCTAGCCTGCTCCTTCCGACAACTGTGATTGGGGCTGGTCGGATATCAGGCTACGCTAGCCAGCTTGCTGTGACAATATTATAATTAACGGTAGCCTACAGCAGTGCAGTGCTGTTGAGGGAAACAGCTGATACTGTCTGTCACAAACACATTCTGGGTAAATGTCATCAAATATCCAAACGATCCCTAACTGACATGAGCTAATACAACTTTCCCAATACTGTACCTTGTGTTGTTATGAAGCGGAGAGCTACTACGTGCTGCCTGCCTGTGTCTGTCTGCGTCAGTCTGTTTGCTTTTTTTGTTTGTGCTTTCAAAATGGCGGTTCGGCTGGTGGGCGGGGACTTCACTCTGCTGATTGGACCGCGGCCTGGTGACGACAATACGACGCGGATAGCACCCACCCCACTCCAGGCTCCGCCAATTGTGAGAAATTATATACTTCCGGTCTCCTAAGTAGGCGTGGTTATCAGCTTGTGATTGGCTGGCTGACGACTGTGTGAAACTTCATTGGCTGACCAGTCTAGGGGCGTCGCAGTAGCGAAACCTCCGTGGCGCAGATACAGAAAGTGACTGGAATTTGGGGTGTATTAAAGGTCCCCTGGCTGTGTTGAATAGAGAGGCCTCAAAGTCTTGTTCTATGTTTTGCACTAGGAAGAGAAATATAGATGAACAGATATTACATTTGGTCAACCAATGGAAAGAGGGAAGGAATTTAAATACTTTGGAATCTGGCTTGATGAAAGGTGTAGCCTACATGGATGCATGTTGAAAAAGTAGAAACAAAATGTAAAAAGGTAATTAATCTAATGAGAGCAATATCAGGGTACACCTGGGGAGCAGATAAGCAGGCATTAATTGATAGCCTATATATATATATATATCAGAATCAGAATCAGAATCAGAAAGACTTTAATGATCACCGGGGGGAAATTGGGACAAGTTACAGTAGCTCGCTCACAGAACACACAGAGCATAAAATAAACAGTAGTAAATGCAATATTAAGCAAAATAAGCAGAAGAACACAACATAGCATAGAATAACAGTAGTAAATGTGATAGAAGCAAAAATAAGTAGAATGTCTAAGTAAGCAAAATACAAAATACGTAGAGTAAGTATACATTCCGTGTCAATTATCATTATTGCACCCTGGACTTATATTAAGTCGGCTTGCCCTATACGTTACACGTGGCTCAGCCAGGCACAGTTAACCTATCGGCTGGCTCAGTCTCAGGGAGACTGAGCGTCTCCGAGGTGCTCTTTTAAGAGAGGCATTAAATAGACCAATGGCCACAGACAGGAATGATTTCCTGTGCCTCTCCGTATTGCATCTAGGTGGAATCAGTCTCTCACTGAACGTACTCCTGTGTTTGACTATATAGACTATATAGACTATATAGGGCGTTGATGAGATCAATAATCGATTATGGATGTTGTGTTTATGGGGCAGCAGCCAAATCTCACTTGTCCAAAATAGACAGAATGCAAAGGAAAGACTTGAGGATTAGCATTGGTGCTATGAGAACAACTCCAAGTAATGCTGTTTTGGTAGAAACAGGAGAAATACCACTAGAGCTCAGAAGGGACAAACTTGCTTTAGCTTATTGGATTCGTCTTAGAGGATGTGGGCATGAAAACTCAGCCAAAAGTGTCTTAAATGAAGGTTGGGAATATAATTATTCGTTTTGGATGGACCATAAAAGATAAGTCAGACGAACATGGTATTAAAGAAATTAGGTTTAATTCCCCCAAGCCAATAAGTATTGTTCCTCCATGGCTATCTCCTAAGGCTAAAGTAGATTTCAGTATAATGGAACTAAAGAAAGATTGGGAATCAAGCAAAATAGGACACTCTGCAAACCAGTACATAAGCATTCAAGTCATTTTTACAACTATTTACAGATATTTATAGACGGATCAAAAGATCACGTAGGAACAGGAGTATACCTCCCACAATTTCAAATTAAAATAGGAACAAGAATCTCAGATAAATTGGATTATACGGCTGAGATGATGGCAGTGATTGTTGGACTTCAGTGGGTGGAAGAAGTGAGGCCAGACAGGGTGGTGCAGACTCTGCAGCAGTACTTTTAAGTTTACAGTCTATGGAATCAGTTAGAGGAGATCTTTTGTTTGAAATGTTTCAAGGTTTATTTAGAATTCACAGGTTGGGAATAGAGGTAGAATTTTGTTGGGTGCCGGCACATGTGGGACCAAAGGGCAATGAAACCGCAGACAAGATAGCTAAGGAATCACTAAACATGGAGCACATAAGGGACATATCATTTGGTAAAGGAGAAGGTAAAGCACTAATTAAAAAGACAATTTCACAGCTTTGGCAGAAACGGTGGGATGGGGAGACTAAGGGCAGAACATACTACAGGGTTTAAAAGAGAGTTACAACACAGGGTATTTATGGGAGAAATAGAAGGGAGGTGGTACTTTTATCCAGGCTAAGATTTGATCACACTGGTTTAAATAAGACTTTATTTCTTTTGGGAAAAGTAAATTGACAAGACCGCGCACACTGTAATATTGTTGAAAACACTGAACACGTATTAATGCACTGTGATAAATATAATGAAGAAAGGGTAAGTTTGCAACAAAGGGTGAGAGAGGTTGGACGAGGATGGGATTTGAAAGGGATATTGGGAACAAAAGGAGATAAGGTGTGGATTGTACAGAGAGGGGTGATTGAATTCTCAAAAGTTACAGGGTTGTTTAATAGAATTTAGTTTTAGTTTTAGTTTGTTTGTTTTTTCTTTTCTTTTCTTTTATTTTATTTCTTTCATAGACTGATGTAGAAAATTTTTATCCTGTATTCAATATTGCATACTCTGGTACAGTAGGTGGCGGTATGCTCCTTAACAATTGGATTGCAATCTGCCAAAAAACAAAAAGAAGAAGAAGAAGAATAGAGAGGCAAAGTGAACGTCACTTCCTGCTTTTCTCCCTGTACCAATTGTGGTAAGTGCATTCCTTTATCGCAAAATAACTGGGATGTGGAGGCTAAATGACGTCACATCCGTTTTGTTACCATTCCATTTGCAGAAAAGTTGAGCTGGGAAGTTCACTGTTCACTGGTCAGATCCGCGTGATTTCTAACCCCACATAGGAATAACCACGCCCTGTGGCGCTGGGATTGGCCAGGAGCATTGAAGCTTGGGACTAAAGCACCTGGGGTTTTTCATCTTTTAAAATAAAGATGTTTAAAAAACTATTGCTTGTTACATTTTCAGTGCTGTACCTTTTCTCTGAGTAAGAATTAAGCTTGAAATTAACGATATGATACATTATATTATATGAGCTATGAACGTGAACACAACACTGTTTCAATCATGAGAGACTAGAAGGAAAGTACGATAAACTTTAATGATGAACAAACAACACTTAGATTTGGCGAATGACTCCATGGTATGATGACGCTCCTCTGAGCCAAGAGGAGGACGTCAGTGATTTATAGGATAGAGAACCCCATAGGGAGTTCTACTGGAGTCATGACATTGGTGGTGTTCAGGGGAGGAGGAGGGGCGAAGCAGCAGCTACACAGGAACAGCAGCTATGGGTGAACAAACAGGGTGAGTTACAACTTGCAAGAGTCTTAAATAGAACTTCATTTAGGTGATTGGCCAACGGCCGAAGAGAGGGAAAGCGTGGGAGACATTGATTGGACAGGGATAAAGAGGGCGTGCATATTTATGAATGGCTGATGTAACCTGAGGGCGTTGCTGCAGGGGAGAGAGAGATGAATGGAAAGGAACCATGGATTAGTGAATGGGATGGATAAACAATCATTGACTAGTGAAGTAGTCTTCATTATTGAAAACAGTCTAAGACATCATTTATATTATTGCATGTTTTTGTAGATTGTGTACATTGTGTAGATTACAATTATTATTGCTTATTATTATTACTATGATAAGGTGACCATAATTCATTTGAATGTCCGCTCTCAATGTCCGCTCTCGAAATCGCTGTCCGTTCTCAAGAGTTGGTTCATGAAATCGCTGGGCTGCGTGCCCTCCAGTGTTGCTCCTGGCCAATCCCGGCGCCACAGGGCGTGGTTATTGCTTATCCTATGTGGGGTTAGAAATCACGCGTCAGATCCACTCGCTAGCCAGGCTAGCCATTGTTAGCAATAACAGTTGATAACAAGGCATTTCGTGGCATTTTGCACATACAAACACTGCAGCCTCATGTCCACACAGATAGAAGTAGGCCGTGCTGTGTGTACAGCTGATTTAATGAGACACAAACAAGACAGAAGTGCTAAATAGCATTTATACGATTATAACTACTGTTGTTGCGCGGATCAGCCATCTTGGATTTTTTACGTCGGGGCTGCTGAGGCTCCTACGAGTTTGGAATGGGAAATACCAGCTCTAGTGACGTCACGTCCCAGCTCATGAACTTTGATAAGATTACCAGTTCCAACGTTAATTTTGTCAATTTAAAACATAACTTTGCATGTTAACTCATTGAGTGCCAGCCACTTTTGGAGAACGGACGCTCCCAGTGCCAGAGTTTCAGAGCGTTTTCAGTGATTTCTCGAGGCCCACAGAATATTGTGTGATATTACTATGTAAACACCGAACACGCACAAAGAACGAGGAGACTCTATTGTATCATCAGCAAAAAAAAGTTTATTGATACCATTTTCCGTTCTTTAGTTATCAGCCGGAGAAGATAGGTTGTTTTGAGCAAAAACAGGCGTTTCAAATTAGAAGCTGAGATATTCCGCCTTTTGTGAAATGAAGCATTTCAAGCACATTCACTGAGTCTGAAGCTAATATTTTCTGATGTAGTGACGTGGTGTAGTTGTGTGGTGCCCTGCATGCCCCACTCCCCTCTCCCCCCCTCAGCTGCAAACTCCTCCCCACACTAACACACAGCCTCACGCACCCAGCGTCTATTTTCAGAGTGCTCCGTTTTTGTGCGCCGGCTCCCAGCGCGACACGGAAAAGCCAAACCGGACTGCTGAGAATGGTTTGGCCCTTCGGCGTCGGGTGCTGCTTTTCTGGTGGCTAATCGTGTGGAGAAACTATACAGCAGAGACAGAGAGGCTCAGTTGTGGGCGCGGATTGACTGCTGTTCGCAGCCAACGTCAGCTCCAGCCAGAGCAATCTATATGGCTCTGGCTGCAGCATGAGCGGTTTCTCTTTCATCACGGGGCTTTTTCCTGCTGTTTTCCTGACCTTTCTCTAATCTGGAGAGCACTGTCGCCACCTAATGGGTCTGTAAAATAGGTTATACACCTTCAATAGCTCCCGTATTTTTATACACAAGCCACTCGTGTTGACTTCAATGTAAAATAGCAGTACCAAAAAAATCTATAGAAAAATAACATAATTCATTTTGTTTATAAATGACCCAAAGACACCATGACATGACAATATATTTCAAGTCGGCCGGCCATAGAATGCACAAGATAAATCGACACGAGGTACTTATATGAGGCCTTATATGAACGCTGTATCCAGTTTCCACCAGGTTACATGCATTGTCCACATTGACGGCAGACCTTTTTTTTTTTTTTTTTTTTAATTGTTAGTGAAACTATAACAACACAGCAACTCTTCGGCATATCTCTATCAAATTAAACCATTTTAAATAGTTTGTTTGAAGTGGTTTCGGCTTCTTGTACCGTCTTTTATATATGGTGGGTTTCCCCTAAAAAGGGGCGCACCCTAGCAACAAGTTAATACACCCTTTCAACCGCCTAAACACGTCCTAGCTACACATTGCCGATTGGGGCTGTATTTATAGTGGATGGGAGGGCGGGGTCTAAGGCAGGGGCATTGCAAGGGGGGCGGAGCGTCGCGCCACAGCAAGCACAATTAAATTTGCTTTAGCAAATTTAGCCCGATCTAGTTGAATATTACAAGAATATCGGTATGCCTATTATGTGAAACATTTACTTGTAGTCCTATTATATGCATTGAACTGAATCTTTGGAAAGGAGAGGGGGGGGAGCTGTATGTTAACATGCTGTTTAGATGGATTTTTTTTTAAACAGAACACAACTATTGGCTATTATTTGTGTGCAGTGTGACTGACACTTAGAATAAAGAGGACATAGAGTCTTGCATTGTCAACCAGCAAGTATCTGTGTATATGTTATGATCATGACATTCAGTTATGATCATAAAATCAGATGAATGTGATTGTTCATTTTATTGAAATGACTGTCACAGGTAGCCTACTTAAAGCAGGACTTACCCCCTTTTGGCTTTTGGTGTGGTGTGTGAAGGATTCTGGTCAAAATCTCCACATTTGAGACCAAACTGTTACAATTGTACCATTTGTATCATTTGGCGCCTCTATGGGTTCAAACCTGCTTTTTTTTTGCCCTCCAAAATGCCCAAAATGTGGTTGCATCCTTCGTTACGGCCAACTCCCGCCTTCCCCACTCATGTGAAAAACGTTTTCTTCATGTGATCATTACTGTAGTTCACACCAGAGCCATAATAGGATAAGTGAATAATAATAATTCACTCCAATGGACCCGTTTTTAGCACGAGCCCTTTAACAGCGCAAGGCATCGTGGGTACCTTAGCTAATGTTAGCGGCTAGTTAGTTATGTTACATGGCAGTAAAACGCCACTGAATGACCAAATTGATATAACTTTTAAGCATTTTGAGTAACACTGTTTCCATACCACCAGCGGTGGTTGTTTATAACGTGGCTATATTTATACCGTTCTCTATCTCTGATACACTGAAAATACTGCCTGTCATACCAAAAAAAAGAAAGAGGGGTTGGGAGGCAGGCCATAGCATCTCTGTCGATGATTTGATTTGACAGTTCTGGCCACTGGTGTTGGCGTTGGCCAATGCTGGCGTGTTCCGCCCCCAAATCGAGTGGGTTCCGGGACAAACAGGCTCGCTGAGACGTGCAGTTACGTTAACTTGAGGAGCATTGCGGTAATTACAATATTCCTGGAATGCGAGTTTAACTAACCAGTTACATGTCCTCTGCATTCTACATCAAATGAAGACATTACTGTTTGTTTTATTTTGTATGTTACATAGGCTACTTATTGGCCAAGTTATTAGTTAGTTTATGGGCTAGGAATTCTGCCAGGCAAGGGCCTGCAGAATTTTCAAATCAAGTAGAATACCGTTTTGCCAGAAATCTGGTGGGTAAGTCCCCCTTTAATGTTAGTGTGATGTATGGAGTTTTGACTTTGCTGTCCCGTCCGTCCATTGCTGTAAATAGCGTTAAATACTGTTTTGTTAATCATCACCCTGTCCTAGAGAGCTAAACAGCAGTAGACTAACAGTGACTGAGAAAAATGTCTTGTTTATTTCCTGCAGACTAGCCTATATCATTTAGTAGCATTTATGGATGATTTTTCATTATGACCTTTGACCTTGACTTACACAGTTTACCTGTGTATGGCCAGTGTATTCCTCTGTCACGTCTAGCTTTGTCAGAGAAGTGAGTCCTTTTTTCTCTTGAAAATGAACGGCACTAAATGCGATCACCAAAAATCACGATTGCCAGAAAACGCTCCAAAAATCCTAAAAGGCTCCTCTTCTTTGGAGCATCTTCCAGTCTCGGTCCGGGAGGCAGACACCCTCTCCACATCTAAGAGTATAGTAGTTTCCTCTTTGATAAAGCTTATAGGTAGGGCTGGCTCACCAGCCCCTATATGATGCTATAGGCTTAGACTGCTGGGGTTTTTTCTTCCCGTTAGAGGGAAGTCTTTTCCAAGACACACTGAGTCACTTATATCTGTTCACATTCATGTCCCATTCATGCATGTTACTGAATTGGCTTCTTCCCAGAGTCTTCGTGTTTCCAATTCTTGCAGGAGCTATGGACAGAACGATGCAGAATAGATGCAGAATAGATCCTCCATGATCTCCATCCTGACTCCAATGGGAAGAGACCCCACCACTACTATTATTAGTCTATTATACAGTTGCTACTGTTACTACTGTTGTAACTGTGTGCATTATATTACTGCAGGGTTCCCACACAGGTCCTTGAAAAGCTTGAAAGTTTGTTAATTAGAAAAAGAAAAATCAAGGCATTACAAGTTTTTGAAAATAGACATGGTTCATTAAGTTGCGTTTCTTCTGGATAGAGAATTCGGGTTAGGGTTAGGGTACATTACGTCATTTAGCAGAGAGGGTAACCCTCCAGCTCTTGACAAGCGAAAATGTATTTTCTAACAAGTGTTGCAGTTGGTGGATTTCTGTCATTTGCAAGTGTTCACACATCTAACCCTCTAGCTTTTTAATTGTCTGTGAGCTTCTGCTAGTTCAAATTCTCAGTGTTGTAACAGTAATTAACCCTGATTCATGTATCAAAACTATGCCATGTTGGGTCCTCGAATTTGGGAAATTGGGCCTTGAAAAGTCCTTGAATTTGATGTTGAAGGTGGTGTGGGAACCCTCTTACTATGTTCTTAATTATTATACAGTAGTTGTTAATTGTATCATTATTACTGCCACTACTTTGCATCTCTCTCTCTCTCTCTCTCTCTCTCTCTCTCTCTCTCTCTCTCTCTCTTTGTCTCTCTCTCTCTGTCTCTCTCTCTGAACACCCACGAAGAGCCAGGTCTGCTCAAGCTTTCTAACAGCTCTATTTGTAAAGTCTTCTTATGATTTGGCGCTATATTTGATTGATTGAAATTGATTGATAAAAGTTAATTTGTGAAGATTACCTTGCTGAACACAAAGGTCTTGGTTTCATAAACTTTAGTTTAACCACAGACCTTATTTCATCCATCTAACCAAAATCCCCATACAAAAAACCCATTGACTTTGAGACGAGGGAAACAGGCGATGCTAACTTACAGGTTATAGAACTCATACCTGCAGCACTATATTATGCTGATGATTGCGGTCCACAGATATATAGTTCCAGGCAGCCGAGCAGGCCTGACGGCTGAAGGCTCCTAGGTCTTCCCTCAGCTATATTTGGATGATGAGAAGTGGGCCAGCAGCAGCAGCGAGGCGGGCCGGGTCGGGGTCGGCTGTCAGCATGCTGTCTGCTCGCTCCTGTAATTGCTGTTGGAAATGTGCAGCTACAGTAGCCAGGATCCAGAAACATCAAAGAAATAAAAACCTGGACGTCTGTAAATTAGCAGCAGAATCTCCCCCCCCCCCCTCCCTTTTTTTTGGGGTGGGGGGGGGGGTGGGGGGTGGGAGAGGTTAGGTTTAGGGTCTGGGGGAGGTTAGGTTTAGGGTTAGGGTCTGGGGGAGGTTAGGTTCAGGCATGGGGGTGGGGGAGGGTAGGTTTAGGCGTGGGGGGTAGTGGGAGAGGTTAGGTTTAGGGTTAGGGTCTGGGGGAGGTTAGGTTCAGGCGTGGGGGCTGGGAGAGGTTAGCTCCAGCCGCTCCACCGACACGCTGCACACCGCCTCGCTCAGCTGGTTCTGCTTGTGGGCTATCGGCATTGCAGGCCCTCGGCACATAGTGCCCAATTCAGCCTCCCTCTTTTTGAAGCCTATGCGGGAATTTGCATTCTTTGCCTGTAGTGAAATAAAACATGATTTGAAAATATAAGCCCAGGTCCCCTGAGTGCTGCAGCATGTGCCATGCCACTGGGCACAGGGTGGCGCTCTGGGAACAGGGATGTGGCAGGAAAGTGGAGCAGCTCTTCCATTTCTATAAGGTTTGATTCAGAAAACCAGTTAGTTGCCTAGCAGCACCATCTCAAGCCGATTGGCTCCCTCCCTGCAGTGCTGTATGAGGGGTGATGAATGCCACAGAGAAGCAAAAGAAGGATACCATAGACTGTATATAAATAATGGACGTTACCACCATGATGTCACCCATTGGTTTGTGCAATGCCATTTTCAAGCCTCGAGTTCGGCATTTTGACCTTCGCCTCGAGTTCAGCATTTTGACCTTCGCCTCGAGTTCGGCATTTTGACCTTTTTTTTTAGCCAGAAGCAGCTAGTGGGAGACCAGTGGTTTCAGCGAGGAAAACCCAGGGAGGAATCATAGACATTTGCAAGAAGGTGATGTTTGTGTGACTGGTTTCTTTCCCCATGCAAGAGCTAATGTTAGATCAATGATATTTGGTGATGTTAGCTGGCTATAGTTACATAAATTTCCACACGATCTGTCATTTCCACTTTTAGGACGTGTCATGTTCGTCTCGCTTGCTAGACTCTCCCTCCACAGTCCCTTATCTAAACGTTAAGTGAGGCACTGAGAAAAGTCCCAAGCAGCACAACATGCCAATCCGCTCATCGTACATGTCAGAGACATTCCAAAGCCACCTACCAAAGCAGAAGTCTTCATTGATTAGATCTGCCTGGTTGTGAAAGCTTGATGCTGCTAATAAATAACTTTAATATACCAATCATTCTGTGATTGGCATGTTCTGCTGCTTGGGACTTTACTCACCGCTTCACTTAACTCATTGAGTGCCAGCCACTTTTGGAGAACGGACGCTCCCAGTGCCAGAGTTTCAGAGCATTTTCAGTGATTTCTCGAGGCCCACAGAATATTGTGTGATATCACTATGTAAACACCGAACACGCCCAAAGAACGATGAGACTCTCTTCTATCATCAGCAAAAAAAAGTTTATTGATATCATTTTCCGTTCTTTAGTTATCAGCCGGAGAAGATAGGTGGATTTCAGCAAAAACACACGTTTCAATTTAGAAGCTGAGATAATGAGCCTTTTGTGAAATGAAGCATTTCAAGCACATCGCTGACTCTGAAGCTAATATTTTCTGATGTAATGACACCTCAAAAATAATTTCCTTCAATAAAACAGTGAAAACAAAGGAATTTTGTTTGGCCAAATAATATTTTTTAGCTGCAACCAGCAGCGCTGGCCCCTGCGTGCGCAGACCCTACACCTTCTTGCTGGTCTTGATTTACTGCTGGTGGGCATCAGATATTCTAGCTTGTTTGCCTGTCTCTGTCCATCGAGCCTGCTGTCTGGGTCTGTGTTTACTGTCAATGGTTGTATGCTGCCCTGCGTGCCCCACCCCCCTCCTCCTCCTCCATGGGAGTGTCTCTGGTGGCTCTGCTGCGTTTGCTCTGCGTTTGCTCTGCACTGAAAAGTGCGCTGCACCCCGCTTTTTCACAGCGTGTCGCCGGCTCCCAGCTGAGAAGAATGTAACTTTTCAGAAAGACGCTGGTGTCGGCAACTAAATCATATGGAGGGGCTATCGCAGCGGAGACGGAGGGGCTCAATTGTGGCAGCAGATTGACTGCTGTTCACAGGCACAGCTAACGTTATGCTTCATGCATATCGATGCATACCGATGCCGTTTCCGTTTCCATAACGACTTCTTCTCTGTTTTTTACTCAACTTTCTCTAATCTGGAGAGCACTGTCGCCGCCTAATGGGTCGGTAAAATAGGTTATACACATTCAACATGCCCCAAAATTTTACAGGAGATGTTATAGGCTTTGATCCACGTCCCACCGTCAAAAAACGCAATTGACGACAATTGTTGTCATTGGCACTCAATGGGTTAACGCTTGGGCACGGGACTGTGGAGTGACACATCCAAACGGGCCTAGGGCAGAGCATGAATCACAGCCACTCCTCTGTCTCCTTCACCTCTTTGTCTTTGTCATTAATCATCCTACATTCCCCTCCTTCCCCTCCTCCTTGTTATCCGTGGCATTAATCACCCGCCATACTTCTCTCCGCAGTATTTTTAAACCACACCGCGAATCCCACAGTGCAGAGAGCTGGGGCTTCATGAGGCTGTTTCTCTACTTTGTGTTTTTGAAGTATATGGCTATATTCTGTATTTTTTCACATTATCCTCTACGTGTATATACAGTATATTTTGTATTTTCTGCTTTTAATCTGAACATATTGCCATAAAAAGATGCATTTTCAGCAAAGAAACTTGAAGCCATCTTAATTGGGTTCTTATTTTCTACAAGGAATAATTCACATGTAGAATTACCTCACCAAAATGTCAAGGATACTCTTCAAATAGAGCAGGTAAGGCTCTCCTCTTTACAAATATATCTCCTTTGTGTTTATCATTTAAACAGGGAGCTTTAAAGACTTTTAATCTGTTATGTTTCACACAAAAATCCCTATTCGCATGGCTTATGTGATTATCCATCTTTTTTCTGAAAAACAGTTACTTCTTATAACTTAATGAAAATAACTCTGGTGTTTCTTTTGCCAGATATTATTACTTAACTCTCACAAAATACATTAGAATACAATATAATACAATACAATGCAATACAATACAATACAATACAATACAATACAGTTAGTTCAGTAACCAAATATGTATTAGTATTGCCTTCATAATAATTCATTTTAACAAATATATAATTGATATTTATTGCGATAGAGGGTTTCAGCACCAATAAAAACATGAATTAAAGTGTCGTAAAAATATTTTCATGAGACTCTTCTGTTGTTTTTACATAGAAACTTAGGTAAAGTTAGTAGAGCACATAATGTCTCGATCTTCAAATCTCCAAAAATCTAAATGGTTTTGTCAGAATATAGAAATATATAATTTAGATTGCGACTTAATTTCCTCACAGCCATTCAACAAACAATCTGGCCACCCAGAGTCTGATTTTGATGACTAATAACCTACCTTTTTTACATCAAAAGTCCCACTGGTACACATGTTTTTGTTACCCAAGGAAAGCATTACTCAAAATGTGAACGTTACAATGAGGGCTTTATTTTGAAAGAGCTAAAGTGGATGACCTACAGTAGCCTACTTACATTCTGGCTGACTTGATACAGTCTATGCGCCTGGGGCTGGCTGCTGCTGTGTGCGTGGGGTGCATTGCACACGTGCATGATGAGAGCCACTTTTTTTTCTCACCATATTCCATCAATGTAGAATTGTCAGTATTTTGTGTCAGTAACTGGCTGTAATCAGGCTGTGGGAATCACTGAATCTCTACTGACTCACGCTGGAAAAGGGGCGGCAACTCAGGAGGCCGAGAAGCAAGGTCAGAAAATCATGCGTTGGACCACTGCCTACAGTATATCGCCGTGGCGTAAAAACCCACCTAACTTGCAGGGTCGCTCTATCGGCTAAACGGCCCGTCTTGGAAACTTTTAGAGTCTAAGGCCTCTATCTTCCCAAAAGCGCTAATTTTGCGTTTGCGCTCGTTTAACGCCATGTGCAATGCAAATTGGGGGTGGACACAAGCGCATGCTGGGCATTGGCTGCCCCATGCCAAAGCAGGGTCATAGTCTTCCGTCCGACCTCTCAATAGTTCGACCACTCATGAGTTAGACTACCCAAAGATCCGCCCTATTATTTTAATCTCATAAATCCGACCTCCCAAAATTCCGACCGCAGTAAATTAGACAGTTGCGTGACTCCAGAGAGAGAGAGAGAGAGAGAGAGAGAGACTCTCTCTCTCTCTCTCTCTCTCTCTCTCTCTCACACACACACACACACACACACACCCTCCATCTCTCTCTCGTTCCGAAGCAAATGCGCAGCGGGTCGTGCACGCCACGCACAATTACGGCGTTTTCACAGTTCATACGGTTATTTCGGTGCCTCGTAAGACCAGACACAAAAATTATAGTTTGTTTTGTTTTCCAGAAATTCCAACTTGTTTGGTTCGGTTTCACACCAGCCAAAAAGCACCGACCAAAGTTGCCAAGTAGGGATAGCGCCTGTCGGAAGATAGAGGCCTAAAAGTTAAAAATTTAGACTGTAGAAAATACCACTACTTTGTGGATATTAGTGGGATTTTTGGCCAGTCTAAAAGGGGCTTAATAAGACTGGGACAGACGGTCGATATTTTGGGGTTTCCGCACATTACAAGGAACATCAGTGGCTGAAATATATGAAGATGCAACAATGGGGTTTTTTTTAAGTTGAAAGTTGAAAAAAACGGGGGAAATAAATGCCCCTTTTGTATGTTTTCGTGGACCCCGTATGTTTGTCGTCTCTGGAGTGAAGTGTGGCTTCTTTCAATTCAGAGCAGTCAGAGCTGACGTTAGTAAACAGGACACATGTCCCAATTCGATCTAAATCCTGCCTGGTAGTATGTTTTTGTGGAGCCCTTGTTTGTCTGTTTTTTTTTTTACCTTTGTGTGTGTGTGTGTGTGTGTGTGTGTGTGCACACGCACGCGCACTCAGATAATGCGTGCGTTAAGCCCCCCCCACACATGATCTGCGGTAAAACAGCTCTGCGCTCGCTGTCCCGTTGTTTCCTATGGGGAGAGAGAGCGCTGCCTCCCGACTATGTGACAGCGCTACCCTTGGCGTCGACGTGTCGTGCAGCGCTCGTCGCTCGAGTTCAAATTGTATAAACTTTGACCTACTTACCCCTGACCTTTCTCCGCTCTACCTCACGGTGAGAGAAGAGAAGATCACTTATCATGTGAAAGCAGCTTTATGTGTGAGAGAGATGGATATTTGCCTCCAGTGAGCATGTACTGAATGTCCAATCAATGTGGAAAGCATCAAAACAAACTAAATGTATTTTCCCAGATCTGATGTTTGTAGTTGGTTCCCATCACAGTGGTCTTCTGTAGCAAGATTATTTTATTATGACTCCGCCACCGGCGATAGCCAGGCTGGAGGCATTTTGGATCCGGGTTGTCCGTCCACTTAGGCTCAAGGATGATCTGATTCGATTTTGGTGGTCAAAGGTCAAAGGTCAAGGTCACTGTGACCTCTCGAACGCCATTTTCAAGCTTGTTAACGCGTTATCTCAGGAATGCCTTGACGGAATTTCATCAAATTTGCCTTAAACATCCACTTAGGCTCAAGGATGATCTGATTAGATTTTGGTGGTCAAAGGTCAAGGTCACTGTGACCTCTCGAACGCCATTTTCAAGCTTGTTAACCCGTTATCTCAGGAATGCCTTGACGGAATTTCATCATATTTCTCTTAAACATCCACTTGGACTGAAGGATGAACTGATTCGATTTTGGTAGTCAAAGGTCAAAGGCCAAGGTCACTGTGACCTCTCGAACACCATTTTCAAGCTTGTTAGCGCGATATCTCAGGAATGCCTTGACGGAATTTCATAAAATTTGCCTCAAACATCGACTTGGACTCAAGCATGAACTGATTAGATTTTGGTGGTCAAAGGTCAAGGTCACTGTGACCTCATGAATGCCATTCCCAAGTTCGTTAAAGCGATATCTCAAGAACGGCTTGATGGAATTTCTGCCAATTTGGCTCAAACGTCGACTTGGGCGCAAGGATGAACGGATTACATTTTGGTGATCAAAGGTCAAGGTCACTGTGACCTCTCCAACATCATTTTCAAGCTTGTTAACGCCATATCTCAGGAATGCCTTGACGGAATTTAATCAAATTTGTCTCAAACATTAACTTGGCCTCAAGGATGAACTGATTACATTTTGGTGGTCAAACTTCAAGGTAACTGTGACCTCACGAACGCCATTCCCAAGTTCGTTAACGCAATATCTCAAGAACAGCTTGATAGAATTTCTTCTGATTTGGCTCAAACATCGACTTGGACACAAGGATGAACTGATTCCATTTTCAAGCTTATTAACGCGATATCTCAGGAATGTCTTGATGGAATTTCTTCGAATTTGCCTCAAACGTCCACTTGGACTCAAGGATGAACTGATTACATTTTGGTGGTCAAAGTTCAAGGTCACTGTGACCTCACACACCCAATTTCCAAGCTCTGTAACGCAACATCTCAGGAGTGCTTTGACGGAATTTCTTCCATTTGCCTCAAATGGCGATTTGGACTCAAGAATGAACTAATGGCGGAGGCATAAGTCCGCGTTGCGGTCGTTCTAGTTTATTATCTGCTCTAGATTTCCAAAAAAAAATTGTACACAGATATGGTAATAATAATCCTCCAAAATTATGTGAAATTGCATGTTTGTTTTTAATTGAAAAACATAACATTTTCAAGGGGGAGGACCCAAATACACGCACCCTAAGTCCTCGTCGACCACCCTAGGGAAAATGCACTATGGCATTATTGTATGCAAATTAAGCGTGGCTGATTTGCTGGTTGGAAGGGGCAATTGTTGAGTTGTGATGGTGTCGGGGGTGGGGAGGGCGATGGAAAAGGTCGTAGCTCCAGGGCCCCTGGCTACTTGTTGTGATGGTGTCGAGGTTGGGAGGGTTATGGAAAAGGTCGTAGCCCCAGGGCCCCTGGCTACTTTAATCTAGCCTTGTGATGGTGTCGGGGGTGGGGAGGGCGATGGAAAAGGTCGTAGCTCCAGGGCCCCTGGCTACTTGTTGTGATGGTGTCGGGGTGGGGAGGGTTATGGAAAAGGTCGTAGCCCCAGGGCCCCTGGCTACTTTAATCCAGCCTTGTGATGGTGTTGGGGGTGGGGAGGGCGATGGAAAAGGTCGTAGCTCCAGGGCCCCTGGCTACTTTAATCCAGCCTTGGAGCCCACCTCAATATCTGATCAAATGGCCTCATGTATATTCACAGCAGGCGGGAGACTCATGGTGGCAGGCAGGTATGGCATTAGATCTATTACTTAAGTAAGTCAGATCAAATATTTAAATATCCATACAGCCACAGCGGAGAACTAGGACACCGCCAGAAGCTTCTCTCTCTCTACCTCCCTCCCTCTCTCTACCTGTCTACTGCTCTCTCTCTCTCAACATTTTTTTAATCTTTCTCTGTCCTTTGCAAAGTCTCTTTCTTGCTCTGTCTCTCATCTGCATCTCTTTCCTCACCTCAAGATGTCCTCTCTCTATCTCTTCCTCTCTCTCTCTCCCTCTCTCTCCCCCTCTCTCTTCCTCCCACCCTCTCTCTCTCTCTCTCTCTCTCTCTCTCCCTCTCTGGCTGATTCATGCGTTATGCCTTCACAAAGGTTATGTGAGGATAAGTAATTACCCAGGCTGTTTTGGAAATGTCTCAGAAGCTCATGTAAGAATAATCTATACTATAATGACGATAGCGTCTGTCTGTCTGTCTGTCTGTCTGTCTGTCTGTCTGTCTGTCTGTCTGTCTGTCTGTCTGTCTCTCTGTCTGTCTGTCTGTCTGTCTGTCTGTCTGTCTGTCTGTCTGTCTCTCTCTCTCTCTGTCTCTCTCTCTCTCTGTCTGTCTGTCCTTCGCGTATCTCCAGAACCGTTGGTCGGATCGACTTGAAACTCGGGGGGTGCGCTGATGGCGACCCGACGGGGTGCAGTGCCCTGTTTCTGTGTGGTTCGGACACGAAACACGTTTGATATTTGAATATTTGTCTTCAGTTCTGCTCCTTCGAGCCCTAAGCCCCAGCTTTAAGTAGTGTCGTTGACACTAACAGGGGAAAGTCAACACAGGAACGACACTGTTAACGACCCTGTGTTTACGGGGGGCAGCATCCCTCCTCAGGTTCCAATTAAGAGCAGAGGGTGAAGAAATCTCCTCCTATGTATGTGCCTGTCCAAATATGCATTTACAAGTCTGTCATGAATAAAATCAAGGGGAAATAATCAGTAGAGCTCAGTGATCTTAGTTAAGTGAGATTTCTAAGAGATTTTTAAGTGGCTATAATGGTAGACTATAATGAGTCACGCATTCAGAAATAATATCCTCTAGGGCGGTGGTTCTCAAATGGGGGTCCGGGGACCCCCAGGGGTAACTTCAGGTTTAACCCTGGGTTTGCCGTGCTACGACGCTAGTTCACTTCTTACCAAGGTATATTTCCACAGCAACTTATGCTGCATGGTTAACCTGGTCTGGAGCAAGGTAAGTTGCAAGGATAACATTAAACCTTAAAAGGCACCAATGAGCTTCCTGGAAAAGGAGAGAGGAGTCTTTTCCGACTGCCAAGACGCATTTAATCATACGTCTCCAAAGTGCACTGTGTGCAACGGAGATGCTGAACTTCGGTGGCGAAATCAAGCAAGCTGAATAACTTACGAATTGAGACAATCTGCAATTTTTTTTGTTTTTTGCCAGCCCTCCTTTCTGTGATTATTATGTGCAGCAGTGCTGCCTTTGGTTTTTATTAAATCTTTGAATTCTTCATATTTCCTTAAGATTATGGTTTGTTCCTTCAGTGTGAAGTATTCATTTTTATTTGCTCCCAAGCACGTTTGACCCTGCCGAATGCAGCTGAACGCTGCTTGGAGAAATATCACTAAATCACCTGCGTAAAAAGGTTACCATAAATGTCTTCAATGTCTTGTGTGCAACAGAGCTGCTATTTTTATAGGCTATTTTTAATTCAATTAAAACTATATTTCTAACGTTAAATCTATGATCTAAATAGGCCTACAGATTTTGGAAATTTAGACTGAGTTTACACTCCTACTCGCAAAAAACACATGCAGGTTTTATTGAGTAGAGGTATATTAATCTGCTGTGTAGGCACTAGGCAGAAACGGCAGCAGAAATCAAATGACTGATGTGAATAAAAGCGGTAACTTTAGACAGTCCTTCAGTAACAGACTCATATCCAACGCAGACTTTGATTGTGACATGCAGTAAAGCTCCATTAATTTGCCACTTTGATGTGGCTTTCAATGAATGAGGAAATAGGCGTGTCTGACGCTGTAAAATACGGAGCTGTCCATATTGCATTGTGATTGGCTAGTTGTTACAAAACCACGCCTCTTTCGTGGGGATGAGCTCCTGTTCCCGAGCATTTTCAGGTGCACGAGCTCAGAGTTGATAAAGAAATCCAAATTGACAGACCCATCTGATAACTGGCATCATGGTACACAATAGCACGGTTGCTTTTATCTGGTTAAGCCAAACCAGATCAAGGGACAGATCCTGGATCTGTTTATCCTCCATTCGTGGTATGGGCCTCTGATCAGCTTTTGAGCTGCAAACAACTCATCCCACGATGGTTTGAAGGTAGGTGTGTGTTTAATTGTGCCTTTATAACATACCCGCTGTGAAACTATCAGAGAAAAACTTTTAATCCCTGCTTTTCAATGGTTTTCTGGTGCTCTCTCTCTCCATGTATTGTCAAGCTCACTCGACCACATAAACACAGAACACAATGTAAACAATAGTCTAACCACGAAAATACCTGGTGGAGCTCCGTCTGTCCACATAAATACACTGCCACAGTATTTTGTGCATGAAGATGTTTTTGTGGGAAAACTTTTCTATGTGGATAAAAATGCCACGGCCCACATCATTAACAGAGCATGTGAACTTGGGCATAAGGGAAATTAATAATTCATCCACATACAAAAACATTTCAGCAAAATACCCAAGAGCAGCTTGCCAACATTTTCTCCCCCCTCACTCATCAGAAGTATTTGCATGCATGACACATTTGTTGAGAGAAAATGTGATGAGCAACAACAGAATAAATCAATTCACAAGCTATTACTGCTATGCTGTGAAAAATGCTACCTTATCTATAAACGGGAGACTCGTGGGTACCCATTGAACCAATTTTCATTCAGAAATTGAGCTGAAAGGTCAAGGGACCCCTTTGAAATAGTTTTCCCTCACCCAGATATAACCTACGCCTGGAGCAAGTTAGCCTGTTATGCTTGGTACCACTGGATGCCTTAGGCCTTCTAATTTCTTCTCATAACAGGATCTCCACTGTAGCTTTAAAAACGACCCTGCTACAGCCATTTGATTGCCTGCGAAAATTGGGAGTGTTGGCAGACCACTCGCAGTCCACCTGCAGTACCTCCACGGCCCACTAGTGGCTCACAGTTTGGGGAATCACTGCTTTAAAGGAAAGAGAAACTAGCACAAATACCTTGAAGCCCATGGTGTATTGGTGTGGGAATTCAGCCTTATGGTACTTTAGGCAGTGTTTTGGGGGTACGTCAACAACACAGCCAATCGTTTTCAACATGGAAAATGATCCTACCCCGAACCCTACCGAACCCTACTCCTAAACCTTTAACCCAAACCCTTACACAGCTAACCCTAACCCTGACCCACCCATGGCCCCCAGCAACTCCCCATGAACACCCCCGAACCCCAACTCTCTATGACCTTCCTATCCCTAGCTACGGGCCCTTTTCCCTAGCCACGCCCCCTTTCCTGACTCCCCTCCCACCACCCACATACCCCCATCCACTCACACTGCCCACCCCTTGAACTGTGTTGCATTCTCATAAACACCGACTAGTTTTCAAACATTTTCAAACACACTCCAATCTATTGGTTTGAATCTGAACTAGTGTTGTCACGGTTTTCGGTACTTCGGTACTTCGGTGGTACTACATTGTTTTCGGTACTTCGGTACCTGTTTTTGCATGGTACCGAGGGTATCGATTTTTTTTTTTTTTTTTTTTCCCCTCAATAAACAATACTTGAGGGCTACATGCCACTGGTGTTGCACTGTCTGCACTCACTGCCATACAGAGTTGAATGTAAGAAGTAAGCAGAAGCACATTGTTTTGTTTTAAAGTTGAAGGCTACATGCCATTTGTTCATTGGAAATGGTTGCATACTTTAATAAAGGAGAATATGTTGAAGAAATATCAGTCTGTTTTTTTTACCGTGGTACCGAAATTGGTACCGAGTACCGTGGAAATTCACCAGTACCGGTACCGACTACTGAATTATTGGTACCGTGACATCACTAATCTGAACCACCAGTCCTATGAGGCAGCTATGGGCTTTGGTGTGACGCCACAGATGGTTCATCCAATCACATGTCAGGTATTTTTTGGAAAGTGTCTGCCCTTTGAAACGGTTCCCCGAGCGACTTGTTCCACGATGGTTACATGAAAACAAACCATCTGGCAGCATCAGGTTACCTTTCTCCACCCAACCTCTTCTTTCCCTCCCTCCTCCCCCCCTCGCTCCAGCATGAGCCTCCCCTCAGATCTGCCGATGCAGCAGTACGATGACGACGCCTCACTCCTGTCTCTGGACTCCAGCGTGTTCTACAGTGGGACGTCATGCAGCAGAGAGCGGCTGGACTTCTTCATCATCAACGTGGGCGGCATGCGCTACGTGCTGTCCCAGGAGCTGCTAGCCTCGCACCCCGACACGCGGCTGGGCAAGCTGGCCCGCGGCCGCCCAGAGGAGGCACTGGAGCTCTGCGACGACGCCGACCTCCTGGAGAATGAGTTCTTCTTCGACCGCAACTCGCAGACCTTCCAGTAGGTGGCGGCAGAACTGCCAACCCGTTCTCACTCCCTATTCGTCCCTTTCAACGTGCAGTGTAGTCCAATAGACCTCTACAGAACTCCCACAACGTGCAGGGTAGTCCAATAGACTTCTATAGAACTCCCATAACATACAGGGTAGTCCACTAGACTTCTATAGAACTCCCACAATGTGCAGGGTAGTCCAATAGACTTCTATAGAACTCCTATAATGTAGAGGGTAGTCCAATAGACTTCTATAGAACTCCCACGATGTGCAGGGTAGTCCAATAGACCTCTACAGAACTCCCACAACATGCAGTGTAGTACAATAGACCTCTACAGAACTCCCACAATATGCAGGGTAGTCCAATATACTTCTATAGAACTCCCACAGTGTGCAGGGTTGTCCAAAATACTTCTATAGAACTCCCACAATGTGCAGGGTAGTCCAATAGACTTCTATAGAACTCTGACAATGTGCAGGGTAGTCCAATATACTTCTATAGAACTCCCACAATGTGCAGGGTTGTCCAAAATACTTCTATAGAACTCCCACAATGTGCAGGGTAGTCCACTAGACTTCTATAGAACTCCCACAACGTACAGGGTAGCCCAATAGACTTCTATAGAACTCCCACAATGTGCAGGTTAGTCCAATAGACTGTTATAGAACTCCCACAACATGCAGGGTAGTCCAATAGACTTCTATAGAACTCCCCCAATGTGCAGGATAATCCAATAGACTTATATAGAACTCCCACAATGTGCAGGCGAGTCCAATAGACTCCTATAGAACTCCCACAATGTGCAGGGTAGTCTAATAGACTTCTATAGAACTCCCACAACGTACAGGGTAGTCCAATAGACTTCTATAGAACTCCCACAACATGAAGGGGGGTCCAACAGACTTCTATAGAACTCCCACAATGTGCAGGTTAGTCCAATAGACCTTTATAGAACTCCCACAACGTGCAGGTTAGTCCAATAGACCTCTATAGAACTCCTACAATGTGCAGGGTAGTCCAATAGACTTCTATAGAACTTCCACAATGTGCAGGTTATTCCAATATACTTCTATAGAACTCCCACAATGTGCAGGTTAGTCCAATAGACTTCTATAGAACTCCCACCATGTGCAGGTTAGTCCAATAGACTTCTATAGAACTCCCACAATGTGCAAGTGTAACCGAAGTGAATCAGCGCGGATTCCTCATGAGTCCAGTATGGTAGCAAGTGCATTGGTTAAACTTACTCCCCAGTATAAAGGCATGTTAATCAGCTCCACCAAGGGAGCTAGCTCTCTTAAGCCCAATTTATGCTTCATCTGCCGACACTTTTGAAATGGTCGCAGACAGAAATGAGGACTTGAGTCGACACTTTCAAGTGTCTGCGAGCAGTGTCTGCTACCTGGTGAAATGTCTAGTGTCGCTGACTACGTCACATAATGTCGCGCAAGTCTGATTGGCTATATAGACGGGCACGCGCGACTTCCTTGTTTTAGTTTTCGCTGAAATGAAATTAATGAGCGTGTCCCCGGTATTTTTATCAGCCTGTCCTTGATGTATGACTTCGTGAAAATCACAAAGAACACCGTGACCAACTTCCCAGAGAGAGAGGAAGTGATTGTGTGTCGTTATATGCGGCGACGTGGGTTCACTGACAGCATTCCCTCTCTTGCCTGTCTGCACTGCACTAGTTCTCTGCCTCCCTCTGTCTCTAGCGTCACGTGACCGTTGCGCCGTGGAGAGAAGCATAAATGCAGCAACATGAGCGACACTTTATTTTTCGTCTGCGACCATGTGCTGAGCGACACTTTATAATAAGTATAAATTAAGCTTTAGTGGAGTGGTTAGTGTCTTTGACTCCCAAGCCGAAGGTCGGCGGTTCGTATCCACCCCTTGGGCAAGCCCTAAACATGGGTTGCTGCAAGTACCACCTACACAACGCCGGTAACACAGGCTAGTCCAGTAGACTTCTATAGAACTCCCACAATGTGCAGACTAGTCCAAAAGACTTCCATAGAACTCCCACAATGTGCAGGATAGTCCAATATACTTCTATAGAACTCTCACAACTACAGGGTAGGCCAATAGACTTCTATAAAACTCCCACAATGTGCAGGATAGTCCAATATACTTCTATAGAACTCCCACAACATGCAGGGTAGTCCAATAGACTTCTATAGAACTCCCACAATGTGCAGGACAGGCTGGAATGAGAAGTGAATTAAGCCTAAACGTGCAAGATTGATTGTCTTCCTGACTGCATCTCCGCTAGAGCTTCATTTGCATGGTGTTGTTAATTGCCCATAACCTTTTCACTTCTGTCAAACAACTGCATAATTAATTAATTAATTAAGTAATTACAATTACATGATCTGAACATCACAAAATGCTAAGAAGCTATAGCAAACATCCGTACAAGAGATGTGACATTTTCAATGATCCGCTATTGTTTGATAACCATGAAAAGCTAACAACAAATTATTTACGCCATCACCAAAAACCACAACAAAAACAACCCCAGAAAATGTGTTTTGTTTTGCTCATAGAAATTGTATAGGCTATAGCACTTGTACCGCACTTTGTAGGCAATTTGGAAATTTAAGTAGTTAATATCGATCGATTTGAGCTTTTTTGTGATTGTTTCAGCACTTTATTCAACTAACCATATGATTTGCTGTTTTCAGTGTGTATGTTCCACAATTTAGTCCAGGGGTTCTCAAAGTGTGGCCCGCGGGCCAATTGCGGACCTCGGGAACATTTCTGGTGCCCAACAATGAATCAGGTGAAATTTTTAGGTGACATATTTGGTCTGATTCTAGGTTTACTGTCTTTCAGAGGCTGTAGTGTACATTTTTAAAGCTATAGTGAAGATCCTGGTATCATATGAAACTAGAAGACCTAAGGCATCCATTGGTCTCAACCATGTCATGCTAGGGAGCAAAACGGGGCGAAATACCGCTCCAAAGTTCGATCAATCAATCAACAAAACTTTGAGAACCCCTGGTAGTCTTACTGGGATTAAAGTGCTGTAAACTTCTAGTTCTTGGCCTGCTAAGTGTCTCTGCTCTGTGTGCATGTTCCTGTGGACAGGTATGTGATCAACTTCTACCGGACGGGGCACCTGCACGTGCGGGAGGAGCTGTGCGTCATCTCCTTCCTGCAGGAGATCGAGTACTGGGGCATTGACGAGCTCCGCATCAACCGCTGCTGCCGTGATCGCTACTACCGCCGCAAGGAGCTAACCGAGACCCTGGACATGAAGCAGGGGGTCGGGGCCCCCGACAGCGACGACGAGGACTTTGCGGGTGCCGCGTGCCCGGCTCTCCGCCGACGCCTGTGGGACCTGCTGGAGAAACCTGATTCGTCGCGCGCCGCCCGCACCTTGGGCTCACTCTCGATCTTTTTCGTGGTCGTGTCGGTTGTCAACATGGCGCTCATCTCGCTGGACTTGGGGGAGCACTCGGGCTGGGGCGCCGCCTTGCTGGACGCTCTGGAGTACGTGTGCGTGGTACGATACGATATACGATAATACTTTGTCAGAACAAGTCTGAATTACTTCTTGCATCACGGCAGCTCCATTTACAACATCACAAAAAAGACATATAGAGCACAAAGATACATACTGTACATTCAACATGACATTACAATCACAGAAGAAAACATTCGAGGCCAAACGTATCATTGATCTGGGATTAAGCTCCACATTTAGTTTTAGGATTGGCTGATGCACCAAAGAGTGCACCCTGTTAAATCATGGAACCTAATATCTCCGGTTTGAAGGTAATAAGTTGTATTGTTCACATGGTCGGGGTCAGAGGCGATGTTGTTGGCCAACCTTAGCATGTTATTATGGTAGGCTGATTTATAGTTATCCAAGTGGTTGACCTTTGACCTTTGAGTCAATTTTTTATGTGATTTTTAAGGTGTGGTTCACCGGCGAGCTGGCGCTGCGCTTCCTGTGTGTGAGGAATAAGTGGCGTTTCAGCCGCAGCGTTCCTAACCTCATTGACCTGCTGGCCATCCTGCCATTCTACGTGACGCTGGCCGTGGAGCTTCTGCACGGAGGGAACACGGAGCTGGAGAACATGGGGCGTGTGGTGCAGGTGCTGCGGCTCATGAGGTCGCTCCGCATGCTGAAGCTGGGACGACACTCCACAGGTAAACGGGAGCAGGTTTCAAACAGGACTGCTTTTGTATAGAGTACTGTATAGGGATCACGTATTTTTGTAGGCTTACCCAGAAGTCCCTGCGCTTCCTGGTTCGTAGGTGTAAAAGTCAATGTGATTTTTGCATGGGTAATTTTATTTTTATATGTGATTTTCAGAAAACAGAGACCTTTAATATAGAGACACTCCACTGCAGGCTTCGCCAATAATAAGAAATGGTACTCATTCGGTCTCCTAAATGGGCGTGGTCACTAGCTTGTGATTGGTTGTCTGTCAATGATATGAAACTTCATTGGCTGACCAGTCTAAGGAGGTGTGGCAGTGGCGATACCTCCATGGCACAGATGCAGGAAGTGACTGGAAGTTGGGGCGTCTTGCTTTGATAGCCCATTGCCTTTGGTGGAACCAAACTGACATTTCCTTCCTTCCTTCCTTCTATTTCTTGACCTTTGAGGAATGTCAATATTCAGACAGGAAACATAAAATATGAAGCTCCACAGGTGAGCAAGTCTTAAACATCAAGCACATTTCAAATTTGATTCGTTTTCCTTATCTCTTCACATTAAGAAATGTTAAAATTCCAAAAGGAAGCAACATAAAGAACGATTTCACATATCATATCACATATAGTAAACTAATTCTTCCAGATCCTACTTTTTTATTAGTGTTTAGAAAATGTAAACTTTTTACAAGTTCTATTTTATTGACAAAGATTCACAGAAAACATAATATAGGCTACAACAAATATGTCTTCCAGATCACAAAGTAGATAAAATGTCAAAATGTTAAAATGTCATCTATCCTTCCAGATATGAACATTCAGGGACTTGAAGCATTGTGAAGGAAAGGAAGGTGCCTTGCTGGAGGGCATGGGAAGAGGAGCCTCTGAGGGAGCTTTTTCCCAGCCGCTCACTCGCTCGGGGGATTTGAACTACACTTTTCTTCTTCTGCATAATGTGAAAAGACTGCTGATGAAATTACAGTCAGGAGGCAAATTCCTCCAGGAGAGAGAGAGAGAGAGAGAGGGGGGAAGAGCCAGAGAAAGACTGTGTGTAAGAGTGTGCACATGATTTTGTGTGCATGCATGTGTGTCTATGTAAGTGTGTGAACATGCATGGATGTACACTTGTGTGTGTGTGTGTGTGTGTGTGTGTGTGTGTGTGTGTGTGTGTGTGTGTGTGTGTGCGTGCGTGCGTGTGCGTGCGTGCGTGTGTGTTGGCCTACATGCATGCTTACATATGTGTTTTAGGTTGAGAGGTGTGTTGTGTGTGTGTGTGTGTGTGTGTGTGTGTGTGTGTGTGTGTGTGTGTGTGTGTGTGTGTGTGTGTGTGTGTGTGTGTGTGTGTGTGTGTCAGACAGGGATGATTTTGGGATGAGAATCCCTGGACTCAAGTCATGAATAAGGGAACAGAGAGAGAGGGAGAGAGTGAGGGAGGGAGAGAGAGGGAGAGGAGAGGAGAGAGACACACTGATTTGATCACGTGGCAAAATAAAAGTAAAAATATTTTGTATGCTTGGCCATAGATACAAAATGTAGTAATAAGTATAATTATTAGTTAAGTAATACACTGGCGATATACCAGATAATCTCTGTTGTGGGAAAACCTTGTAATAATATATATAGAGGGAATGAGGCTGCATTTACATTTTAAAACAGTAGATTCAACCAGGCCCGTAGCTATCATTACACCGAGGTCATGACCTCGGTATTTTCCACACACACACACACACAAAAAAAGCCCCGGCCCCAAGATCTATAATTCATCTGTCATTGACAGTTGATCAGAAATGCAACAATTTGCTTCCTCTCTGTGTGCTATAGAAGGAAGAGAGATAACTCACAACATTCAGATTTTGCATTGAGGCTAGATTGGGGCTAGACTTTGGGGACAGTTCTATTGAAGTGAATGGGTAAGTAACTCCCCTGTAAGTGATGTTTGTGTAGATGGGCCATTCTATTTAATTTAGCAGTATTCTGCCATGTGACCTGTATGCAGAATATAAATTATATTAACAGCACAGTAAAGAGGATATTAATCTAACATGATGTCTGTAGTTCTTTATAGATCTAGCCTCTTAATTTTGCTCTCAAACTCCACCAGATTGAAGCATTTTACTTTAAAATTGACAACATTTTCTATCCCCCCACAACACGCTAAAATGACCTCGGTATTTCTCAAACCCTGGCTACGGGCCTGGATTCAACTCCTAGATCCTCAACTGAGAGTGAGGAGGTCAAAGGTCATGAATGAATGAATGACCTCTCTCTCTCTTTAAAGGGATAGTTCGGTTTGTTTGAAGTGGGGTCCTATCAGCTAGTTGCATACACTAACTGAAATAGGTACAGTGTTCTGGACGCTGAGCGCACCATTTATCAAGACCCGGCACTCTGAAGCAACAGCCTCCACAGCTCTGTCTCTCTACTACATGGGGCCAAGAACTAAAACAACGCCCACCTAAACAAATTGATATCTGTGTACATGTACGCTCTATTTTGACAATTTTCAGCGATTTACTTTTCCGCCAAACAGCCGTCGCATTCGGCACTGCTTTTTCTCCCAACCGTACAACTACCGTATTCCTCCGCCGATTCTGAAAGCCGTATTTCCTCGAATGGCCACTTCAGGCAGGACCCCAAAGTGACTACGTTCCCGTTCACCCCATGTTGAAATGTCCCACTTTGTAAGTGATTTAAGCATGTTTCCAGAATAGACCAAAACATGGTTTTGGCCTATGTAGCTAATTTCACCTTTTCATAACAACCAGGCGCAGACTGCATAATCGGGCAAGTCGGGCAAATGCCCGGTGGCCTAGCCTGCCTGGCCTGCGCTGCAAAAAAAAAAAAAAAAACTTTTTTTTTGGTGCCCGCAGTCAGGCCACTCACTGAACAGCAGGCCAGGCGCCGCCTACTGGTTTACTAGTGGTTGTATTACTTTATTAGTTAGTCTGAAGTAATAATTACACTTCAGGGTTAAAGTGGGTGCATCTCATTGTACAATTGGACTCGGCCCAAATTGGGCTTCAAAAGGCCCAAATCTGGCTTCAAACGGCCCAAATCGGGCTTCAAACGACCCAAATCGGGCTTCAAAGGCTTCAAACGGCCCAAATTGGGCTTCAAACGGCCCAAATTTTTCACCGCCGACCTGGCCTGGCCTGGCCTGCTTGGTATCTAATGCCCGGCCTGAATTATGATCCCAGTCCGCCCCTGATAACAACTGTAGGGGGGTGAATTTGTATATAACTCACCCATTTAGAGTAAGATAGATCATAGAAAAGGGGATGATTGACAGGTCACCTGTCCAGTGATCGTGCAGCTTGCCGATCACGGACCAATAGCAGGCGGAGCTGCGGCTCTGGTAAAAACCCTGTCTCGTGCCGTCTCGCGTGAGCTGCACAAGAACCCCAAGATGGCCACAGACAACACTTTGGTTACAAACTGAGTGAGTCAAAAAATAATGGATGCTTCGTCCATATTATTGAGTTCAGTGGTTCCAACATGAGATATCTGGCAATTGAAAAGCCTGACACTCGTCTAAAGAGACTGTTAATATTGAAGAACTTGATGGATTATTAACAAAATTATGAGTCAACACTGTCACGGGCAGCACAGAAAACCCAAAACCAGACACGGACACAGTCTTGATGCTTAACTGAGATTGTATTTAATAAGTCTTTTAAACGAAAATAGGCGATAAGCCAAAACGTAGAACACAATTATAAATAGTGCGTCTTAAGATCGCACAGGAAGTCCAGTCCGCTTTGGCGGAGCGCACAACGGTGCGTAAGTAAAGCAGGGGCGGCACGGCAGGTCGGGAGAGGCAGGCAGAGAGAGTCAGGTGTCCGTGGAGCAAGGGCGGTCAGGCAGATCGGGACAGACAGGCAGAGAGAGAGGCAGGTCGGCAGGACTCAGGCAGACAAACGAGAGTAGCGTCAGGCTCAGGCAGGACTTCCAGAATAATAACCAGACGCCATCTTGTAGAACCCGAGGGTATAAATAGCCCGCCTAATTGATGGGCGGACCTGCCAGGTAATGGGCCACACCTGGTGTAACGCCGCCTCCACTCAGCCAACCAGCCTAAACACACGCCCACAGACAAACAGGGAACAGATCAGAGTTAGTGAGAGGAAGAAGATTGGCCAGCATCCATGACAGTACCCCTCCCTCTACGGGCGCCTCCAGGCGCCCTAGCAGGCCGATCCGGGTACTGAAGATGAAACGCTCGGATGAGGGCGGCGTCGCAGATATGACGCCGCGGAACCCAGCAACGTTCCTCCGGGCCGCAACCCTCCCAGTCCACCAGGTACTGTAATCCACGACCCCGGGGGCGAACATCAAGGAGCCGGTGGACAGTATATACTGGTCCACCATCCAGCATCCTAGGAGGAGGGGGGGGTGGGACAGGTGTGGACAAATTACTGGTGGCAACAGGCTTGATATGAGATACATGAAAAGCTGGATGCACACGAAGGGTCCGGGGCAACTTCAGCCTGACCACAGCAGGATTAATAATCCTCTCGATCACAAAAGGTCCAATGAACTTGGGTGAGAGCTTATGCGACTCCGTACGTAGAGGCAGATGAGCCGTTGACAGCCAAACCTTCTGTCCTGGACGATATACTGGGGCTGGAGCACGCCGACGATTGGCCTGTCGCCGGTTGCGACTGGATGCTCGCAGCAGGGCTGAGCGGGCAGTCTTCCAAGCTCTGCGACAGCGTCGGAGGTGTGCCTGCACTGATGGAACTGCTACCTCCTCTTCCTGTTCAGGGAACAATGGGGGCTGGTAACCCAACGAACATGGGAAAGGGGACATACCCGTGGCTGTGCTGACCGCAGAATTGTGTGCGTATTCCGCCCAAACAAGCTGTGCTGCCCAGGTAGAAGGTTGAGAGGAAGCCAAACATCGTAGAGTCGTCTCCAACTCCTGGTTCCATCGCTCCACTTGACCATTCGTCTGAGGATGAAAACCAGAAGACAGACTACTAGTTGCGCCAAGCGCGGTGCAAAAGGCCTTCCATACCTTAGAGGTGAACTGTGGCCCCCGGTCAGATACAATGTCCACTGGAATGCCATGGAGTCGGAAAACCTGACGAACCAGAATCTCCCCGGTTTCTGCGGTAGAGGGAAGCTTGGGGAGAGCAACACAATGAGCAGCCTTAGAAAAACGGTCAATGATAGTAAAAATGACTGTATTACCCTTGGATGGTGGCAGACCAGTGACAAAGTCCACAGCAATGTGTGACCAGAAATGACGCCGGAGCAGCTCAATGGTGCGATTCCGGCCCGGGTGACAGCTGAGTCGAGAGGCATGGCACCACTGGAGCACCGTGGAACGTACAGAGTCTGGGACAAACAGGCAACCAGGAGGACCTGTACCAGGGTCCGGCTGCGCCCGCTGGGCCTCCAATACAGCAGATTCGACCTCCCAGGTCAGAACTCCGACCACACAAGTAGCAGGTAGAATGGTCTCCACCACTGGCGCCTCCTCCCCTTCTGCAGCATACTGACGAGACAGTGCATCGGCCTTCGTATTCTTGGATCCTGGTCGAAAAGTCAAGATAAACTCAAAATGGTTAAAGAACAACGCCCATCTGGCCTGACGAGAATTCAAGCGTTTGGCACTTTTTAGATACGTCAAGTTCTTATGGTCAGTCCAAACCACGAATGGTTGTTCGGCGCCCTCCAGCCAATGCCGCCACTCCTCTAAAGCCAGAACCACTGCCAGTAGCTCCCGGTTTCCCACGTCATAGTTTCTCTCATGGGACTCCAACTTGTAAGAAAAGTATGCACAGGGGTGCAACTTCTCATCCACAGCAGATCTTTGTGACAGGACCGCACCAACTCCCACGTTAGATGCGTCCACCTCCACCACAAACTGACGAGAGGTGTCAGGCTGCACCAGGACAGGAGCCGCTGTGAATCGTTCCCTCAGGTCCCTGAAAGCAGCAGCCGCTTCAGGAGTCCACCGAAACTGGAAGGAAGTAGATGTTAGTGCCGTCAAAGGTGCTGCCACATGGCTGTAGTTCCGGACAAAGCGTCGATAGAAGTTAGAGAAACCCAGGAACCTTTGAAGTTGTTTACGGTTGGTGGGTTCAGGCCACTCCGCCACCGCACTCACCTTGGCCGGGTCCATACTCATCTGCCCCTCAGCAACAATGAACCCCAGGTAGGACGTGGAAGGTACATGGAACTCACACTTCTCAGCTTTGACAAACAGCTTGTTCTCCAAGAGCCGTTGCAATACCTGGCGGACATGCTGGACGTGGTCAGGGAGCGACTTGGAGAAGATCAGAATATCATCTAAGTAGACAAAAGCAAACTTGTTTAACATGTCACGTAGAACATCATTAACCATGGCTTGAAAAACGGCAGGAGCGTTGGTGAGTCCAAAAGGCATGACGAGGTACTCAAAATGACCACTGGGGGTATTGAATGCAGTCTTCCATTCGTCCCCCTCCCGAATGCGTACTAGATGATAAGCATTTCGCAGGTCGAGCTTGGTGAAAATGGTTGCCCCATGTAGTGGATCCCCGGCCGAACTGATGAGAGGAAGAGGGTAACGATTCTTGATGGTTATGTCATTTAACCCCTGATAATCAATACAGGGCCGCAGGGTGCCATCTTTCTTCTTCACAAAAAAAAATCCTGCTCCAACTGGTGAAGAAGAGGGGCGAATCAGTCCAGCCACTATAGACGTTTGCACATACTCCTCCATCACCTCCCGCTCTGGACGTGAGATGTTATAAAGACGGCTACCAGGCAGACTCTCCCCAGGTTTTAACTCTATGGCACAATCATAGGGCCGATGAGGTGGAAGAGAGAGAGCTCGATGCTTGCTAAACACCTCACCCAGGTTGTGATATTCAGCTGGTACCAACGTCAGATCTGGTGCTGGAAATGGAGAAGGCGGACAGACAGCGTTAGACACCAAGGCAGATCTCAGACAGTGTGCATGGCAAAAAGGGCTCCAGCTGTGAATAATGCCCGTTCCCCAGTCAATGTGTGGGCTATGTGTCACCAGCCAAGGGAAGCCCAGTAACAGAGGAGTACCAGGAGAACGGCCCACAAAAAAACTGATGATCTCCTGATGATTTCCCGACAGGTGAAGTTTTATCGGCACAGTCTTCTTGGTGAGAGTGAATACGGTAAATAATCCCCATTCAGGGCATTAACTTTCAATGGTGTCTCTAAATCCACAAGAGAAATGTTAAGTTGTTCGGCCACAGATACATCCATAAAACTCTCATCTGAACCCGAATCAATAAAAGCAGGAAATGCATGAGTTTTACCTTGCCACACAAGAGAAGCCTGTAGTTGTGTCCTTGGAGGAAAAGCAGGAGGTTTGGCCCATCTGAATCCTCCGCGCTACAGAGGGGCCTGGGCTTTTCCCGGACGCAAAACACAGTTATTTATATAATTGATTGATTGATTGATTGATTGAGTTCTTTATTGATAATGAATACACAGTATATACAATATACATATATACATACACAGGCCCACCATTATCAAAAGGATAAAAACGCAATAAAGCTGACAGCTTATTTCCATTGCGGTCCTCATGATGACTGTTATAAAATGTGTACTGTTGTGTGTATGTCTGGATGTGTGTAAGTGTGTGATAGTGTGAGTGCCACAAGCACTTGTCAGAGTCTGAGGGTGATGCGTGGGTGTGCCTGCCACGCAGGGGGGAGAATGATATGGGAAAGTGGGGCACAGTGAATAACCAATAAAAATAAGCATAAAATAAGATAAAAGACAATTTGTGCTATTAAAAAATAAACCCATCAAATCCTAATAAAAACATACATTAAAAAATAATCAAATAAAATAAATAAAATAAATAAAATAAAATAAGATCTCATAACATATAACATATAACATATAATGGCCCGTCTTGCCACAATAAAAACAACAGTCATCCCGCCTGCGACGGTTTCTCTCATCGAGAGTGACCCGAGCTCCTTCGACTTGCATCGGCTCTGGTTCGGACCTCTTCGGAATCACTCGGACATCCTCGGCAGTATTAACGACCCGAGGTGCAAAGTTAGGGAACTCACGTGTCGGAGACCGGCGAGTAGGAAAAGCCGACCGACCTGCTCTCTCTCTGCGGTGCTCACGAAGACGGTTGTCCAGTCTTATCGCGAGTGTAATAAGAGAGTCCAAGTCGTCCTCCTCCTCTCGGGTAGCCAACTCGTCTTTCAGCTCCTCATTTAAACCACGCATGAAAACTTGTTGAAGTGGTTCGTTGTTCCAATCACTCTCCGCGGCGAGGGAGCGGAAAACAATGGCGTACTCTGCTACGCTGCGGAGGCCCTGACGGAGCGAAAGGAGCCGCTTTGAGGCTTCTCCTCCCCTCACAGGATGGTCAAATATTTTTCGCATCTCCTGGGAAAATGCTTGATAGGAATCGCATATCCTGGCCTGCATCTCCCAAACTGGCCGAGCCCACTCCAGCGCTCTGCCCTTGAGGCTGCCGATCAAAAAGGCAATACGGGATCTTTCTGTGGAATATGCCCGAGGCTGGAGATCGAAAACCAGCGAACATTGAAGCAAGAACGAACCACAAGAACCGAGATCCCCACTATAACGCTCCGGCATAGGAACATGGGAATCATGACTACCCGCAGGTAACCCGCATCCAGCTTGCTTCTCAGCTGTTTCACGGTTGTTATCGTCTTGGTCTGGAGGTGTATTAGATGCACGTATCTCACCGCGGAGGCTATTAAGATTAGCATTCAAATCCCTCATCCCGTCCAATACCTCTCGTAAAGCCTGATCGTGTTGTCCGATCAAAGCCCCCTGGTTGGTTAGGGCTAAGCGTAGTGCATCCGCGTCAGCCGGGTTCATGTTGGTCTGGTTATTCTGTCACGGGCAGCACAGAAAACCCAAAACCAGACACGGACACAGTCTTGATGCTTAAACTGAGATTGAGTCTTTTAAACGAAAATAGGCGATAAGCCAAAACGTAGAACACAATTATAAATAGTGCGTCTTAAGATCGCACAGGAAGTCCAGTCCGCTTTGGCGGAGCGCACAACGGTGCGTAAGTAAAGCAGGGGCGGCACGGCAGGTCGGGAGAGGCAGGCAGAGAGAGTCAGGTGTCCGTGGAGCAAGGGCGGTCAGTAGGGATGGGTACCGAACTCGGTACTTTACAGGCACGTCCGAATTACGTCGGTACTGCCCCGTACCAGTTCACATAAAAACGAACGGTACCAAATTTCGGTACTTGAACGCATCTGAGTAATAGAAAGAGAGTGGTGAAAATAGAAATTCCGACGGAACCTTAAGGCAACACGCGAGAGCGCGTTACGTCAGTGCGTCACTCTGGTTCTGAAAGCAAAACAGGACCAGCCGAAAGCTGTGGCTACACTTTACCAAGATAGACTCAGATAACACTGGTTGCAACATGTGTGATGTGAATTGCAAAGCTGGCCAGGGAAACACCTCAAACTTGAGGAAGCATGGTCAAACACAAGATATATTTAGCTAAATGCTGAAGACTGTAACGTCTTAGATAGGCTGAGGGTGAATGAAGCAGATAGCCTACCGCACCGGAGCTAACGTTAGCAGCACCTCCTCAGCTGTAACGTTGAGAGAGGCATCGACTTCTACAACATCAAGTAACGTTATTTAATTAGCTAGCGTTAGCTGGATAAGTTGTTTCACTGCCGTTGTGGTTGTTAGATAACGGGGCTTTTCACTGTCTTCACAACGACTGCAAACGTTACTACGTTAAACGCTAACGTTACTCTTGCTGCAGTAATTGTCAAGGGTTCATCAGAATGTATTTCCTCAGCCTGTATAGTAGCTATCAACATGAAATAAAAAGCATTTGAGAGCTTAAACCCGTGGGTTTTTATTTGGAAGGGTTACATTTGCCATACTCTTTATTAACATTTCTTAAAATGCATTAGAATATTTTAATTTTTAATTTTTGGGGTTAAAGATAAAACATTTTTTTAATGAACATTAGGGCAAATATAATACGAAAAGCCAAAGGGTTAAGCTCTCAAATGCTTTTTATTTTATGTTTCTATGTGCTACAGAGCCTGAGATATGAAGGCTTTAGTGAATACTGACCGCTCTCTCTGAGAAGTTTGGATTATTATTTTTTTTACAACTGTAATTTTTTTTGTTATTAGAGCATGTAAAGTACCGAAAATGGTACCGTTTTGGGTACCGTACCGAATTCCAGGTACCGGTATCGTACCGGTATCGGTTCAAATGTGAACGGTACCCATCCCTAGCGGTCAGGCAGATCGGGACAGACAGGCAGAGAGAGAGGCAGGTCGGCAGGACTCAGGCAGACAAACGAGAGTAGCGTCAGGCTCAGGCAGGACTTCCAGAATAATAACCAGATGCCATCTTGTAGAACCCGAGGGTATAAATAGCCCGCCTAATTGATGGGCGGACCTGCCAGGTAATGGGCCACACCTGGTGTAACGCTGCCTCCACTCAGCCAACCAGCCTAAACACACGCCCACAGACAAACAGGGAACAGATCAGAGTTAGTGAGAGGAAGAAGATTTAGCCAGCATCCATGACAAACACAAGACTTTTGTTTACAAGATAATTTTGTCTTATCAATGTCATCTTTGTGAAATATTGACTTGTGAAATTTCAGATAAATACAAATAAAAGTAAAAATATTTTGTATGCTTGGTCATAGATACAAAATAATAAGTATAATTATTAATATAGTTAAGTAATACACTGGCGATATACCAGATAATCTCTGTTGTGGGAAAACCTTGTAACTCCAATGTAGGTGATGTTTATAGTTCATATTCCCAAATCTTTCATGTCAACTCAGTCTCACTGTTTTTTTTACTTTTATATCCTTACTTAGGCAAGTTCAAAGGAAACTGTAGGCTATATAGTACATCTCATACTCCAAGCAAATTCAATGTGCTGGAGTGCTTCTTGTGAGGAGAAATAGTATGGCCCCACACCACCTAATTATGACTGATGTGGAAGTTCCTGAAATTCACTTGCTACGACGACCAGTTTCAGTTTGTCCATCTTTGTTGTTGTGGTCAATGGACCATCGTGATTGGTTGGCTGGGAAAATCGCATTTCACCTCACCTGCCGCTTTTCTGTAAAGTTGAACCAAACTGAAACAAACTTTTGAAAGTGCTCCGCTCTGCCAAGAAAGCCACCTGCTGCAGTACTCTTTCTACCCACCTGCTGCAGTACCCTTTTACCTGCTGCAGTACCCTTTCACCTGCTGCAGTAATTCATTTATTTACCCTTTTGAGCTAAAAAAAAAAAGGCGGTTGCCATTTTAAAAACAAGTACCGGTACATATCCCATACAGGCACACGACACGTGTCGAATGGCACTAGATGTGACAGAATGACTGATGGATAGAGATTTCTGTTTTGGAATGTCAACATGGTGCAGAGGCACAAACACAGCAGCTTTGCTCGTAACCGAGCTTCAGCATCATACTCATTATAAACCAAGGAATCTCTGTGAGTTTGGGCTTCACAGTTCGCACAGCTCAAGAACTGTTCGTCTGATCTACTTTACACTTGTGTTTCTCGGGACCCGAAGATGCGCAGTGTCGGATTTGGTGCAATTTGAAAATGTGACGCATTCAATATAATAGGAAAGAATGTATTCTTTCTCAACATTTTCAAAGCAACCTACTCAGCTCCGCAGCTCAGACTAAACTGTCTGTGTTTGCTGGTTCAATGTGCGTTTGTTTAAAGTCGACAGACGTCCCGTTTGAATGGAGTTTGCCGTGTTTAAGCACCGTGATTGGCTCGAAGGTCCAAACAACCCCCAGCCAGGAAACTATAGAGGCCATCTCACGAAGCAACACCTCACTATGTGTTCCGGACTGCGGGACTGCCTGCCCTGACCTGAATTTGGCTTGTGATGCCCTTGGCTGAACGCTATGTGTGTTGTAGACATCCTAAACATCCTTTTCATAATGAAAAAAAAAATCACTCATTGGAGATGCACAGGGGTACAACTGACAAGACGATAAACTCCTTTAAATTCAGTACTCTTTCCCCCCCTCTCTGTACAGGTCTGAAGTCTCTGGGTATAACCATTGCTGAGTGTTACGAGGAGGTGGGCCTGCTCCTGCTCTTCCTCGGCGTCGGCATCTCCATCTTTGCCACGGTGATCTTCTCCCTGGAGCACCACCTCCCCGGCACCACCTTTGTCAGTGTGCCCGCTTCCTGGTGGTGGGCGACCACCTCCATGACCACGGTGGGCTACGGCGACATCCGTCCCGACACGGCCCCGGGGAAGGCGCTGGCCTTCATCTGCATCCTGTCCGGCATCCTCATCCTGGCGCTGCCCATCGCCATCATCAACGAGCGCTTCTCCACCTGCTACTTCACCCTGAGGATGAAGGAGGCGGCGCTGCGGCACGGCCAGGCGCTGAGGAGGCTGGCCCGTGGTTCGGTGGGGGACGTGGGAGGGGAAGCGGGCTGCGGCGAGGGAAGTGTGAACCTGAGGGACGCCTACGCCCGCAGCGTCCTGGAGATGATGAGGCTTCAGGGCAGAGAGAGGGCCAGCAGCAGCGGAGGAGAAGAACTCTGGTGGTAGCAATACAATTCTCATTCCGTCTTACAGTATGTTGACTATTTCTCAGGGTCCCTTTGCGTTACTTCTTGGCTTGCCAGACTATCTCCACACTTTGTTTCACGCTGTACCAACACAGGAGAGAGTCTGGCTCAACTCACTCACATTCTGGAATAGCGAGAGAGAAAAATGCTCCATTATCTTTACAACCATCCACCGAAAGTACCAAGCAGGCACAATCCAAATCTTCGTAAAAACGTCCCATTTTCAGTGTGCAGTACAGTACAATCAAAAAACAAGCTACATCGCTCAGATTTAGACATTGAGTAGGTCGTCTTAGGGTGCTTTTTAGTGTGCATTTTAACGGTCCGCCCATGGCGCGCGCGTTCCATAAGACGCACAAGGTAGCCTACCGGGGTGCATTAGCTCCAACGCCAAGGCATGTGACAAAGCAGGGACATAGGATGAGTTGGGAGTGAGAACGGGCTGAACAATTTAATGAGTTACTTCATTTTCAAGCATTCTGTTTGCTCAGAGGTTTTTCAGCCATGCTGATCATTCCCACAATGCATTATTAGCAGTGTTATCAAAAATGGAACTGGTTTCCACAGCAACTCTTACATCAATGGAATTAGAAAGAAGGAGGCTTTTCTGTTTCTCCTGTTTCCCCCCCTCTCCATTCTTATAGAACGTTATCTCTGTGCACCACCTTGAGGGAAACTTCTCAGACAGTCCCACATGCCTAATGGTAACCGTTGTACTGTGGAAGCCAGAAAACCCTTGAGGCTGTTGTTGAATATGGTTGTGGTGACCTCAGTGTTTCTGCCCTCTTGTATTATTTCTATAGTTCATTTCCATTGTTTTGCAGCTCCATCGTGCAATAAAGAAAAGTATCCCTCCTCCTGTGGGTTAGAGTGATCTTTACAAATGTCACAGCAGCCATGTCTGGAAGGCTCTTACAGAGCCAGACCTGTGAGTTACTGCAAGGCTGTTTTTTTCTCTCCGTCAGGTCACCACGACCTGACAGTCTGGTGAACGACTTGATCACTTTAAACTCAATCAAATAACTGTAAACCAAACATCTGCAGACTTTCTAAATTCATGCCAAACTCTTGTTGAGCTGGCCTCGCCCGTTCTGCAGCTCGCTTAGCTGCCCCTGGCTGCAGCTCGCATTTGCAGCTCACCCGCTGCGCAGCCTTGCCCGCAACTCGGCTGCTGTGTGGCCAACGAGACCAGCATCACTGATGATGTCAGATTTATGACATCACTGACGATGTCATCAGGGGATTTATGACATCACTGATGATGTCACAGTGGGATTTATGACATCACTGATGATGTCACAGTGGTATTTATGACATCACTGATGATGCAGGCAGAGCCCGAGCTCCCATTTATGTTGGGGATAACTTGTTACTTATTACACTACTTTTGGATTACTTTCACCAAAATACCACCAGTAGCAGAATGACATCAACGCCCCGTCGAACCATCCCGAACAATAATTTTAACCTGTTTCTTCCACCTTAGAAACAGCTAAGCTCAGGTCTGTCGTCGTTTCACACGATGAGCTAGAAATGATTATACATGCTTTTGTTTCGTCTCGTTTAGATTACTGTAATTCTTTGTTTACTTGCCTCAGCAAAACATCTCTGGACCGCCTCCAACTGCTCCACAATGCTGCGGCCAGATTGTTGACCAGGACAAGTAGGTCTAGTCACATTACCCCTGTCCTGGCCTCCCTGCACTGGCTTCCTGTTCATTTCAGGATCCAGTTCAAGGTTCTGGTCATTACTTATAGAGCCTTGCACGGTCAGGCACCTGCATATTTGTGTGACCAGCTTTATTCACATGTCCCCAGCAAGTCACTGAGATCTGCTGACCAGGGTCTTTTGGTTGTGCCTCGCACCAGACTCGTAACCAAAGGTGACCGAGCCTTTGAGTCTGTAGCTCCTAGGTTGTGGAATGCTCTTCCACCGGTCTTGAGGGCCGTGGCCTCAGTTGAGATCTTTAAAAAGCATTTGAAAACATTTCTGTTTAGACAGGCATTTGTTGCCTAGACTGGCCTGATGTTTTGTTTCTCTGTAACCCTGCTATCCTGTATGCTATTTCTCCATCTCACTGTTTTACTTTGTATGCATTGTCCTATTTTTGTGTTTATTTTGTGTTTCTTAACCTGTGAAGCACTTTGTGAGTCCTCTCTGTGATAAGTGCTATATAAATAAAATGTACTTACTTACTTACTTACTTACTTACTTACTTACTTAACCGTCTTGAAGTCAGTGTAAACAATCAAAAATTCTAAATGTTATCTTTTTCCTTTGTTATTGTCATATATAGTGGTTATTTGCATAAGAACACACAATTTGATTAGGAAATGATTGTATCTTTATTTAAATGTGTGCTTTAATGAAAAAGAAAGTAACTCAATTTGTAACTTGTGTTACTTGAAGTTATATTACTGAGTTACTGCTAAAAGTAATATGTAATATGTTACTTTTGTAATGAGTTACCCCCAACGCTGATTACCTGGTAATGACAGATTGGTTTACTGGTTACAGTTTGATTACAGTTTGAACATAAGTGTTGTTATTTAAGACGTGTTCGGTTTTGTTTTAGATTTGGTGTTTGTTGTTTTTGGATGTCATGTTTCTCCAACAGATTTTGTGTTTTGTCTGTTTGTGTTTTGTGAAAGCAGCTGACATGATGTGTGTATGTTTTCAGCAGGAGGTTATCAGGTGAGACTTGGAGAGAAAGGTGCTCGTCTGCTAATGAGAAGGCCCCAGGTTCAGTGCCTGCAGCCCAGTGTGTGTTATTAACAGGTTCAGTGCCTGCAGCCCAGTGTGTGTTATTAACAGGTTCAGTGTGTGTTATTAACAGGTTCAGTGCCTGCAGCCCAGTGTGTGTTATTAACAGGTTCAGTGTGTGTTATTAACAGGTTCAGTGTGTGTTATTAACAGGTTCAGTGCCTGCAGCCCAGTGTGTGTTATTAACAGGTTCAGTGTGTGTTATTAACAGGTTCAGTGTGTGTTATTAACAGGTTCAGTGCCTGCAACCCAGTGTGTGTTATTTACAGCCCAGTGTGCGTTATTAACAGGTTCAGTGCCTGCAGCCCAGTGTGTGTTATTAACTCATTGAGTGCCAGCCACTTTTGGAAAACGGATGTTCCCAGTGCCAGCCCTTTCAGAGCGTTTTCAGTGATTTCTCGAGGCCCACAGAATATTGTGTGATATTACTATGTAAACACCGAACACGCACAAAGAACGATGAGACTCTATTGTATCATCAGCAAAAAAAAGTTTATTGATATCATTTTCCGTTCTTTAGTTATCAGCCGGAAAAGATAGGTTGATTTCACCAAAAACAGACGTTTCAGACTAGAAGCTGAGATAATGAGCCTTTTGTGAAATGAAGCATTTCAAGCAAATCACTGACTCTGAAGCTAATATTTTCTGACCTGAAACATCTGAACAGTAATTTCCTTCAATAAAACAGCACCCCCACCCCCCTCAACTGCAAACTCCTCCTCCTGGGAGGACTCTGCTCGCTCTGCTGCGTGTGTCAGGCGACGAATCTCTGCATGGAGCTGGGATAAACTCATCCCCACCAACACACAGCTTGCATGCCAGAGATGGGAGAAACTCATCCCCACACTAACACACAGCCTAACACGCACCCAGCGTCTATTTTCGGAGCGCTCCGTTTTTGTGCGCCGGCTCCCAGCGCGACACCGAAAAGCCAAACCGGACTGCTGAGAATGGTTTGGCCCTTCGGCGTTGGGTGCTGCTTTTCTGGCGGCTAATCGTGTGGAGAAACTATGCAGCAGAGACAGAGGGGCTCAGTTGTGGGAGCGGATTGACTGCTGTTCGCAGCTAACGTTAGCTCCAGCCAGAGCAATCTATACGGCTCTGGCTGCAGCATCGGTTTCCGTTTCATCACGGGGCTTCTTCTGCTGTTTTTCCTCACCTTTCTCTAATCTGGAGAGCACTGTCGCCACCTAATGGGTCCGTAAAATAGCTTCTACACATTCGACATCCCCCATACTTTCACAGGAGATGCATCAGGCTTTTATCCACGTCCCACCGCCAAAAAACGCAATTGACGACTTTAGTCGTCATTGGCACTCTACGTTACTATTTGAATTGACGATGATAGTCGTCATTGGCACTCAATGAGTTAACAGGTTCAGTGCCTGCAGTCCAGTGTGTGTTATTACAGGTTCAGTGCCTGCAGCCCAGTGTGTGTTATTAACAGCCCAGTGTGTGTTATTAACAGGTTCAGTGCCTGCAGCCCAGTGTGTGTTATTACAGGTTCAGTGCCTGCAGCCCAGTGTGTGTTATTAACAGCCCAGTGTGTGTTAATAACAGGTTCAGTGCCTGCAGCCCAGTGTGTGTTATTAACAGCCCAGTGTGTGTTATTAACAGGTTCAGTGTGTGTTATTAACAGTCCAGTGTGTAATAATAATAATAATAATAATGATTGGATTTATATAGCGCCTTTCCAAGTGCTCAAAGCGCTTCACAGAATCATTATTCGTTCACACCATTCGTACCGGTGGTTCGAAAGCGTGGCAGCCACACATCGGCGCTCAACGGCCCCTCCGACCACCATCATTCATGTCTACATTCATACCAATCATACGAGGCAAGGAGGGTTAAGTGTCTTGCCCAAGGACACGACAGCAGCTGGGAGGGAGCGGGGATCGAACCGCCAACCCTTGCGTCATTGGCCGACCCGCTCTACCTCCTGAGCTAAAGCCGTGTGTGTTATTAACAGCCCAGTGTGTGTTATTAACAGGTTCAGTGCCTGCAGCCCAGTGTGTGTTATTAACAGGTTCAGTGCCTGCAGCCCAGTGTGTGTTATTAACAGGTTCAGTGTGTGTTATTAACAGCCCAGTGTGTGTTATTAACAGCCCAGTGTGTGTTATTAACAGCCCAGTGTGTGTTATTAACAGGTGCAGTGCCTGCAGCCCAGTGTGTGTTATTAACAGGTGCAGTGCCTGCAGCCCAGTGTGTGTAATTAACAGCCCAGTGTGTGTTATTAACAGCCCAGTGTGTGTTATTAACAGCCCAGTGTGTGTTATTAACAGCCCAGTGTGTGTTATTCACAGGTTCAGTGCCTGCAGCCCAGTGTGTGTTATTAACAGCCCAGTGTGTGTTATTAACAGCCCAGTGTGTGTTATTAACAGCCCAGTGTGTGTTATTCACAGGTTCAGTGCCTGCAGCCCAGTGTGTGTTATTAACAGCCCAGTGTGTGTTATTAACAGCCCAGTGTGTGTTATTAACAGGTTCAGTGCCTGCAGCCCAGAGTGTGTTATTAACAGGCGAGCGGACAAATGTCATCCCGCCTCCAGCTACACTAACAAGGCTGTGGAGGATATATATATATATATATTGGCAACTTCATATCTTTCATTGCTTTTCATTGCTTTTCTTTTATATATATATATATAAAATATATATATATATATATATGAATGAATGAATGAATGAATGAATGAATGAATGAATGAATGAATGAATAAGTTTATTTCGCACCACATCACAAAAAACAAACATGCGAAACAAAACAAACATACGATGCTGGCCGAAAAGGTTAGGGCTGAAGCTATAAGCTTGTAAATGCCCTAACCCAGTTCATCTTATAAATTACAAACTTTCCATATGGTCTAATTACAAAAACAAACAAACAAACAAATTAACAAAAACAGCAAGCTATTTTTTTTTTTTTTTTTTTTAAGCATTTGATCTATACATCATATATATATTTTTAGTATTTGAACTATACATCATCGAAATACAGTTAACCATCAGTTCTATATTTCTCCAGTATAAAGTGTTTCAACTTTCTCTTAAAATGAACAATATTTTTACTTTCCTTTAACTCCTCCGGTAAACCATTCCACAACTTCACCCCACAGACAGAAATGCACATGCTTTTCTTAGTGGTGTGCACAGTCGGCTGTTTTAAATTAAATCTCCCTCTTAAGTTATATCCCCCTTCTCTATCATTGAACATTTTTTGGATGTTGTTTGGCAGTAGATTTTGTATTGCTTTAAACACTATTTGTGCAGTTTTGAAATCCACTAGATCCCTAAATTTCAATGTCTGTGACTTTAAAAATAAGTCATTGGTGTGTTCATAATAGCCTACATTGTTCACTATTCTAATTGCTCTTTTTTGCATGGTGCTTATTGTCTGAAGGGTGCTCTTGTAGGTATTTCCCCATACCTCAACACAGTAGATTAGATATGGTAGAATAAGAGTGCAGTACAGTGTATACAGTGATTTATGATTCAGAACGTGCCTCGTTTTACCCAGTAACCCCACACTCCTTGCTAATTTGGACCTGACATAGCTGACATGGGGTTTCCAGCTGAAGTTGTGGTCGATTATGACGCCCAGGAATATGTTCTCATATACTCTTTCTAAACTAACACTATCTATTTTTAATTCCACCGGTGCCTTCAAATGTATGTTACGATTTCCAAAAACCATGAATTTGTTTTTTTTTATATTCAAAGATAACTTATTTGCATCAAACCACAACTTCAGCTTGCTCAATTCGGCTGAGACAACCTCCAACAACTTTTGAAGATTCTCCCCTGCACAGAAGACATTTGTATCGTCAGCAAAAATAACACATTTGAGTATATTGGAAACATTACATATATCATTTATGTACAGCAAAAATAATTTTGGTCCTAGAATTGACCCTTGCGGCACACCACAGGTGATGTCTGAAAGTGAAGACCTATATTCCCCTATCTGTACAAATTGTTGTCTATTTTCTATATAGCTTTTTAACCAATGTAGCCCTACCCCTCTGATCCCAAACCATTCCAGTTTTTGTAACAGAATGTCATGATCAATTGTATCGAATGCTTTCTTCAGATCTATAAATATGCCTAATGCAAACTTCTTATTATCAATTGTACTAGTTAGTTCTTCTACAAGATCCATTAGCGCCATTGAGGTTGATCGATTCTTTCTAAAACCATATTGACTATCTGTGAGCAACTCATATTTTTCCAAAAAACTGTCCAAACGTGCAACAAAGAGTTTTTCCATAATTTTTGAAAACTGGGAAAGCAGGGAAACTGGCCTATAGTTGGTAAAGAGATTTTTTTCACCGGCTTTGAATAACGGAATCACTTTAGCCGTTTTCCTTTTTCTGGGAAAGGAGCCCAGTTTGAATGATAGATTACAGATGTGTGTTAGTGGTTCGGCGATACATTCAATTACTTGTTTAATCAAAGTCATATCAATACCATTCCAATCCAAAGATATATATATATATATATATATATATATATATATATATATATATATATATATATATATAACTTGCTAGTTTAAACTACTTTTGCTGGGCAGTCATTATTGATGTCTACAAAAACCACATTTTGATTGAGTTATAGGCTACAATATAACAATGAGAACAATTAGGCTACCATAACCAGTGTTGGGAAAGTTACTGAAAATTGGTAATTAGTTACAGTTACTAGTTACTTCTCTCAAAAGGTAATTTAATTACTTTAAAGTTACCAGTTACTTCAAAGTACGGTAATTAGTTACTAGGGAAAGTAACTTTTGCGTTACTTTTAAAAGTCCGCTTCGATTGTTATTAATGCACACATTATGTTAGTGTTGCTGTGCCACAGTGTGGCATTGAACATTCGCTTATTGGGGAGGCTTATAGCCTATCAAGGTCATTAGCCTCTGGGGCTCTGGCTGCAGCTCTCTCCCCCGACTAGGTCTGAGGATCAGAAACTGGGTAATCCTCTGAAGTTGTCCGTTATTTTCATGTCCTAAAGTAACTAATAACTAGCAGTAACTAGCCCAGTTACTATTTTAGTAACTGTAACTGAGTTACTGAATTTGAAAAAGTAATTAGTTAGATTACTAGTTACTGAAAAAAGTAGTTAAGTTACAGTAACTAGTTACTTAGTAACTAGTTACTCCCAACACTGACCATAACCTGAACATTAGGCTACTGAATTTAGTTAATTGATACACAAATTTCAAACCAACTCATTAAGTTAATTTGAACCAAAGTATAGCTGCCAAAATAATGGAAGCATGTGTCAATGTGTGACTGTTTCTCTCTTGACATACAGTAACAAGTTTTATTACGAAAATCGACAGGATCTTATTTTATTATTCTTGTGAATTCCTGCCCAGCTCAATCTGCTCTGTGCTGCTTGACGCAACTCAAAGAGAGAAGCGAAAATACAGAGGCCGATTTGTTTAGTGGTGCAGAGTGGAGAGCGGTGGAGAGCCGCTTCGGGGACGCCTCTGGTGGACACATGTAGGCGTTCACTAGACAGGCTGCGACCAGCTCCAGTGTCCGCCATGCAGTCGTAATGCAACGTTTCCTGGTGGAATCTCAATCTGCCCAGGTGCCCGGCAGAGACTTTAGGCAAAAAAAAGAAAAAACTTGAATGGATGCTCGTCAAAGGAGATTTAGAAGTGAGTAGACGCAAAGTCGTCTGAAAAATAAGTAGGTAGACGGCGGCTACCTGCGTCTACCCTCCACTACACCACTGCTCCCAAAGCATTTGGTGATACTGTAAATTAAGCATCCAGAGACTTATGCACATCCACTAGTTGGTGCTGAGCTCAACTGTACCAAACAGGAAAGTAAACGAAAAAAGGGCTCGCAACACAAGTTTAAATAGCTCCCGTGGACAACATTTATTAGGACAAACTGTTTCGGCCTGGTTCGGGCCTTCGTCAGTGTCAAAGTGAAAAATACATACATCATGGGTCATTGTCTCCGCCTAGTGGTGTGGAGGCAGACCCAGGTACAATCTTCAGAGGAGTTTCATAATGCATAAATCACAGTCTAAGGAAAAGCAAAATGGTGCCAGAGCCTATTCAGCTCTCCAAATAAAAGTCAACAACATATAATAGCTGTGCACAGTAATCATTGTATAGTATATCTATAGAGTATATAGAACATATTATTTAGAATTGGACACTATCAGAGTCAGCTCGGCTCTCTAAGTATCTCACAGAGAATGTTCATTTATACAGTTTTGTATCAAAAGGACAAAAATAAATAAAAGGCAAAAACAACTGGGATATGAGTGTGCAGCACAGAGGCCTCACAAGTAAGGTCTGACATCAAAGTCTTAGATACTGTAAATTACCACAGCCGATGCTAATTTGTGCTATACTTGCTTGTAATCCACAGAGGTCTGACAGCAGAGAGTGTAGTGCTATATTTATAGACAAATGTGTGGATGTCAGGTAGCTCCCATAGCCTCATTTTGAGCAGCTACAGTAATTGAGTTCGACTTTCCTTGGAAAAGAGTTGGCAGCACTGTGGCTACTATTCTCCTCAGAAGAGACGAAGGCAGTGGAGAGATCACATTGAAATAAATTGATCCTTATTTAATAACCTGACCATTAATTAAGTCTATAGCACTGTGGGACTCACCAGGCGCTGGCCCTGACTGTGATAACACACAGGAAACAAATCACCCCAGAGAGGAAGAAGCTGTTAATTGACTGGCCTAGTTAATATATATATATATATATATATATATATATATATATATATATATATATATGATAGAGAATCCCCCTGTAGGGAATTCTTCAGGAGTCAAGACGTTGGTGGTGGATTGGGGAGGTGGGTGGGGCGAAACACAGCTTCAGAGGATACGATCAGCCCAGGTAGAGCAACCACTGAGGTGAGCAATCAGGGAGGGAGGCTGACCATGGCTATATGTACTGAATATATGTACTGCCACGTCATAGCCTCAGCAGCAACGTCATAACAGACGTCATATTGACAGGGGCTGATTGGCTATTGAGGGTGGGGTGATGAGTCAGGAGACACATGTCATAACGGATGTCACACTGCCAGGAGACACGTCATGCCAGATGTCACACCTGACTTAGGCCTTGGCCACACTGATCCGTCAGAAAATGGACAGAACAGATAGACGGATAGATTTATGTCCGTTGCATGTACAAGTAACCTACTTGTACAGCAGGTGGCGGTAAGCACCTTGAAGGTGTCAGCGACACGCCTATAAACCGAGAGAAGAAGAAAGCTGGCGTCAGCTAGCTGTTAGCTCTGTGCGCTACGTAGTACGTTACTTATGTGGCAATAAAATGCCACCGAATGACCAGATTAGATGGTGAAATCAGACGGTGACACTGACTATCACGTTGTACAACAGCGGGATGGTGTACACAGCATTAATTATAGCCTCCTTCACTGCCTCGGCCGCCATCTTCTTTGAAAAGTTGAAACAAATCTCGGAACGCCTCCTCTCGAGACCTCGACTCTGATTGGCTAAACGGACAGTGACTATCCGACCATCCGACCATCCGATACGTCCATCCAGAAAAAGTTCATCCCTCTTCAACTTTCTGTCCATCAAAACGTATGCACATTTTCTGGATACGTACGCTTCTGAGTACTCCACGGACAGTCGGACAGCTGTCATTGAAAATGAATGGAAGTGAACAGAGAAATGAACGCACACGGACAGACACCACGGATCAGTGTGGCCAAGGCCTTATGCTGAGAGTTGATGACTATTGTGATATGAGGTAAGATGACTGGTTCTCATCTTGAAACTAGGTCGAGACCAACATAACTGTGTATTATGTGTATTATAAACATGTTAAAAGTTGCTGTGTAGAGTTTATGGTGTGGTACGCAGACAAAGACAAAAACTGTACAGAGTTTGAAACCGTGTCATAACCAAGAGAGTGTTTGGAAGCAGATGAGCGATCAGCCAGCCCTTCCTCCTCTCTACATGTCATAACAGTTTGTGTCTGCTGGTTCTTTTAATGCCTGTGAGTTTCCTCTCCTCTGACACAAACTCTGCCTTAACAAAACCCAGACGCCCTTTAAACTGAAATGACCTGAAAGTCAAATGGAACTCTGGAACTCATAGTGGAAAGTCATCCACAATATGGTGAACTTGGATTGATTGAGTGATCGGATGAACCACCTTTCTATGACGTCTATCACAGGCTCACTCTCGCTGGTGTCACACCAAAGCACCACCCATAGCTGCTGGTGTCACACCAAAACACCACCCATAGCTGCCTGGTGTCACACTAAAGCACCACCCATAGCTGCCTGGTGTCACACCAAAACACCACCCATAGCTGCCTGGTGTCACACCAAAACACCACCCATAGCTGCCTGGTGTCACACCAAAACACCACCCATAGCTGCCTGGTGTCACACCAAAACACCACCCATAGCTGCCTGGTGTCACACCAAAGCACCACCCATAGCTGCCTGGTGTCACACCAAAGCACCACCCATAGCTGCCTAATAGGATTGATTGGTGTGAACCACTGGTGGTTCAGATTCAAACCAATAGAGTGTGGCCAGAAGGATTTGTCATGTGATTCATGTTCTCCCGTGAATCCAGCTGCCTCGCAAGGTTACCACGTTCATATAGCCTGCATGAAAGAGGATGAGAACGCACGAGGAAAAGTATCTGAAGATGCTTTAGTAGTCCATCTACGGAACATTGTAGTGTCACCACGGCAGACAATAAGAGATAATTCCGTAGCCTAGTGTAAGTGCAGTGAGATTCTCTTAGCGCTGTGGTTGATTTTTCTATCATTTTAAATTCTCCATCACATCTTTCCTTGAGCTCAGCATGTAGTTATTTTTTTTTCTTTGAGTATTCGACCGCAGCCCATGTCTCTTCTGGTCCAGTCCGCCCTGTTTCGCTGAACTTCGTGTCCCTGTGCCTGCCGGCATGTCCCGTCTCCTGCCCCCCTGGGACTCCTGCTCTGGTTTCAATGTGGGAGCTTGACCCAGCGGACGAAAGCTCACCACACGGTCCTGAACACATTTAGTGACAATGAGGCCATCAGCTTTGGAGTTTCCCCATGTCTCTGAGGCTTTCACAGAATATCTGCAAAACTTGTTTCATGCTGAACCAGATGAAAAGTGACTGCACAATATTAACCACCAAGTCGTGCTACTCGGTCAGAAAAGCGAAGTTTAAGCCTGCTGTCAAAAGACTGTCCGTAATCTGGGATACCCATTTGCCATTTTCACTTTCCACCCAATTCAGCCATTTTGTGTCTAAAAGGCAGGAAGTAACACAGGTGCAAGCAGAACATTAATGAGGGTTTCCAACTTCAAATCAATTTTTTTATCCAATGCCGGGGCCCTCGTTACTGTTTTGCTTGCACCTGTGTTACTTCATGCATTTTATAGGCATTAATATAGGCATTACCTGTTCGACTTGTTCCGTGTACATGGCTTTCGTACACACTGCACTTGTTTCGAACATGTAGCTTAAGTTAGCTGTCGTTAACTGCACTCTTAACGTTACGCCATATCATATTTCACGAAAGCTGTGCTTCCGCTATCATAGCCAACTTCATTTATTGTGGGTGAGAACTGGTGATTTATAGTTTCTCTAGCATCAGATCAAGTTGAGCTCACGTAACGTTAGCTAACTATAGCTAGCACCTCACTAGTGGTCTGTAATGTTTACTGCTAGCTAACGTTACGTAGAATTGACTTTTTTAACTGATTCGCCACAACATAATTAATGCTCAACGGGACTTACAGGCTGAAGCTCTCGTAGGCGTTCGCCATCATTCCTCCAGTCTGACCTCAGTGACATGTCTGTCGAGTCAGGAGGGAGGAGGGCGTGGGCCCTCAGCTCTCGGAGCAATGCGGAGGCTGGCCAACAAGCTTGATCCTAGAGGCCGAGCCAACATCTACAAAACCCAGGTCAGGAGCATCATGGAGTACTCCTGCCTTGCCTGGATGAATGCCTCACAAACAACTCTCAGGCAGCTGGATAATATCCAGAAAAAGGCAATTAAAATCATAGGTGTGGATGAGGACTCTGCCCATAAGGATTTTGCCATCACCAAGTTGAGCCATCGCAGAACAGTTGCTGCAACAACTCTTCTTCAAAATGCACACTACCAAGTGCCCGGCAGACCTGAAAGCACTGCTACCCGCCGCTCATGTCCCAGGTCGAACCACCCAGAGGCTCCCACCCAACCATGCCCTGTTTTCAGCATGTTGAACATCAGGAGGAGATGAGGTGTTTTCAGCAGGTTGAACATCAGGAGGAGAAAAGGTCGACTTCAAGGGAAGGAGAGAAGGAAGCGGGAATGTGGCCTGCTTTCCTCACCTCTGTCTGAACCCAGCTGGGAATAGCCTACATGCTGCTGCAAAAAAAGAAAAAGAAAAAAAAGAAATCTTATTCATCCTTCACACACACACGCACGCACGGACGGACGGACGCACGCACGCACGCACGCACGCACGCACGCACGCACGCACGCACGCACGCACGCACGCACGCACACACACACACACACACACACACACACACACACACACACACACACACACACACACACACACACACAGCTTCTGTTGAACAGAACTGGGCTAATGAGGCGTCCCAGGTTGGAAATAGTGTGAATGTAAGAATAGACCCCTTTCACGGGGGCCATTTTGTGTTGAAAATACAGGGTAAACACAGGTAGCCTACAAGCAAAACACTAATGAGGGTTTCCGTCATTAGTGATTGGAAGTTGGAAACCCTCATTAATGTTTTGCTTGTACCTGTGTTTACCTGCCTTTTCGACACAAAATGGCCCCTCTGAAAAGGGTATATTCTGTCTCTCTCCCAGGTTAACACCCTCATCCCGCTCAGGCACCAGAATAAAATATAGCGTATCAGTTGTGTCTGGTTGACTCAGGCTTGTCTTCTTGTCTTGGGTCATTTTGTCGAGGTTCCGATACTCAAACTCCATAGCCTATTTTCAATTTTAGAAATAAATGGACAATTGTTTGTTGTTTGTCAAATGTTTTTATTTGCCTTTTTAATGCAATTAACAAGACCAATTAACGACATCTTCAAGATAGATTAATATATAAAAACAACAATGATAATAGGCCTATGATAACACACACAAACACACACACGCACGCACACACACACACACACACACACACACACACACACACACACACACACACACACACACACACACACACACACACACACACACTGTATTAGGCCTACAGAAATTCTGAATCAATTAGAAATGTTTCAGGGAATTCGAGCCAATGGGCCCTTTTCACAGCAACTGTTTTGAGGTGGTGAAGCAGGAAGTAAAAGAGGTATAAGCAATACCATTAATGATGGTTCCATTACACTTAGGTGCAGTGCCAGGGCCCTTAATGTTATTGGTTACACCTGCTTTCCACTTCCTGCTTTACTGTGGAAAGGGCCTGTTGAGATATACGGTGTTATTTTAGTCTTGAATCCGATTAAACTTGCTCTGGTTTCGGACTTGGTCTTGATCATTTTGGACCGTTTTTTTTTACACAAACTCCACTGGAACTGTTCTTTTTTAGTCCAGCCCCGTAGAAAACAATTTAAATCAAATCATTATTTCCATGCAAAACCTCACTGTGTTCATCTTTCACATTTCTCCAATTCATGAAATCCACGATGTTAACCCATTGATACCTGATGCAGCATTTGTGTGTGTATCCCTTTAAGACCGCGAACCGCGTTAACGCGGTTCGCGGTCTTAAAGGGATACGCACACAAATGAGGGATATACACACAAATGCTGCATCAGGTATCAATGGGTTAACTGATAACTCTAAATAAAACATTATCTGGAGGCGAGCAGACAGAAGCTGTCTCTAATGATGTCATGCTTCCCTCTAGTGGCCGCAACATGACATTACACCGCAAAGTGGCGGAACTTCCACTGCCTGGGAGTTGTACTCTACGGAACCATTTTCCTGTTACTCTACTATGATGGCTGCTGTGGCGAAGGCACATGTGGAGAGCTCTGCTGAGTTTTTAGGTAAACAATGTATTTTACGTTGCTGCTTTTGAATATAAAATGATGAAAATGTTTTGTCGTTGGTCTTTACCATAATAGCTATATACGTTACCTCCTCTCCTCCACGTGCTGTATGTATGGCCTAGCTGAACAGCAGTCCTATTATGACTCATAGCTGGTATTTTAGCTGTGAAGCTAGATTGCTAGCTAGTAGCGACTAGCTAATGTCTGTTATTGTTGCTACAATAAATGTGACATTCTTCGCCATGGGACAGCGTACGTTACTTTAGTTAAGGCAAATTAGTTGACCATTCTAGACTGTCTCGAACAGTCAAGTTAAGCCAAACTCCGTTCAGAAGTCCGAAGTCTGTCTGTTTAAGTCATACTGCCTATCCGCAGACGTAACCTTACACCTTTCAAAACATGACTTCAAAACGGGTCCTAATTATTATAATCGACTATTCAATTCGGCTTAATATTTGCGATACATGCGTTGTTTTACAATTTACTCTATGTTCTTCAAACAACACACACACACTAGGGGTGGGAATCTCTAGGCACCTCACGATTCGATTCAGAGGGCTACGATTCGATTATATTTTCAATACATGCGTTCTTTTGTCTCACTGTGTGTGTGACTACTTTAAAATAAAGTGAATTTAAATAGCATTGTAATGAGATCCATAATTAAAATAAACGGATGAATTTACTTCCATTCTCTTTTATTAACAAAGCAAATGGAAGAGATGTGTCAACTGGAAGGTTACATTTGCCAACATATTTCCCATCATTGCAAAGAAGCGCAACAGGAAAATAATGAAACAAGTGTGCCAGTTGTGTCTGTAGCAGCATCCTATAGTAAATTAACATCGCTTCAGCATATTCTGAAATCACTTCTTCTACATGTTGTAACAGCTCTGCCACATTTGCACCAGTCACTTATCACTCTTGTTTGGAGTACATGAGACGCTAGCTGCCACTGTCACTGACTGCGTTTACATGGACTTGAGTATCCCGGTTATGAGGCTTATCCTGGTTTTGATCATATTCGGGATATGGCGTTTACATGGAAGAGAGAGAAAGCAGGTTACTCATATCCCTGTATACATGATAAGTAGTAGTATCCTGGTTACTGATCACTGCATGCTATTTGCGCAGGCGCCTGTGATCGTTACAATACAAACCGGGGTCATTATTATTATTATTATTTGCTTATATTGGGTGCGTGTGACGTGACGTCATTCACCTTTTTTGGGCAAAGACGTGGGATTCCCTTGGATTCCGTCTTCATGGTGGAGTGTCCCTGTTTGCACGCAGCGCGCGGCTTTGGCTTTAATTTGAGTCACAACACCTTCGTCCTGTAGTCTGTATACTACAGACTTGAATAGGGCAGCATTTTGATGCTTTCTCTTATTTATTAATCTTTTATCTATTTTAGCTTTATCTAAGCTGCCAAGCATTTAATTCTTTCATCACCGAAATACAAAACTCGGCAAAACTCTTTCCTCATCGCTTCAGAAGTGAGACTTTTAAGTCGAATTGCACTGACATTTGCGCGTGAGTATTTCCAGGTAAAACGAGGTATGTGCGGGACCTACAGCAGCGTGGTTAGAGAGGAAAATGCCTGGAGTCTGACGGCGGTCTGATGAGGAAGTAGCCTAATCGTGCGGCACTTCTATACTTTATACTGGACGAAATTCTGATAGTGAAACGGGTCATTTTGCGCAAGCTGTGTTGTGTACGGTAGCCCCTCGCGTTGGAGGGTGTTCACGGTGTGTTTCGCGTTGTTTGGTCATGAAATGGAGGGGGGGGGGGGAATGCCTGCAAGTCTGCTGCCTTTTGGAGATGAACTGAACTGAAGCCGCGCCTGCGCAGGAAGTCTGCTGCGGTCAGAAAGCAGGATAAGGTGTATACATGCAACAGTATCCCGGGTTCTTTCGGAGTACTCCACCTCGCATAACCGGCTTTCTCAAAACCGGGATAAGGGCTTATCCAGCTTTCTGAAACCGGGATATGATGTTTACATGCGCAAACACAAAAACGGGATACTCCAAAACCCCGACAGTAACCGGGATACTCAAGTCCATGTAAACGCAGTCACTGTCAGTGTTCAGTGATGATGTGTGCAGTAACAATGGATGTCCACGATCACAAGTTAGAGATATCCTACCCGCTTTCTTCAGTGAGTCCATAACTTCGGCTTTGGTCTCATTGTACAGTCTGGAGATCACTGTGTCGGTAAAAAAAACTGCGAGATGGGACGTTGTACCTCGGCTCCAAAGCGCGGAATCCCTGGTTCTCAACGACTGAGTACGGACGTATATCCTATCCATCATGGCAATAAAAGTCGCGAAGGATTTTGTGATTCGTTTCGCCCTTTCCGAGTTGGGTGGATGCTTTAATAGCATTGCCTGCTAATTTGTCGGCTGGTTGAGAGCAACTACAGCCGGTGTGTCTGCCATCTTCACACACGTTTGTTTTTCTTTACGCCTTTTCGTTCCGTCAACATTCACTAATGTAAAAAAAAAATCGATTATTGACATTTGTGAATCGATTCATAATCGTCCACGTCCGCATCTCGATGCATCTAAGAATCTATTCCCCACCCCTAACACACACACACACACACACACATGGAGAGAGAAGAGTGAGAGTAAATTGTGACAAATTGTGCAGCTTTAATAAAAGTGTTTTTGGCAACAGGTCCCTCTGTATGTATGTAATGCTTGATAGATAATGAGTTTGTGTTCGTGTATAGCTTGGGTTGTGTTTGGAGGTGTCATTTTGTTATGAATTTATTTTTATCATCCAGAAATGCAGTTACAATAAGCAGTAACAATTTCTGGACCTTAGTCATTTCTAAACACTGGATACGGCCCTGGTACCCATTATGGAAGACATCTTATAATACATCCATGGTGTCATTGAAATGACAGTTTGGGTTTGGGCGACCCCACTGGTAGCTAGTACATACTGCAGCCATACTGCACAAACAAACTCGTGCCTATGGGCAATTTAGAGTCTTCAATCCTCCTGATCTGCATCTCTTTGGACTGTTGGAGGAAACCCACACAAATACGGGGAGAACATGCAAACTTATCTGTGTCACAAACTGATAACTATTGACAGGTGAATGTAGAAAAGGGAGCGTGGCAGCATGAACAGGTTCATGTCCTTCAGCAGCCTCCTGAATGACTTTCTCTCTGTGTGAATCACTCAGGAGACGAGGCGGAGCCACAGCGGGACGACAGCAGCGAGCGGGCTGATTCTGAAGCAGGGAGCGATGGAGAAGGGTCAGACGGAGAAGGGAGCGATGCAGGTGACGGAGATGGAGATGTGGATGGAGGTAGGGCTGGGCAATATTAGGGATGGGCATCGAATTTGGAATTTTCGAATAATCGTTGTTATTATCAAGGTCGACTTTTATTATTGAAATTCGAAATTCGAAAAAAATAATAATAATTTTTTAGTGAAATGTTGCATTGTCTCCCCTGATTCTAAGTATAGTCAAATCGCTTGGTTTGAGCAAGTAAAACAATTTTTATAAGCATTTTAAGCAAGGTTTATGGAAAAATGAATGGCGGATGAAATCCCATGAAGAGGGAGAGGGGGTGACTTTGGCACCCCTTTGGCACTCAGACCTGAGCCTACTAAATATTTAATGAACCACTCATGATTGTCAAAACAGTTTTTTATTTTCGAAAATGTCAATGTCATGTAACATGTTCTTTACTTCAGTGGTGCAATGCTTGTTTGAGCTAAAAATCCACAGCAGAAGCTTTTTATATTAATTAATAAAGCCGTAGACTTAGAATCAGGGGAGACAATGCAACATTTCACTCACCAAAAAAAAAAAAAAAAAAATTACATTTTTTATTTTATTTTCGAATTTCGAATTAAATTCGAATTTGGCCAGCGAATTTCGAATAGTGTTTTTGCTAGAAATGCCCATCCCTAGGCAATATAGCGATATTATATAGTGATATGAGACTAGATATCCTCTTAGATTTTGGATATCATAATATCGTGATATGGCATAAGTGTTGTCTTTAAGGCTGCATTACAGTAAAGTAATGTCATTTTGTGACATCTCACGTCTGGCTTTGACTTAGAACTGAACATTTAGCCACTAAACTATACGTCCGTCAGTGTGAGTAACGTTACAAGTGTTCAAGTGAATTCAAGTCGTTTCATTTGTTTATCATGTTATGAATTAGCAGCAGTCACAGAACGTGGCTCTGTCTATCACATGGATTTCTTATTACCGACTGGTAGTGAAAGTGAAGTTGGCTCCATCTATCACATGGATGTACACAGGGATTAAAGTTCTCCGTCGCTACGACGGATTTCCGTCTATTGGAGCCAGATATGAAATGTGAAAAATACCAAAATTAAAGCCCCTTTGTATATTTTCAATGTGTATTGTTGTATTGAGTTTGAATGAAAGCTTTTATTTGAAAAATTCCGACCGGACGTCCAAATGATTCTCCTGGGCTGTGTTCAAGCCACAATAAGTCTGAAAATGTATTGCTACGGTTTCCAGGTTGAACGTCATGTTTCCTTGCCTGTTTCAATGCACCACTATGTTCGCTGATAAATGTTTTGCTACGTTGTGCTGTTTTCGGCCCGCTGAACGCGACCCTGCAAAGCCACTCCTAATATGTAACGCTAAACAAAACACTGTTGCAGATCTGCCTCTCAGACAGCGTTAGTTCCTAATGTTAAATTATCCCTAATGACAGCATTGGACTGAAGAAGTTTGTTATTGTGAGAATTGGAGTTAATTTATTACTGCAAAGGTGGAGGAACTTTGAAAACATGCGCGATGCGGAGTTGTCTTTTATTGGACAGGTAAAACTTGCTAACACACACACGCTCAAACGTTTGCTGCAGTAACTTTAACGTTATTATTTTCGGTGTATCTTTCCCCCCTGACAGCGCGGGGGGTTGACGCTTTTTCCACGACCACATGTCACTAATTGTCATTTCCATCATAAAGATGCATGTCAGCAGAATAACGTTAGTTGATGGAGAGAAAAAGTCTAGTGGAGTTTCACTAGCGTCAACGCTAAAGTTACTGAATGAGCTATAGGCACCTATCTGTAACGCAACGTGATAACATTTACAAACAACTGTTGCTAGCGCAGTAACTAGTTGGTTACTAACTTTCTGGTTAGCATTAGATGTGTCAGCTGCTGCTAGTCTCTGAGTTAGTTGATAACAAGATGTTGATTTCATCTGGTACCTGACTCCATGATAGTTCTGTAATTCTGAGGGATGTTTTAGATGTAACCGTGTGCAGTGGGATGTTTCCTCTTCACTTGATGCTGAACTGTAACACTAGCGTTAAGTGGTTAGCCTAGGCATGCAAGGTGTTGTCTGACAGTATTAATTGGTGTGTTTTCATAACAGTAGGCTACCAGACCATCAGCTCAGTGGGACAGGAGGGGTGAGAGTTTGGGTGGAGCTGAGCTGTGTGACTGGTGGAAGAGAACCTCCTTAATTGGGACATATGTAGGGCTGGGTTAAAAAAATCGTTTCTCCGATTTTTAATCGATTTTCATTTTAATCCTTGATTATCGATTCATATGTCCAGAGATCGATTTTTTTTATTAAAAAAAAAACATTTTTTTTTTTTTTTTTTTTTTTTTTTAATAAACAGGCTAAAATATTATGCTGTGTGTGGTAGTTGAAACATAGTTTCAAGTTGACGTTTATTTATCTTTGTAGTTGAAACAAAAACATAAATACTGTAGGCTACATGAATGGAAATGTTTGATCATTAATATCTACTTTTAGAAATTATATAGGCTGAAATCAAATCACTGTGCATAATTGTGAAAGTGTCTTTATTGACATATGAAAAGGCTGTTATTTACCCTTTGTCACCACCTGGTGAGTAAATATATGTGTAACTAAAATCATTAAAATTGACAACAGGTCTGCAACTTTTTAGCTCAGGAGGTAGAGCGGGTCGGCCAATGACGCAAGGGTTGGCGGTTCGATCCCCGCTCCCTCCCAGCTGCTGTCGTTGTGTCCTTGGGCAAGACACCTAACCCTCCTTGCTCCCGATGGTGTGTAGGCACCCTGCGTGGCAGCCTGCCGCCATCGGTGTATGAATGGGTGAATGTAGACTAGGGATGTCAATTTTCGGTTAATTTCACTTTCGATTAACCGACGCTAATAATCGATTAACCTATCGGTTAATTCATAATTTTTTTATATTATTATTATTATTATTATTATTTTTTGTCTATTTACTCAATGAGCTCATGCCCAAACAAGGCGTGTCTATTTAGATGCTGAAATGTTAATGCTTTTTGTGTTAGAATTATGCCTTTATTTTTTGTTGGCTTTGCTGAAATTTATAAGTTTATTGCCACATTTTGATCAGGTAATCATTCCAAAATCATTCTGGCTCTTATATGGATGACAAGGAAATATATTTTTGAGAGCTTTATTAAATAAAGTGCCTATTTGCTGACGTCCATGGCTAGGCTTCTGACTGGCTACTGGGAACATGCCGCTGTGTGGTGCGCCCGCATAACAGTCCGTGCGGAAACGAAGCGAGAGAGACACGGCATTTTAAACTGACGGACTGTTGCGACAACAAAACACTCGGTGTAGCGGAGCGGAACCGTGACGTTTTAAATCAATTTTTACTTGTGGATATTTGTGGATATTTTGCTGTTTGCTGCTGTGCCTATTTGTTACATGTTAATACGTGGTTGCCCCATTGGCATCCAAAGGCCAAATAGTTGATTTATTTTTTGGTTGCCCGGGGCAACTGGGCATCTGTTAATGTCGAGCCCTGCATACCCTCCCCCATAGATGGAGGCAGTGACGGGGAAGAGGCGGAGGATGAAGATGGAGGGGAGGATGAGGACGGAGAGGACAGTAACCCTAACGCAGGCTGGGCAGAGGCCATGGCAAAGATCCTGGGGAAGAAAACTCCCGAGAGCAAACCCTCCATCCTGCTGAAAAACAAGCAGCTGGACAAGGCCAAGGAGAAGGAGAAGCAGGAGCAGCTGGAGAGGAGGCAACAGGTACAGCTTCTCCTGCAGTATCTTTGTCATGGTCCACCTCCAGAGAGTCTACAGAGTATTTGTAACATTTCAACAGCTTATTAGTTGACAATCATTCAACAATTCAAACTGTTAAAGAGATGGTCACCAGATTATTAGACTCTGTGACAATTCATATTTACCGTAAATTCCGGACTATAAGCCGCACCTGCAAAGTTGACTATTTTTTTCTTATATAAGCCGCACCGGACTATAAGCCGCGGGTGTTTTAATGTTTTTTTTTATTTTTATTTATTTTTATTTTTATTGTGTTTTAATGTTTAATTACCATATGTAAGGGTTCATGCACAGAGGGGATTGTCGGGAAAGAGATGGCTGTTTGAGGGAGCTCCCATTTATTAACATTTCAACAAAACAACATAACACAACACCACCTGTGTTGTTATTTACAGTGCACACAGTGTCATACAGTGTCATACAGTGTGGTGAAAAGAGGGCAAGAGAAGAAAGTAAAACAGAAGTGGATTTATAGTTAGAAAGAGTGCTAAAAAAGAGAGATTTTTTTTTTTTTTTGAAAAAATCCATAGATAAGCCGCACCGTTATATAAGCCGCAGGGGCCAAAAAAGCCCAAAAAACGGGAAAAAAGGTGCGGCTTATAGTCCGGAATTTACGGTAAATTTAAAATTCCATTTCCAGGCCCTGGAAAGTTTACGGGATTTTTTTTTTACGAGCCCTTTTTCCTTTAGTGCTCTAAAAGTTGAAAATAAAGGAATTCAAAGCACAACAGTCACAAAAGTTGAGATTTGGTTGAACCGTGAGCTGCTTAGTGGATTATTCGTATATGCCGTATTTACCGGAGGATGCTAATGATTCAGAGAAATTCTTGAGAGAATTGAGAGACGGTACAACATTTGCCAATAAGAGCTAAATCGTATGAAATGTTTGTTTCTGCCCAACAGACTGACAAGAAGCGAGCATGGGAGATGATGTGCAGGGACAAACCCGACTTGGTGAAGGACCGTGAAACTGAAAGGAATCTACAGAGAATTGCCACCAGGTACAGTACATACTAGGGCATTCACCAACTAGTCGACTAGTAAAATTCACTAGTCGTGAATGCCCTAGTACATACACAGTAGAGATGCGCGGATGAGCTTTTATGCCACCCTAATCCGCGTGTATGCATGAGCCATCCGCCCGCCATGAATCTGCACAAATGATTTCATACTATTTATAGATCCGCGCCCGCCGTGCACCCGACATTTCACAACGCTATAAATGAGCGATTTGGGTAGATGAACTTACTGTTTCTGCTGCCATCGGTGCGATCCACTCCAAATAAACTTCCATGTAGGGATTAGGGATGCACGGTATACCGGTACCACAATGGTACCGCGCTACCCTGTCATTAAAAACGGTATTATACCACGTTAATTTAGTACCGATACTTTTTAAAATGTCATGAGTTGCGTCAGTGTGCGACCGGCGCTGTTGGCGCCGCTCACCAAACGTCTGAGAGCCACAACGAGCGGATGAGCGAACATTTAACCAAACTGCATTCAAAAACATGCACTTTTAACGAGGAAGAGAGCGGGATAATAGATGACTCACATCCAGAATTGACATTTTATTCACTTACTGTAACCTCTCCGTGGATTATATATATGCCGAATTGAAGAGTGCCGTCTGGTAATACATTTTACGTACCTCTGTATAATCATGAACGGCTATGTGATGTTTTTCATAGCGAGACAAATGCACACACGTGTAACGTTAGCAGCTGCTCCGCAGAGGCAGACATCAGTGTGCTCTCTGTCACCAAGCCATCATGATTCCCTCCACTTCAGTCTGAATATCAGGCTAGGATGTTTTCACATCAGAGAACGGGGTTCATTTCCCTCGTTTGAGGGTTTGCCTGGCGGTGTCTGGAGATCTTTTAATCACGTCAATTAATTGCCCCTCCTCTTCAACATTCCTGATATTAGGCATAATGGTAGTGGGTGGAACATTACGTGGATAATAGGCTACCGCATTTTCTTTTGCCAACTTTCTGAAAATTCGATTAAAAGTTGCAATACCTTTGGTTGGAAACCCAGCGACAGGTGAATGGATCCAACACATCGAACCAGGCTATTTCTCTCCGACATGCAATCCCGACTTGTTCAAAGAGTTCGGTTCAAAGACCGACCGTTTTAGCGAATGTGAAGGACAACATGATGCAGCATGCCCTCATAAGTCAAACGCGTGTAAACAAGTTCGCTCCGCGTCACGGAGTTTGACGAGGCAATTAAGGCAATAGATATGTGCTGCGTAGTATGAGCACAGAGAGGATGAACAGTCATGACATGACGGTGTATATAAAGCAAATATCAAAGAAATCATAAACTCAAGTAGCCTACATCAGACCACTACATAATGCAAAAGCCCCAATAACACCATGGCCCTGACTCATATGTACTAAATAATTAAATCAAGGCCATAGAGTGTCATTAAACCCTTACATGGCATGCAGCAATCCCATGTCCCCCATACTAATATTTACAATAATCCAATTATTAATGATATAGTGATTAATTTTCAAAAACACACCTGACATGAAAAATTACACCATATAATAAACCACCACCATAGCATATATTTCAATAGCCTATTTATTGTGCTTGCAAATAAGAAACATAATGACATTCATTAATACACAGGACAACATGTTAATATCCTTTCCTTGTGCCAAAATAAAACACATTTAGAAGCCCAGGATTATTAGCCCACATGCAGTGCAGTGTACTAAAGTAGACTGAACACAAAATGAAATGACTCAATACACCTTGGCAGAGTTCTGCTAAACAAATAGAAAGGGAGAAAATGTGCTCAGTAGAGTACTGGGCACATGTTTCCTGATGTTTTAGGTTTTTGCCGTGGTATCGTTTCAGTACCGGTATCGAGATACTTAGGCAGGTATCGGTATCAAACTCATAATTTTGGTATCGTGACATCCCTAGTAGGGATGCACGATATGGATTTTTAGAGCTGATACAATAACCGATAAATATATGCTTCTCCTGGCCGATAACCGATACGATAAACCGATAATTATTTCATGTTTCGCCAGCTGCTTGTGACGTCATGAGCACGCGATAACAATACTCCGCTTTCAATCCAAAACCAAGCCAAGTTGGCGGCGTATTATCGGGGGCTATTTTATGGGCTAAAATGTCATTATTGGAATAATAAATAATAACGCAAAATGGCCATATCGGCCGATAATTTATCGGTCCGATAAATATCGTGCATCCCTACTTCCATGCTGTATTATAATCCAGTCCAGCACTTGCCCATGTAGCATACTAGGCTAACGCTATAGTTTAGATCAAGACTGGATTGACCTTTATGGGAAAATAATACTAGCACGTTGCATCTTCTCTTCCAACGTGTCTTCAGTGGAGACTCCTGTTTGACGTTCTGGTGACATCATTGACCATATAAGGAGTAAGAAAGAAGGGATCCCATCACGTTGACGCGTGGCTATTTGTTTACTACTGCAGAAGCAGAGGAGGGGTGGACTTGCTTGGTGTTGTCCTTGTAAAAAGGATGTGTCGTGTCATATATTATTTTGTGGTTTTCCACTTCAATGATTCACTTTTCCTCATACATATACCTCTGCCCTGTTGACTCCATGCCTGGCTCCGCCCAACTTGCTGCGGCTTTGCTCCGACATCCGTGAAAAAAAGAAGCCTTGCGTATCTGCTTCGGAGAGCTCCGGATCGTCGGAGCTGGGACAGAGTAGACACGCAACGCAGCGGATTAGGTGGGAGTTGACACAATGATTAGAGTGGAAACGTATCGGCTCCGAAGCCGTACCGTAGCGCAGACGGACCGAACACGGACTCAGTGGAATGTGGCCGTTGTTCGAGACATGTAAAAGAACTATGCTGAGAGTCTCGACCGTGCATACCAATGAAAAGAGTGGATGTCCTCTGGAAAACCGAGAGACAAAAGTGCCAAAGAGACGTGGGAAACTAGTGAACTCGCGGTACCCTCGGGATGAAATAAGGAGCTGCTTGTTTCATCCATAGACTGTAGTCATTGAAGTGACAGTGGGAGCTAACCGGCGAGACAGCTAACGTTAACTAATGTTAGCCAGCAACACCGATTTAAAAACCTGTGTGTGCGGCGCGCGCAGGACAGCGACCTTGACATCTAACTTTAACGTTAACCAGCGGTGCCTTCTGGCTCAGCTCTCTTTTTGTCACAACAGTGTGGTAAAGCAAACGCAATACACTCCCGCTGCTCTGATTCTCCCGCTGCTCTGATTCTCCCGCTGCTCTGATTCTCCAGCACTATTGTCAATTCGAGAACAAAACCCCCGAGATACTTGAACTCCTGCACTGGTCCACAAATTAATTCAAATCAACTCTCAATAACTGTCAAACTAAAATGTTTTTTAATGGAGTTCTCCTTTACTTACTTTTGCTACTAGATTATGTGCATGCAGAGAAACTGCTTTTCAACAGCGGAGTATGCAGAGATGTTAACAGCAACGAGCATCAAGCTGCTGCTAGTAGTCGGGCTCTGTCAATGTTTTTTTTTTTTTGGCTCGTGTGTGGAGAACACACAGGGCCTTACATTCCCGTTTGTCGGGAATGACTTTGCTCGCCTATTTACTGGCCTATTTGGCCGCTGGTCCTGCACCTCTCTGCAGTCCGGTAGGTGGCGGCAATGCACCTCGAAGCTGGTCTTAGGGCGGGTGACTGCGCCCGTTTTACTCGCATAATGCGACTAAAAATAGAACAGTGCGAATTGTAAAATGCCCTTTGGGGCACGTGTGCGAGTACAGAATTCGACCTTCAATATATATGTATTTTTTTTCAGAGCCTTAAAAATCAAAATCAGAACGACATTAAAGTTGAGAGCCTGTGTCCCAGTTCACTTGAATGCAACACAGCCTTGCCTTGAACCAATGGTGACTGGTGAAAAAAAGCACGTGATATCTCGTCAGCGGAAAAACAAGCAGCTTGCAGCTTGCTCCCAGTGCTCCACAGAAAAAATGTCTAACCGTCCTCATACGTCCAAAGTGTGGGAGCATTTCACACACAATAATGTGAAGTGCAAAATCTGCTAAATAAGCTGAACTTGCTTATCATGGCAGAACGAGTATGATGCATGAGCATCTCAAAAGGAAGCACGTTGTGGCGAATGCAGATGAAGGCTAATTAGCTTGTTAGCTCACAGGCAACCGCAACGTTAAGTTTGAGCTGCTAACGTTAGCTATTGGCTAACGACATTAACGTTAAAAGCCTGCTGTAACGTTGTCATCATAGCAACGTTAAGCTCATGTGTTGCTGATGGGAATACTGGAAACCTCATTTTACTCAGCAGTTTGCACTCTACTTACGACATTTAAAAATGTGTTTGATGCCTGAGAAGACTGAAACAATTTATTTTTGTTGATATTTTGGTTGCATACATAGTGAATAGTTTTTGGTTCCATTTCCATTCCACGTAGTAGTGCCCTAATTTTATTTTGCATTATTCATTCAATGAATAGTACATATTTCATTGCACTATATGTTTTCAATTTCAATGTGTACTATTTTGCAGTTTTGCAATTTGCACTATATTACATTTATTACATGCAAGTACATTGATGCCAGAAATAAATATTCTGCTACATGCTCTAAACTTTAAAGTTCATGAAAATATTATTTCTGAGTGAATTATCATCTTAATTGTCTTTATTTTTATTTGGCACATGCTTAAAACAACTTGAAGCTAAATTTAGAAGCTGATGATAGCTAAATCAGAGCGATTGAGTAATTGTGCAATATTGGTGACTAGTCAACTATCAAAATAATCGTTTGTGGCAGCCCTAATTTAAAGGAGAATTTCGTTTTTTTTTAACCTGGACCCATCTCCTGGCAATAATTACGATTTGGCCACTCACCAAGCGATGTCCGCTGCGTTTCTGGCCGTCCTAGCGTTGTTTTGAGATCAATAGCGTCCAAGTCAGTTGTAAAATGGAGCTGATTTGGGGCCAAGTGTGAGCCTGTCTTTCCTGCATCTAAATAGCTATTTTTATTCCCGTTTTCACCACATATCGTAATAATGTGATCCCTCAACATCCACCAGAGTGATATTTCGCCCCAGGCCATTTCCTGGACTCTCACAGGGATCAAATTACCTCAAACGTGATCTCGGTCACCAAGTCTCGTGAAGTCCCGCGATACTTTCCTGCCGACTGGCCAACTACAGGTAGGACGCTTTGCGGTGGTGGTTTTAGCGTAACCTATGTGGGGTTTGGCATAACCTTCGTTATTTCGAATCCCACATAGGTTACGCCAAACCCCACCGCAAAGCGGGAAGAATGAAAGAGTAAAAGAAAGAGTAAAAGAATAAAAGAATAAAACGTTAAAATAAGATTAAATGAAAAGTAAAAGAAATAAAATAAGAAGGTAAAACATGGGGCTAAGATTACCGTTCCTACTTAAAATGCCTCCACCTACAGACTATGGGTTACTACAGCCTGGGGGAAGGGCAGGCTGTTTGTTAAGAAGTGTAATCGAGGTGGGGAGGAAGGAGAGCTTATAGCGGTTGCTGCTGGCTCTGAATCTTCTGCCAGAAGGTAACAACTCAATATTCAGAAAATAAAATGTGAGAAGGGTCGGTCAGAGCTCTATGAGCCAGGCTTCTTCTTCTGGCGTGTGTCTTTAGACCTGCAGCTCCGTTGAGGCAAGCCAGGCCAACGTTTCATCGTCCAGTTCCATCAGGCCGCGTTCTCCATGCGGTGGCCGGTGTTTGGGGCAACTGGTGGTTATATGTTCCACAGTCTGTGCAGGGGCTCCACACTCGCATGAGGCACTGTCCTTAAGACCCCACCTCTTCATTGAGGCGCCGTAGCGTCCGACGCCGGTCCTTAGGCGGTTGAGAGTTGTCCACTGCTTCCGGGGCAAGTCCTGACCAGGGACGTCCAGGCTGATGACCTTTTTCTCGAAGATGGACTGGAGCGTCAGTGATTCTTTCTTGCCGATCACTTTGATGGCTGTGTTCACCATTTTTAAAATTCTAGATTTGAGCTTGACTGTGAGAGACCCAAACCATGCCGCCATCATGCCATATCTGATCAGGCTTTCCAGCACAGCATTGTAGAATGTTGACATGATTTTGGTGCTCACTCCAAAAAGTCTGAGCCTACATAGGAAGTGCAAACGTTGTGCCAGTTTTGCACACAGATAATCAACATGGACGTCCCATTTTAACATGTTATCCATTTGTATCCCCAGATACTTGTACGAGCTTACCTGCTCAATTTCCCTGTCACCTATGACCACAGGGTCATGTGCTCTCACTGTTCTCGGGTCAAAGATCATTTCTTTGGTTTTGCAGGTATTTAAGATGAGGTGGTTCCTCTCGCACCACTCTTTAAAAGTAGCTATCTCCCTATAGTAAACGAATTCTGATTAATGGCGAGTTGTGGAACTTTTGAAAGTAATCTAGACGGGTGTTATTTCAAGTTCCTCGCCTCTCCTCTCCTCAGAGGGGTGGTGCAGCTGTTCAACGCTGTGAGGAAACACCAGAAGACCATGAAGGAGAAGGTGAAGGAAGTGGGCGGCTCGGAGAGGAAGAAGGCGAAGATCCTCTCTTCGGTGTCCAGGAGAGACTTTATCCACGTGCTGAGGAGGACGGAGGGGGGCAGCGCGGACAGGAGCCAGGAGCAGGCTGTGAGTTGCATGTTGATGTCAATCCTGATTAAATTGTGCTCCGTTTTAGACTGCAACTAATGATTATTTTCATAGTCGATTAATCTGTCCATTATTTTCTTTGTTTGTTCTGTAAAATGGTGAAACACGTTCAGTCTTTCCCAAAGCCCAAGATGCCGTCCTCAAATGTCTTGTTTTGTCCACAACCCAAAGATATTCAATTTACTGCCATAGAGGAGTCAAGAAACCAGGAAATATTCACATTTAAGTTTTTTTTTAATCAGATAATTTAGACTATTTTTTTTATTACTATTCCAAACGATTAATCGATTATCAATACATTGACATCACAAAAATCTAGGGACCCCAGATGCGGCTGACTTTAATCTCAGAATTCTGACTGTAATCACAGCATTCTCACTTTGAACTCAGAATTCTGACATTAAAATCAGGATGCTGACTTTTCCCCCCCTCAGAAATCTGAGTTTAATGTCAGAACTCAAATACATTTTTATGCCTCCGCCGGCGATAGCCAGGCCGGTCAGACAACAGCATGTGTCTCAAACGAAGTACCGTAAATTCCGGACTATAAGACGCACCGGTGTATAAGCCGCGGGACCAAAATTGACTATTTTTTTCTTCTATAAGCCGCACCGGTCTATAAGCCGCGGGTGTTTTGATGTTTAATTACCATATGAAAGGGTTCGTGCACAGAGAGGAATGTCGGGAAAGCGATGGCTGTTTGGGGAAGCTCCCATTTATTAACATTTCAACAAAACAAAACAAAAGTCAGGTCACTAATCCCCAGACAAAATCACACAACAATAGGCTATATGTGCAGCAAACCTGTAACCAGAGAAGTCAAGTCACTAATGCTCGTCTTCCTCTTCTTCCTGCGTACTGAAACCACCAAAGTCCTCATCTTCAGTGTCGGAAACGAACAGGTTCAGGGTGGCTTCGTCAACCACTCTCCTCTCTCCTTCATTGTCACTCAAAACCAACGAACTCCTCTTCATCTATAGCTGTGTTTCCATTACAGTTTTTCGCAAAAGAATTGCGATATTTCTACAACTTCGACAATGTACAATTGCGACTTGTAGGCGTTTCCATTGAAGTTGCGTTTGAGTGATTCCCCGTTGCAGCAGCTGCCACAGTGATTACGCACGGGGATCTGCCCCATATCCCGTCCCCTGCATGCTCAAATCCAACCAATGGTCAATGGAAATCCCAACATGAAGTTACAATGCATATAAACGAGCCTGATTATCAATTCAAAAGAAAATGAGTCGCAAAATGTTGCTGGCTGCGTGAATGCAGTCAGCGCGACAGGCAGAGGAAAAAAGGTAGCCTAATAGCCTACAACTGGTCCGATTTAGAGATGGAGGGGGGAAAAGGCTGATTTGGTTCTATAATTGCACCTGAAACGTGTGCAATGTATTAGCCTACTCACAGTCACTGTATTCACTTCAGACAGCACCACCGCACCAGTGTGTGCTTTTCATCCTCTCATCTCGCCGCTGTGCCAAATGCGCGCACACAGGCAGCCTGCTGTCACCATGGACCGATTTCTGCCATTAAACATTATCTAATTTGCCCGGCTACGCTTTTGCACAACACTCGTCTTTCTGCTAGGTAGCGTTGCTTCAAAGTTTTCCACTTGCTGCGGAGGTTTTGACACGGCTATCGAACCTTACTTACCAAACTTATTTTCCGCTCCTTTTCCAAGGGATAATATGGGTCACATGACGTGCAAATGCGAAAAATGTGTTTCCATTACACTTTTGCGATAAACTGCTATATCGACACGTCTGAAAAACCACCTCATGATCATCTACTGCTCGTTCTCATGCTGTCGAGAACGAGCAAAGCTTTTTTTTGGTGAAAGAATCCTCCAGGGCGCTTCTTGTTAACAGTCCGAGTGAGTGGCAGGTCGAACGTCAAAGGCACTTCATCCATATTTATGATCTGCTCCGGTTCGATGGAATATTCCTTGATCTTCCTTTGTGTGAATTCGCCGAAGTTTGTGATTTTCTCCTGGTAGTCGGGGGAGGGAGTTGATGGGCTTGTGGCCGTTTGCTTACCGTAATTACCATATGTAAGTGGTCACGCACAGAGGGGATTGTCGGGAAAGAGATGGCTGTTTGAGGAAGCTCCCATTTACCGTATTACCGTAACATTTCAACAAAACAACATAACACAACACCACCGTTGTTTATTTTTACAGTGCACACAGTGTCCGCGGTGTGGTGAAAAGAGGGCAAGAGAGGAAATTAAAACAGAAGTGGATTTATAGTTAGAAAGAGTGCTAAAAAAGAGAGATTTTTTTTTTTTTTTTTTTTTTTCTGAAAAAATCCATAGATAAGACGCACCGTTATATAAGCCGCAGGGGCCAAAAAACGGGAAAAAAGCCGCGGCTTATAGTCCGGAATTTACGGTAATTTATCGTCACTATACCAATTATTATTATTATTATTAAAGAAGCAGATTGATAATCAACTTTAATAGGGATGGGACCGATCCAATATCGGTATCGGGTGCCGATACCGACGTAATTCATTGATCGGATTTTGCCGATCCACGTGCCATGTGCTGCCGATCCAGTTTTTACAGGGTTCGCGCTCGCGCTGAATCAGCCCAAGTAACATGAGCCACACCTCCGTTCCAGTCTCCAGAAATTCCATTCCACAGTTTGCAGATCGCTAGCCTGTAGCTAGTAGCAGCCAAGCCGGCCGCAGCACTGTGGCTAGCTGTACACAGAGCTCAGCTGAGCCGACTCGTCACTTGGCTAACGTAATATGCCCGTGGCGTGGAGATATGAAATAGTAGATACACGGACAACTTCTCACTAATCCATCCAGCCCTCGTGTTGACCGCCGGAAGCCCACTCCGCATCCCGGAGTCACTCCTCAAGTGTCTCCTTTCAGCTTGTGTTGTCTGTCTCTTTGGCTGCTGCTTTCAGACAACGCAACGGAGCATCCACCCCTCAGAACGACAGCTTTGCAAACATTATACGTTGCTGTCTTGCTTTTTGGTGTTTGGAGAGTACATTCCAGAAGCAGAACAAACTTCCACCAGACAACACAAAGGCCAAAGGGATTACCGTGAAGCTGTCCGTGTTGCCCTGGCTGTTTGCGTTTGCTCTCTTTCTCTCTCTCGCCCTCTCTGATGTCATCATCAAATCATAGCAGTATGGCAACGTTAATGCCGGTAGCCTGACATACATAGCGACACAGTCGTGGTTGTACTCATTTGCACAAAACATTTCAGTAAAAATAAAGACACACAAGACATATCTTGGCAAATAAATGTATATGTATTACTTTTCACGAATCAATTCAAATTGTTTTGGAAATATCTAATGACCCAATTGTGATTGTGGGATATTATGAACCAGGTACCTAACAACTAATTTTATGAAAGAATTGATTACAAAACACTAAGTAATGTATCTTAGCCAGCTACAGGCAGAGGGCCATTATTTAAAGCAGCAATGCCTAAATAGTGCTGATTTGATTTATAAGTATCCTCATTTGCCTTGTATATTTTTCTTAACTTAAAATAACTTGGCTTTGTTTTGCATTGAAAGCGGAGTATTGTTGTCGCGTGCTCATGACGTCACAAGCAGCTGGCGAAACATGGCCGCCTCCAGTGTGGCTGTTGACAGTTTCAAATCATAACAAAACAACCACTATTGCAATTTGCAATACATGTCCCGCAAGGTTTCTGAGATTAGGGGAAAGTCTGAGCTGGCGTTACGCTAAACCAAACGTGGGGAGGAGGCAGCAGATTTGTTTGGCGTTAAAGTCGAGCTGAACCCAAAAATGACTTTAATTTTCTTTTAGTTTGAATACCTGGTTATGCAGTGCACCTATTTAATAATGTATGCCAAAATAAATCACAATTTTTTTTCACACTTTTTCACATCAAAAGTTCATTTTTCAAGATTTCATTCATAACAGTAATCTACAGTTTGCTGACGTCACCTAGTACTATAAAATTTCTACCCCATTTCAACAAATCATATCACGACATGGCAGCTGTCAATCAAATCTTCATTTCAGGATAATTTTCTCTTCCAAATGAAGGAAAAAATGGTACCTAGTGCCTGTCATCTGGCAGAATTTCTAGGTCATAAACTAACTACTAACTTGGCCAATTGTATGGAACATACTAAATAAATCAAACGGTAACTGAGAATGCAAAGAAATGTAACTGGCTCGTTAAAACTCGCATTCCAGGAATATTGTATTTACCGCAATAGCGATAATGGCGCGCGCCTGAGAGCCTGCTTGTCAGGGGTCACCCCTCGGAGATTCCAGGCGGGGCGGGCAGCACCCATGCATCGGATTGTCCGCTCGTTCCACACAGAAGTAGCTGGCTGCCTGGTACTCGGCGGATCCCACTCGCGTAGCACAACAACACGCTGAATCCCACTCGATTTGGGGGTGAAACACGCCAGGATTGGCCAATGCCAAAGCCAGTCCCCAGAATTGTCAAATAAAATCATCGACATGCTACTATGACCCGCCTCTCAACCCTGTCATCTCAGACAAGATTTGTTTTCAGTCTCCGACCCTCGCGCTACTCACACATTGTTGGGTTCATTTCGACTTTAACGTTAGCTGTTGTGGTGGCTAACGTTAGCTAGCTGGTTGTGGCCTACCTTGTGACCAAACATCCCCGCATTTAAAGCACTTCCACTTACTCCCAGAGCTGGCGTAAACCATAGAGAACCTCTTGCATTACCCGAAATGAAACGTCCAGTGTTTGTGTCTCCAAAAGCAACTAACGCTAACGTTACATGTAAGGTAACGTGAAACTAACGTAGCTAGCTGCGGTGCGGGGCAGTCATGATCTACCAATAATAAGGAAAACGAATGTGCACATTTACATAAAAACACACCAGTCAACATCACATGTAGAGGGAGCATTTTTCAGTCAAAAGTGAAACAACACAGATATGATGGCTTATAGTGAGGCTTTCCATGCCTCACTATAGAACTGGCCCCAATGCAAAATTCAGACAGCTCATATGTTGCCAGTAACGTCATGCCAATAAGAGTCTAAATTACTATGCCTTTTGTGTTTTATCTGCAGACTAAGCAGTTAGGCTTTCGGATCTATAAAAGCCTTTATTTTTTGTATTGGCTATTGAGTGATACACTTTACTAAAACAATCATATTATATCAGAAGTGTTGTTTGTGTTCACAATAGTGATGTCAGATTTGCTTAGGTCAGAGCTATGGAATATTAAATCATCCATCTTTGCTCACTACATCTGCCCTTTCTTTCTTCTTTTTTTTTTACCCCAGGTGTGCATAAAAAACAGGTTAAGAACTTATTTTTTGAATACAAAAATGTGAAATAATTATCGGTTTATCGTATCGGTTATTGTATCGGCTCTAGAAATCCATATCGTGCATCCCTAAACGTTATTCATTATATCATTATTCACTGATGATTATTTATAAAAAATCACATTGTGTAAATATATTTAGTAAGAGTCCATATCGCCCAGCCCAATTTACAATTGAAAATCTAGCCCACTTTGTAGAAAATACCGAGATATAGCATCTTTCGCCATTCACCCTAAAAATACTGAGATATGATTTTTGGTCCATATTGCCCAGCTACTCAAGATCTGTGTTGTCGTCAGTGTTGGGGATAGTAACGTGTTTTAGTACTAAATGACCATGTTAGTTTTTTTATTATTGTCATCTGTTAGTAGTTACATTACATAGAATATTTTTACTCACTGACTTTTTCATGTATACACTGAGACTTTAAAAAAATGTTTGGTCATGGAAATTTGGTTTAAAGTCATGGAAATCCATTGGTCAAAATGTGTATGAACCCTGAAGTGTGCATTCCTTGTGCGCCCACATGGTGGCACTGTTGTCTTTCTGTGAAATGTCCACGGGAGCATGCAGTGCTGCTTGCATAGACCTGCCAACAGTTGAACCTAAACGGTGAAGATAATGTCGACCTTTAAAATCTTAATGAAGAATCAACTTAGAGTCATTGCTGTTGATGTGAACATGATTTCACAGTGTCTTTGAGTTCTTGAAAAGCGCTATATAAGTTCCATCCTATCCTACTGCATTTGGAGAGCTGTGTGTATGTATGCGTGTATGTCCGGAGTTGCGAGGCGCACCATTGCTGCGATCGCCTCCAAACTTTGCCAAAACACTTTTCAGGGGTCTGGCATGAATCTGGCGCCGAAAAAAGAAAGAAAAAATGCGCCCATACGGCTACGGCAACGGTTTCGATTTTACTACTGGCAACACAAAAAGCAGTTTATCTTGAGAACCGTTCATCCAATCGACTTGGATGAGTATGAGTTGGGGAGTATGCTGCCGGTAACTCGACGGAATGCGGTGCCCAATTTTGGACATGCGCATAGTCATAGCGCCGCCTACTGGCAACACAAAAAGCGGTTTATCTCGAGAATCGTTCATCCGATTGATTTCAAACTTCTGTGCAAGTCGGACACGCCCATAGTCATAGCGCCATCTACTGGCAACACAATTTTTTAAATCTCAAAACCATTGGTCTGATCGACTTAAAACATTGCCCGTGTGCTGCTGGGGACCCAAGAAAGTTCAGTGTTGAATTTCGTGCAATTCGACCAATCAGGACATGGCTTTCACATATCTTGAGAACCGTTTGTCCAATCGACTTCAAACCTCTCTCGTAACGGGACATGCCCCGTCTTTTATTGTCACACGAACACCACAACACATGCATGCGGCCACAACACACTCATGCTGACGGTGGCCGGTGAAAAGTGTCCTCTGCATTTAACCCATCCAGGCATGTCCTTTCCTCCGAGGGGCAGGCCAGGAGCAGTGGTCGCTTTCTCGTACAGCGCCCGGGGACCAACTTCGGATGTTGTCGTTAGTGCTGCAACTATCGATTATTTTAGTAATCGAGTATTCTACCGAATAATCCATCGATTAATCGAGTAATCGGATAAGAACCCTTTTTTGTGTTTTCAAAGGCTTATCGTAAATATACACCAAAAAATAAGATAAATCTCTTCAAATAAACAACTACATTAGTTTCTTTCTTAGAAAAAACAACATTTTTATTTTTAAATTGCATAGAACTGGCAGTGGAGGGCGCATGTCTGTCACAATCATATTCAAAATGCTATTGCTGAACTCAGCTGCTTGTTCACTTGAACATGATGGACCCGTCCTTACAAAGCTGTCCATAGTACGCTGTGATCCGCTGAAAAAGAGGTGAAATAATAATTAATATTGATATTTCTTAGGTAAGTTCATAACAAAACTGGAGAATGCGCATTTACACACCCTAGACCTGTTGCCTATTATTGACACAAATATCAGAATAGCAAGATAACAGGTCAGGTGGTGTAATAATTGGAGCCTAAAATGCACCAATTAAATAGTTGTTTGCAATCATCATGAGAAGAGTCGACCGGTCTAGGGTGTGTAAATGTACATTCTCCACACACACACTCTTTCTCTCACACACACACTCACTCTCTTTCTCTCTCACACACCAACAGGCTAGTGTGATCACACACACACACACACACAACGCTGTTAAATTAGCCGCTAACGTTAACGTTAGGTTGAGCTTTGTATTTCTCACCAAAAACGGCAAGCCACATCAAAAAAATGCAGCGTGAATGCAGTTACTAATAGTCATATTGACAACGTGGCAAGCCAGCAGCACAACTACTACTAGTCTTAATATCAAGTAGCAATCATTAGCATACATTTACATTAGCGTTGTGTATAGTTAACGTTACGTTACCTTGCTCCGCTCGACGTAGATGCGCTGGTGGATGCGTAGACTGGATGTTTACCGTTCAGGTGCTGAAGCATTGACGAGGTACTGTTGTGATATGCAAGTAGTACTTGCACACCACTGAGTTTGTGTCCTTTTTCAGCGTGAAATGGTCCCACACTTTAGACAGTTTCGGTCGCTTTGTCGGCCCTGGTTCTTCCCTTCCCGGCTCCTCCTGTCTGCTTTCTCCGCCGCCTCGTTCCATTTTGCGGGGTCCGCTCGCTATAGCTCTGCCTCTCTGGTCTGTCTGCGATCATGTGTTCTCACGTGTTTACCCTATGTTTACACCGGAAGAGCGCTGTGCCACACCAGTAAGCGTCCGTGAGAAACACAGTCTCTACTCTCTAAATGCCGTGTCGAGGCGAATCATTTTGGCCTCGATCATTTTAATTACTCGAGTTATTCGAGGTACTCGAGGAATCGTGACAGCCCTAGTTGTCGTCACTGGTCGGATGACGATGACGATCTGATCTTCTGCATGTTTTTAGTGGGGGGGTTATATACGGAGGAACCCCCTGGGGGAGCACGGGGAGAACATGCAAACTCCACACAGAGAGAAAGGCCCTTACGACGAGATACCCCACCTGGGCAGTAGGCACTGAAGATATGGGGGGGAACACAACCACAGCGCCCACAGTGTCCCAGGCGAGAATCGAACTCAGGACCTTCTGACTGTGAGGCGACAGCTCTACCACTGAGCCACCGTGCCCCCAACCTGAGGGGTGCACTGCTGGGGACCTGAGAGAGTGCAGTGCCAATTTTCGGCATGAGTTTGGTCACACCAAAAAAAAAAAAGTGCGTCCATGGCACATCGTCTCCAGAGTCTCCACCTTAGAAATGAGCGCCATTCTTATTCTTATTATTTTTCCTGTGTTCAGGCCAGCGGCGGAGCGGAGGAGAAGCCGGCCTGGAGCGTGCTCAGAGACGACTACATGATGGGAGCCTCCATGAAAGACTGGGACAAAGAGAGCGACGGGGAGGAGGGCGAAGCGGGGATGCCAGCGGGCGAGGTGGAGGACAGCCACTCCGACTGATAACACCTGGACAGAACCAAACTCACCCCTCAGGGGCACCGAGAGGAGGGAGTGCCTCCAGGTCAGCCCAGGGAACGGAGCTCCTATCCCGAATGTGGAGAACAAGATTTAACAGATTTCCTATCCTCCCCGGGGTTCCCGCACGGGTTTGGAAAGCCTGGAAACCTCTTAAGTTTGGGAATTGTACAAAAAAGTCAGGGGAAATGTTGTACTGCCCTGATGTTGTTGTTGTTATAAACAGTGTTCATAGAGTGATATGGAAATCATACTCGGCAGGCACCATACTGGATTTCCAAATCTCAAATCAAAAAGAACTGCCATATAGAAAACTCCGAATTCTCAGAGGAACCTAATGTCCATTTTGACATGGTACTTTTGTACTTCTTCCATCTTGTTCCAATGTACAAATTCCCTGGCTATTCATGGCCTGTGTGTGTGTGTGTGTGTGTGTGTGTGTGTGTGTGTGTGTCCAATGTATTGCTGCCTGTCAATAGGAATCTTTTGTACAAATGCTTATCTGTTTGATTAAATCGCCAGTTAAAGTATGTCTCATGTGCTAAGCCTGGCCAACAGTCTACAAGCCCTGAACCTGAATCAAGTTTGTTTCACTCAGACCAAAACTAAAAAAAAAAAAATCCCCGGTCCAAGTGAAATGTTATATTGTCTCCTCATTCTAAATATAGTTGAATCGCTTGGTTTGACTAAGTCAAACTATTTTTATATGCATTTTACGAAATGTAGATGGAAAAATGAATGGTGGCTGAAATGCTTTGGTTTGTATGCTGGACGAGGGCGTGACTTTGGGTGTAACTTTGACACTATAGTCACAGCGACCATACACATGTTTATAACGTTACAATTAAATCCCCACCACATAACTTTTAAACTGGTTATGAAGTACTGGTGCCTCTATATGAATTACATTATGCAAATGAGACCATCAGCGAGGGGATTGGATATGTATGGTTATTTACATGCCTGCCTGCACACTGCTCAGTACAGTGGAGGACAGGGGTTCTGTAGGCTACAGGGAGGAGAGCAGCTGCCAGTCGCCACAAGGAAATATCACGGCTCGGCTGCCGGCCTAGCGGGAGACTCGTGTCCTTTATTTCTCTCAAAACAATAGAATACAGACGTCTTATTAACTCATTGAGTGCCATGGACGTCCTTCGACGTCCAATTAAATAGTGACGTAGAGTGCCACGGACGTCCTTCGACGTCCAATGCGTTTTTTGACGGTGGGACGTCGATCAAAGCCTTCCGCAGCTCCTGTACAACTATAGTAGCTATTGGAGGTCTATAACCTATTTTACAGAACCCTTAGGTGGCGACAGTGCTCTCCAGATTACAGAAATGTCAGGAATACACAGCCTGAAATAGCCTTGATGAAAGAGAACCCGCTCATGCTGCAGTCCAGAGCCATGTAGATTGTTCTGGCTGCAACTGACGGTGCGTGCGAACACAGTCAATCCGCGCACACAACTGAGTCCTTCTGCCTCTGTCTGTCTGTCAGCATAGTTTCTCCACATGATTAGCCGCTAGAAAAGCAGCAGCGCGACACTGAAAAGCCAAACCTTTCACTGCAGTCCGCGTGTGGCTTCTCCATGTTGCGCTGCCTGGGAGGCGGCGCTTCCCAGGCTTCCTAGACGCTTGGTGCGAGGCTGTGTGTTACTAGTGTGGGGAGGAGTTTTCAGCTGAGGGGGGGGAGGGGGGGTGGGGCACGCAGGGCAGGACACAACTACACCACATCACTACATCAGAAAATATTACCGTATCTAGAGTCAGTGAATGTGCTTGAAATGCTGCATTTCACAAAAGGCTGAATATCTCAGCTTATAATTTGAAATGCCTGAAAACGCTGAAAACAACCTATCTTCTCCGGCTCATAACTAAAGAACGGAAAATGGTATCAATAAACTTTTTTTTGCTGATGATACAATAGAGTCTCCTTGTTCTTTTTGCGTGTTCGGTGTTTACATAGTAATATCACACAATATTCTGTGGGCCTCGAGAAATCACTGAAAACGCTCTGAAAACTCTGGCACTGGGAGCGTCCGTTCTCCAAAAGTGGCTGGCACTCAATGAGTTAAAGTCCAACTGAACCTGTTTGTCACGTGCATAATGAGTCCGTTTCAGACTGAAAACATAGTTTGTCTAAGATGACAGGTTGAGAGGCGGGTCATAGTATCATGTCGATGATTTTATTTGACAATTCTGGGGACTGGATTGGGCTTTGGCCAATCCTGGCGTGTTCCGCCTCCAAATCGAGTGGGATTAAGTGTGTTGTGGCGCTCCCCTCGGGAAGAGCCTTTTGACGGGAGGTTAGTGGCTGAGTGGAGCTCAGCGAGCCGCAGGCAGCCGGCTGCCTTCGTGTTGCCGAGCGGAGAGTGCAGCACGTCGGCCTGGAATCTCCGAAGTGCGACCCCTGACAACCAAGCTCTCGGATGCGCGCGCCATTATCGCTGCTGTAAATACGATATCCCTGGAATGCGCGTTTTAACGAGCCAGTTACATTTCTTTGCATACTTAGAGATTATAGTTTTTGTTTTTTGTTCATGTTTCTAACAATTGGCCAAGTTAGTAGTTAGTTTATGGGATAGGAATTCTGCCAGATGACAGGCACTAGGCGCCATTTTCTCTTTCTTTTGAAAGAGAAAATTATCCTGAAATGAAGATTTGATTGACAGCTGCATGTCATGATATGATTGGTTGAAATGGGGTAGAAATTTGATAGTACTAGGTGATGTCAGCAAACTGTACATGACTGTTATCAATGAAATCTTGAAAAATGAACTTTTGATGTGAAAAAGTGAAAAACTAAAGAAATTAGATTGTTGTGATTTGTTTTGCATACATCATTAAATAGGTGCACTGCATACCCAGGTATTTGAACTAAAAGAAAATAAATGTCATTTTTGGGTTCAGCTCGACTTTAAGGCTGAGTAAGGAGATGGATTTGATTTCACCAGAGGCTGAACGCAGCAAGACAAAAGACTGCTGCAAATAACAGGAGAGTTTGGGAAATAATGTTACACACAAGAGGGTATAAGCTCCACTCAACTGGTAGCCATAGAGACGGTAAACACGATTATCTCGACTCTGACCAATCAGTAGTCTGCAGTGTTTCACGTCACTGTATGGTACCGGCTCCACCAGCCCTGTAACTAAAAAAGTATACCAAAGTTTAAACGATCTACTGTGCAGGTGCATACAGTTACCTTTAAACTTCACCTTTTCCACACGCATAAACCCTGACGCTGCCAAATGGTTTTGATCTCATGAGAATCCAGCTGCCTTGCAAGGTTAATGGCCCTATCCAAAACACTCCAAAATAATCGCTGCCCCCCCCCCAGAAGGGTGGGTGAGCCTCTGGAACAGCGATCAATATATCAGTCAACCCCTATAATGATCCTTATACACTAGTGCACTCCTCTTATAGTGATCAGTTTGGGACAGGTCAAATTGATCATGATAAGCGAATGATCAAGAGATTTTTTCCCCTTTTCTTTATTTCTCATGCAGATTACCATCTAATTGACATTTGTATATTTATTACATGAATACAGTACATATAACGTATTGAAATGGACAGCTTCATTATTTACTGAATGTCCATTGTTCTCAGGTGTGACATGGCCCAAAATGATCACTGTAAGCAAATTATTGATCACTATAAGTGAATTATTTAAACCGCATGTGTATAGGAATGATTTGGGAATAAGCTTTTTGATCAATATAAGCGGTTCATCACTAAGTGGATTCCACTGTAGTAGTTGTTTCCTTCTGGGAAAAGTGAATTGGGTTAGCAGCTCACACTAGGGATGCAACGATATGAAATGTCACAGTACGGTACGGTATCTAGCATATCACGGACGCTATACAATACAGTATTTCACGGTATTTATTCCAGTCCACCCCCGTTTTAAACATACTAGGGTGAGAAAACAAAATGATTTTGCTTTGAAGAAAAATATTGCTTTATTGAACTGAAACTAATGTGAGTGTTTACACAAGGGTCCTCCATTATGAACTTATTGTAGGCGTGTGTGCATATTGTCTAACACATTACAGGGAAAGCTTACGGTACAAAGCGTGCTCGATAATATCGCGGTGTATCGTTAAATCCATCATCCACACGGTCACAAAGATGCTGTTCTAATCTCAGGACCAGCGACAGGTGCAATAACACAACCATGTTCCACAGATGAGCTTTGCGAAACATAAAAATCCTGGTGCTGTGGTATTCCGATATGCTGCTATTGCAGTTTTCCTGGTTGGGAACAGGTGTTGGAAGGCGGCCGAGTAGCCTGAGACTCCCACACGAACCCCCCCCCCCCGGCCTCACATCTGTACTGCGGCTACTGATTTAGTGACAACATCTGGCTTCCAGCGGCCGCCTGGACTCTGAGTCTCTTAGAGCCTGTCTCAAGGTTGGGTAGGGGCACAGAGGGGCGGCCTTTGGCAAACATTGACAAAAAAGTGGGGCATAAACGTAAATCAACCTGGCAGCACACAAGAATGGGAACGGAGAGGGGGGGGGAGGTGGGTGGTGGTGGAGTCGGGATATTTGGCGATATCCAATTGACCCGTTTCACATCAGCCATTTTGTGTCTCAAAGGCAGGGTAAACAGGTGTGTAACCAGAACATTAATGGCAGTTTCCAACTCCCATTCCATGTTCCAGTGCCGGGGCCCTCATTAATGCACCTGTTTACCCTGCTTTTTTGAGACACAAAATGGCTGCTGTGAAAAGGGTCTATCAGCAACAGTCAGGTGGAGGGAGAGGCAGAACACATTTTCAGTCAGTTGTTCTTCACTACTGCTAATAGCGAGCGATGCACCATGATATCGCCACGCTATCGGTCAATAAAGGCTTTAATATTAAATATCTGCATAAGCCACAAAACGAACATTTCCGCTGATATGACAGACTATTGATAGCATTACACTTTAATTATGCCCAAATGCTCTATGCTTGACTAAACACTCATTTTTGTTTGAAAGAAAAATGTTACATCAATAAAAAATATGGCATGTTTTACATAACCTAAGTTGAAGTGGTTTACATTTTGAAAAGCATTGCATTTAGGTCTGCATCTGCCAGTGGGCCATCACGATAAGAGTAGGCATACTAATGTGTTAATGCCACTACAGGAGAGACTTGAGCTATTTTCACACATGAAAATGTGTGTGTTCTCGGAAACTAGGTGGGAAAAAGTACATGCATATATCAGCATCTGCAATCGGCAGAGTTGGAACATATCAGCATATCAGATGAAAAGATGTGATATGGTGCATCCCTGTGTCAGAAAGCCAGAAGCAGTAGTCAGTAGTGATCTACAGTGGGAGCGCTGTTGTGATGCTGTGGCTCCTCGTGCACACAGTCCAGCAGTAAATCACGTCATCGTGGCTCTTCTGATGTTTCCAACACAAATCAGATAGAAGTCTGTCTGCCTGCTCCAGCATCTTATCAGTCACCATTCAGCTTATGGTTCAGTGTCTAAAAGGCAGGGTACATGGATTGGAACTTGGAAGCCCTCATCAGTGTTTTGGTTGCGCCTGTGTTTACCCTGCCTTTTAGACACAAAATGGCTCCTGTGAAAAAGGTCAATTGTAGCTTTTCCACCCACTTGCTGGTATTTGAATGACACTTTCAAACAGCTTGGCTAAATAGAGTGACAAATTCACGCCCTCTTCCGGGTTTGGCATACGCACCAAGGATTTCATCTGCCATTCATTTTTTCCATAGACTGATATGTGAAATGCCTATAAAAATTGTTGTACTTGGTCAAATCATTAATCAAGCAATTCAGCTATTTAGAATCAGGAGAGACTATAGAACATTTCACTCAGATCAAAACTAGAGTTTTTGTTTGTTTTGGTCCGGGTGAAATCTATGATCTCCCCTGATTCTAAATATAGGTGAATCGTTTGACCAAGTAAAACTATTTTTATAAGCATTTTACGAAATGCCTATGGAAAAATGAATAGTGGTTGAAATCCCTTGGTGCATATGGATAAGAGGGTGTGACTTTAGCACTCTATAACACAAAAACTGTACCACTCTATTCCTTCAGAAGTTGTAGCCGTCATAGATTATGTTGCATAGTTGATTTCTCTATTGTTGACAAAATGTGTTACTGTAAGTCGCTTTGGATAAAAGCGTCTGCCAAATGACGTAATGTCATGTCATGTAACACCTCACTTTGTCACATAACACTCAACATGCATGGGCCAGTATGTGTCACGTGTCACATCAAAAAATATTGCATACACTGTCCTGTTCTACGCTTGTAGGCTACTGTAGGCTATGTGTGAACTAGTCTCGACGCCAGACCCATGAGAGTTCTTACGCTGATACACTACGTTACTGCATGCTGCAGAGCTCTAGTATGCGGAGCACAGCGATTCAACGTAATATTTGAGTCTGGGGAGAGACTATGTGTGAACCTGCCATCAATCATTTGTGCTTTTCTCATTGACTTCCTTTTTGAACCCATTGCTTCCTATGGAGAAGCTTGCAGCATTGGCACTGAGCTTGTTTGTATCACATACTTCTGGCCAGAGCTTTGCAACCACTCAGAAAACTGTTGTTATTTACATGTGACTGATTGGACCATGACTTTTCAGCAGGTTATTTATACACAGTGGCCCGTTGTAACTTTTTTATTCAATTTGTATAGCTGCACCCAGACATTTCTATCATGAAAAACATATTTGCACATATTGTATATCTACTACCTTGTCTGCAGAGTGCAGTAATCCCTGAATGTAGCTATACAAATGTATACTCATTTGAGATTAAATTGAACTTGAATGTTTTGTGTGGGTTTGCTGTGGCAACAGAGAGAAGGCTACAGATAAGAATACGAGGGATCAGCCGAGCAGCATTTCGATAAACAAACCGCGTCACTGGGTGGCAACGGCAATGGAACCCTATAGAGCATCAGCTTTGGGAGGCTTGAGTGTCTGACTCTAGCTGGCTGACTCTGTTTACATAAAAAAAAAAACTGCAACAGTTCACACAACTTTAACATGACATGCATATACATTCAACTATTGAGCTACTTCTGCTCTCACTTAGAATGTCAAAATGTAAGCGATGTGATGTATAGTTTTTGAGATATTAACATTTGGCACAACTCATACGAATAACTGCCGCGGGGTTCCACATTTCTGGGTGGCAAGTGACGTCACGCTGATTTGTCCTATAGAGCAGAATGCAGAATGGACATAGTGAGGAGGATACCACAACCAACCAAAATCATATGAACAAATGGTCAAAACATTTATTCATGTAGGCTATTTAATTTATGGACATTTAGAACAAAATAATTGTAAACTCTCAAATATGTCACAGTGTGTAGCCTAGTGCCAGGCCCGGCGTTGGTGGGGAGCCTGGCCGGGCCGTGCCCCCCCATTCCCCAAACTGACCCCCCCATTCTTTTTTTTAAAACTCTGTTTTAAAGTTTAAAACAGAATCTGGCTGTCATTAGGCATTGATTAACTGAATGCTATTGCTAACTGTTACTTTGAACATCCATTTGCAATGATTCTGGCTGGATATTACCTATTGTAAATTTGTCACAATGAATGCAATTTGTGCACAATGTGTAAATACATTTAATATTAATTGTTTAGGCCTAATTATTTGTAAAGTCACAACACATTAGAGATGTGTGTAGTTCTTCATAGATTTAGCCTCTTCATTTTGCTCTCAAATGCACCAGGTTGACGAATTTGACTTTAAAATGTACAAAATCTTCTTCCGGGGGAGAATCCCCCCGGACCCCCCTTGGGTAGCTTGGCCCGCCCAAGCTAGGGGCAGGCCCCCTCTGTAATTTGGGTCTGGAGCCGGGCCTGCCTAGTGCACCAGGCCTCTATCTCAGATAGATGCCCTTTTCACAGCAACCGTTTTGAGGTGGTATTAAGCAGGTTTAACCAATACCATTAATAATTGTTCCATTCCATTTACACTGTAGGTGTTCCAGTGCGAGGGGCCCTCATTAATGTTATTGATTACACCTGCTTCACCACCTCAAATGGTTGCCGTGAAATGAGCCTCTCATAAGGCATCTAAACCACATGATGACTGCATCATAATTATAATAATCAGAGCGTGATATAATAAACACTGTATAGGGACTGAATTATTTAACTTTTGTGATGTTGTTCTGATGATAGCCTACAAGAAAGGTCGATCTCTGCTTCCAATCTGTTGGGAATGAATCACAATACACTTCAAGGAAAACTGTTGGCAAAAACAGATAGGCCTACTGAGTTTCCCTGGAAGCTGGATGGGGGGAAAATTTCAAATAAAAAAGGAGCTCCGACTGGCTTTAGGACCCTGCGTCACGGCGCGCAAGGGGCCAGCGCAGCGGCCCGTACCCGTGCAGCGCTGTCCCGACTCCCGATGGGCACACCGAGCAGAGCGCTCATATTTACAACAGGTCGCAGTCGTGTGGTAACGTGGAGTGAAGTCGCAGGTCCCCTGCTGAAGCGACCACGGTGTGTGAAGCGGCGCGGCACGGGGAGCACGTGGTAACGGTCTTATAAACCTGGAGCTGTCCGCCTGGCACCAGCTGTCCGCCTGCCTGGCACGGCACGCGTAAATACCAGCCAACCCCAACTAGATGGGGTGAGAGGAGACCCGAGCGCACAACACGGCACGCTCCATGCAGTCAGTCACAGCTGAGGGGGAAGCTCCGTGTGTGTGAGAGTTTTACCAGCTTTTTTTATCCTGACAGAAAATCACGGTTTTGGATGGATTTCCTCCTCGCCGGAACGGACAGAAAACGCATCAGCCAAGACTGAAAAGAGTCCGCACCTTGCGCCCTGCGAGCGCCAGGCTTTGACTTCTTGTTGTTTTTCTAAACCAGTTTGTGATCTGTTGGGGAGGAAAGGGAAAAGACAGCAATGACTCGCTTTGCAAGACACTGACGTTTCCCCGGAGAGAGCTCTCAGAGCGCAGGCTGCTGTGAGGCGGCCGAGGTGCGGCAGGGTACCGGGAGCTGAGAGCGCTCTGATGCGGCGGAGGTGCGCTCCGTCCCCGCTGCAGGCTACACGGCGGTGCGTCCGCCTGGCAACAGCCTCTCGGCAAGGCGTCTGAACAGACCGCGCATGGCCGCGCGGCGCGTCCACTTTGATGACATTCTCCTGCGCCTTTACGCACTCTCTCTGCCTGTTTACTATCAAACGGGACTACACCGGACCGAATAACGGATTCTTATTTTTTTGCATCTAGACAGTTGCATGGATTTTCAGCTACAACTCAGATAACACCTTACTAAACTTGGGGACATACAACAATAAAAACACTTTTCACCTATTTTTGGGGAAGGGAAACTAGCCATCGCGCATACATGCTCTCCACTTTTGAACCGTTTTCCCACGAAATGCCCCGTGGTATTTAACCCTCCCCCGTCAACACTTTTTTCCTTCCCAGTTTTTAGCTTTGTCTAGCCATGGACCAATAAAGACGTTTGAACTTTTTCGACAGAACAGTGTGCAGAACAGGACTTTTGTTTTGTTTTGTTAAGTTCGCCAACAACACTTGATCCATGTGTTATCTACAAAGGAGACAAACTTAAACTTATTTATTGCTTGATCTAACCTTTCCCAATTCAAGTGCACCTGTTTCCTGTTTGAGCCGACTGAGGACCCAGGCTCCTATATCAATTTCTCTCCCTATATTGTGCGCTATAGTTTCCAGGCGTGTGAGAGTAAAGATGAGCCCCTCTCTCCTCAGCGTGCTCCTGGCTCTGGATGTGTGCAGCCTGGCTCTGGGGCTGTCTACATGCAGCACCCTGGACATGGAGCAGTTCATGAAGAAGCGCGTGGAGGCCATCCGAGGGCAGATCTTGTCCAAGCTGAAGCTGAGCAGCCCGCCGGAGGACTTCCCCGAGCCGCACGAGGTGTCGCGCGACATCATCGCCATCTACAACAGCACGCGCGACCTGCTGCAGGAGAAGGCCAACGAACGCGCCGCCACCTGCGAGCGCCAGCGCAGCGAGGAGGAGTACTACGCCAAGGAGGTGCACAAGGTCGACATGCAGCCCCCCTACCCATCCGAGAGTAAGTCTGTGTGTGTGTGTGTGTGTGTGTGTGTGTGTGTGTGTGTGTGTGTGTGTGTGTGTGTGTGTGTGTGTGTGTGTGTGTGTGTGTGTGTGTGTGTGTAAGAGATTGACCCATAAACATGACCTGTGCATAGAGTCTTCTGTGGTCACGCGAGCAAGCAGTGTCTGTAGGCTATGTAGCCTACTACGGTGTTCATTCATCTAGTATTCACTCACTCACTCATCTTAATCTGTCTCCTGATGGCTGTTATGGTGCATGAATCTACACACCATAGCAAACAACCCATTTAGCTAAACAAGCTAGCTGGCTATACCTAGATGCATTTTTTCCTATTCCTACCAGCGCCATCTGGTCCGTTTGAGGAGCTTGCTGCTGAAAAGGTCGGCGTTGCCATATTTGTGGATATCGAAATACACAACCTTTTTATCCCTAGCTATGGCACCTTTACCTAGCCCCGCCCCCTTCCTTGATGGAAGGGATGGACATGAGGTCACAGTGACCTTGAACTTTGACCTTTGACCAACAAAATCTAATCAGTTCATCCTTGAGTCCAAGTGGATGTTTGAGCCCAATTTGAAGAAATTCCCTCAAGGCGTTCCTGAGATATTGCATTAACGAGCATAATAAATGTTGATGTTATGTGAAATTACATGACAATAAAATATATTATATTTTATAGACAATTTACATTCTAAATCTAAAAAACAAAACAAAAAAACAACGCTTGGCCTACTCTCGTATCATATATCTCAATATTTGGGCAGGTCTATATTGCAAACCGAACTACACCCATTAGCTGCTAGCTAGCTGCTGCTCTACCTGCTGCTTGCTGCAATTTCATGTATGCAATAGCTAGCAGCTAGTGGGTGTAGTTCAGTCAAAAGAAAAACATCCGACATGAAACTGCTCACAACAAGGTGTGTGGATTATCTCCAGTAACCGGGCCATGATTTCTGGAAAGAGGCATTGCTGTTGAGTTTTTCAAATGTATTTTTCGTGCTTTGAGCACCGCAAGCCGAGTGCCATCCAGTTCCATTGTATGTATGAAACTGGTGAAAGTTATGTTATGTATATGGGGGACTGGTAAAAAGTCTAACTGAATGCTGCTGTGTATATTGGTGGTGGGTTTGCCTTGCTTTTTGCACCATACTACATCACTGTGTACAACATACACTCAGTGATGTCATACTACATCACTGTGTACAACATACAGTCAGTGATGTCATACTACATCACTGTGTACAACATACAGTCAGTGATGTCATACCACATCACTGTGTGCAACATACAGTCAGTGATGTCATACCACATCACTGTGTACAACATACAGTCAGTGATGTCATACTACATCACTGTGTACAACATACAGTCAGTGATGTCATACCACATCAATGTACAGTCAGTGATGTCATACTACATCACTGTGTACAACATACAGTCAGTGATGTCATACTACATCACTGTGTACAACATACAGTCAGTGATGTCATACCACATCACTGTGTACAACATACAGTCAGTGATGTCATACTACATCACTGTGTACAACATACAGTCAGGGATGTCATACCACATCACTGTGTACAACATACAGTCAGTGATGTCATATTACATCACTGTGTACAACATACAGTCAGTGATGTCATACTACATCACTGTGTACAACATACAGTCAGTGATGTCATACCACATCACTGTACAGTCAGTAATGTCATACTACATCACTGTGTACAACATACAGTCAGTGATGTCATACCACATCACTGTGTACAACATACAGTCAGTGATGTCATACCACATCACTGTGTACAACATACAGTCAGTGATGTCATACTACATCACTGTGTACAACATACAGTCAGGGATGTCATACCACATCACTGTGTACAACATACAGTCAGTGATGTCATACTACATCACTGTGTACAACATACAGTCAGGGATGTCATACCACATCACTGTGTACAACTTATAGTCAGTGATGTCATACTACACCACTGTGTACAACATACAGTCAGTACATCACTGTGTACAACATACAGTCAGTGATGTCAGTGATGTCATACTACATCACTGTGTACAACATACAATTAGTGATGTCATACTACATCACTGTGTACAACATAGCGTCAGTGATGTCATAGTGATGTCATACCACATCACTGTGTACAACATACAGTCAGTGATGTTATACCACATCACTGTGTACAACATACAGTCAGTCCACATCACTGTGTACAACATACAGTCAGTGATGTCATACTACATCACTGTGTACAACATACAGTCAGTGATGTCATACTACATCACTGTGTACAACATACAGTCAGCGATGTCATACCACATCACTGTGTACAACATACAGTCAGTGATGTCATACTACATCACTGTGTACAACATACAGTCAGTGATGTCATACTACATCACTGTGTACAACATACAGTCAGTGATGTCATACTACATCACTGTGTACAACATACAGTCAGTGATGTCATACTACATCACTGTGTACAACATACAGTCAGTGATGTCATACTACATCACTGTGTACAACATACAGTCAGTGATGTCATACTACATCACTGTGTACAACATACAGTCAGTGATGTCATACTACATCACTGTGTACAACATACAGTCAGTGATGTCGCGATAAATAAAGAGAACCAAACAACCACATGTATGAAGGGAAATCCGTTGTACATTCATAAAACCAGTAGCTGATTGCCTTTTCCCTCAAAGCCCCCATCTTCATGCAACAGATCAGTTTCATACTACTTAACTGTGAGGTGGCTAAGTTGAGTTTAGGCGGGTTTACCTGCTTCCCATACAGCTCTGTATATAATTTAGTAATGCCCAACCAGAAACAAAGGAGAAAATGCCATCACAGATCATTGAAGTGTGCAGTAAGTGTGTCACTCAAGCCCCAACCTCCGATTCTGAAAAATTAAGCCAACGCAGAAGTAACAAACTGCAGTTCCCCGAATGGCCACTTGACGCTGGCTCCAAAAGGTAGTAAATCCTCATAGACCGCCCTGTTAAAATGCCCAACTTTACATCAGAAATAAACAACTTTACAGACTGGTACAAACACACACAACCACACACACGGGGGGGCATGGTGGCGCAGTGGTAGCGCTGTCGCCTGACAGCAAGAAGGTCCTGGTTCGATTCCCGCCTGGGGCGCTGCCTACTGCCCAGGTAGGCTAGCTCATCAAAAGGGCCTTTCTGTGTGGAGTTCACATGTGCTCCCCTGGGGTTTCCTCCAGATAGGAACCCCCCCGCAAAAAAAAGAAGAAAATCATTCCTCATTCATCCCCATGTTAAAATAACTGTACCGGGGGCACTTTGGCTAATGCTCAAGCTATAAGGGCCAGGGTTTGAGGTAGGGCCTAGGGTCAGGGTTAGGGTCAAGGCCAGGGCCAGGGTTCGGCTTTAAGTTTGTCGAGTTTGATTATATACAATTTCTCTCCTTGAGTTTTTGATCCTGGTTATGTGTTTTCTCTACCTTGAGTTATCTAGATTTTAGGACACATCATCAGTAGTGGACCCCAGGATCATTGGGTGGTTTGGGCCAATTTTCACTAGACACCCTCACCTGAGGAAGGCCCTCCCAGGTTTGATCAAGTCCTGGGGTGTGTCCCATAGCCAATTGGTTTTAGCATTAGGGTTAAAGTTAGGTTTAAGGTTAGGGTTAGAGCCAGGGTCAGGGTTACGTTTAGGGTTACGGCCAGGCTTAGGGTTAAGGTTAGTTTTAGGTTTAGGATTAGGATTAAGGGCAGGGTTAGGGTAGGGCATCTCCCAGAGTCAGGGTTAGAGCCAGGGTCAGGGTTAGGTTTAGAGTCAAGGCTAGGCTTAGCGTTAAGGTTAGGTTTAGGATAGGGTTTAGGTTAGGGTTAGGATTACGCTCAGGGTTAAGGTTAGGGTTAGGTTTGGGCATCTCCCAGAGTTGGGGTTGGGGCGGGGGGTTGGGGGGGGGGGGTACATAACTCGCCCATTTACACAGTCTAGGTCTGTATAGAAGTGAATGAGAAAATGAGCCTACTTCTCACTTGATACATTATCTCAGTAAACACTTTCCTAATTAGTTTATCGCCTCAATCTCTAGTTTCAAGTCTTCTTCAATACAGCACGATGTTTATTTAGTCAATTATAGTCCCATTTAGAGTCAAATAGAGTATGCTTTGGGGCGTGATTGACAGGCCTGGCCAGGCACGGCTCGCGTATCACAGACCGCTGTGGCTCTGTCTCGCTCTTGCAAAAAAAAAAAAGTTGTTACA
>NC_139623.1:125386299-125408799 GCF_964638095.1 Poromitra crassiceps
GTGTTAGCATGTTGCCTCTGCAGATGCTTTGAGAGGTTTGATGTCGTGTTCGCAGCCGTAGCTAGCTGCTTCTGTCCAGGGCAAAGTTTGCAGTGTCACATTCTTGTCCTTCGTATCTCCACCCCTCAAAGGTTGTTGTAGAAGACGGCGAGGCGTGTTTTTTGGCAGATTGCAATCCAATTATTAATGAGCATACTGCGCCCACTTCACTACAACACGTTGTATTTGCGAGGGGTATTTATAGACCCCATCGCTGTATGTGGGTTTCTCTCATGGTTTACATTTCATTTCATTTTATTTTGTCCAATATTCAAATATTCCAGAATTGCATGTTGTGTTAAAAATAAATATTATTTCTATCCAACACTTTTTAGCCTGATTTAATTGTAAAACAGAGTGTAAGAAGTTATGCCTCCTCAAAGCTTTCTGGGAAATTTAACCTGTGGAAGAGGAAAGGAAGTTCCCAGCATGCCCTGGGGTAGTGTGTTTTGTTTTGTAGATTTCTTTGTCAATGTTTGTCAATTGTTTGTTTGTCAATGTGTTTTGGAGGTTAAAATGATTTCTTGTTCTATATGCATGATGTTAGTTATCTGCAAAGTTATGTGTCGACTAATAGTGCTATTCTGCATGCTAATACAAAGTTGAAATGTTGGCACCATGGGTGATTCTGGTGTGCAGTTAAGTGACCCCGTCTGATGGGGCACAGGATCTGCTATTAAAACGGAGATATTTTCTCTCTATACTTATCTTGCTAGTAAGTAACGAGTTAAGTGTTTGATTAGTAACTGTAATGTGATTACTGCACTTAGGGACAGTAGTGCCTTACACTACTCGTTACCGTGATTACAGTAACGCGTTATCCCCAACACTGCCTATGAGGGAGACATGACCTCCCGCTCCTCTGCTTCACAATCTCTCTGCTGGAGGAACATTATCCCCTTTGTTACGGCAGCTTAACTCACCAGCGCTAATGACATATCTCACAAGGTTGTTGTCAAACTCTGGGTCGCATAACAGCCAGAGCGATGCAACCATCCACTGACCTCTTGCTCTCTGACTAAAGCCCACGTTCTAGTCCCGTGAGGACACTCACACGGACGAGTAGTAGTTCTGTTTAGACTCGTTTCTGGAGCCAATCAATCGATCAATTTTATATTTATATAGCACCAAATCATAACAAGACTTATCTCAAGCTCTTACAGATAGAGCAGGTAGAAGACCAGGCTCTTTATTTCAGACCCAACAATTGAAATCATTCTCACATGCACTGGGGATTTTACTGTGAGGTCATGTGGCAATTGAAACAATTTCCCAACAACAGCAGCACTTGGCGATTCACTTGGACGAGGACGTGTGGAGAGAGAGGTGGGAAAGAGAGAGAGGGAGAGAGACAGAAGCTAACTAAATGCAGATCTCAAAAGCAGAAAAACCACTGTGTGATTAGTGAGAAAGTTGCTAAAAGCAGAAGATAGCTATGAGTGCTTGAGCAGAACTAGTGTAGTTTAAATGGACAGCACGTAATAAGCCACTGCAATGAGGAATACAGTATAGCAAAATCAACCCGTTTGAGAACAGCAAAAATGAAGCTAGTTTTAGGTTGGATATTCGACAGAAATTCATAGTCAATGTCTGTTGACTATGCAACCTAAAACTTCACCACGGTGCAGAACACCTCTCTTCAAATTCAACGTCTGTTTTGGCTTTCCAGATCATGCGGACATGTCCGCGCGGTCACAAAGAAATGGATGTAAGTGCGTACAGTACACCCTCTGATGGCGACATTTACGTCATTTTTATTTTTATTTATTTATCCTTTATTTAACCAGGAAGGTCCCATTGAGATACAATATCTCTTCTGCCAGGGAGTCCTGGTCAAGATGCACAGCAAAAATAAAAGGTTTCATGTAAAAATACAAACAGGGACAAATAACACCACAGAATACACACAGAAGCACAACAAGCAAACACAAACTACAAGGATTAAAGGCTAAAAAGAAGGGCTAAAAAGAAACTTGACAATCGCACATTTCACATGCAATGACATTGTTCTGTAAAAACACATTTTAGAGTATTTTTAAACATGTCAAGAGGGGGTAGAGATTTCATGTTTAAAACACCTTGTAACTCGTTCCAGGCATATGGTGCATGAAAGGAGAAGGAAGATTTACCTAGCTCTGTTCAGGTTTTGGGGGCCAAGAGAATCATTTTCTCTGATGACTGAGTGTTAAATCGGCTGTGGCGATATGTCAATAAACTAGAAATATACAGCGGTAACTTACCTAATAAAGCTTTTAAAATAAAAAATTACCTAATAAAGCTTTTAAAATAAAAAATTACATATGGGTTTTTCTTCTTAGACTCAGAGAAGTCCATTGAACCATTTCATATAATTGACCCTGGTGGACTCGCGGATCCACAAAGTATAACTTGGGTTTTGGAGTGACGCTCACGCTCACAGTCCAGCTCTGTGTCGAAAGCTAACGTGATCGCAGCCTTAGGTAGGTTGTGAGCTTGTGAAGACTTTCACTTTCTTTTGGAGTGCAGATATCACCCAGACTATATCGTATGTCTGGTCACAGCAGAAAAGGCCAGCACACAAAAAAGTCCTTTTAGAGGTTTAATACCTTAGTCTGGGTAGGGCAGCAGCACAGCAACACTGACGAAGGCCTGCGTGCCGAAACAAAACTCCACCGAAGTTGTATTTTTTTTTTGGAGTGTGTTCGCTGTTCACTTTTTCCCTTATATCGTATGTCTGCCCTACACAGGCAAATAGAAGGTACTACATCTTGTGTGCTTTGAATGTCAAAGGTCATCATGAGTCATGACTAGGATTTAGATTCCATATCAACAAAACTAATACCAGAATCAGAATTATTTTATTAATTATTTTATTTGCCAAGGTATGTTTTAACATACTAGGAATTTGTCTTGGTGTGTTTGGTGCTCATGTAACATTGATAAGAAGAAAAAAGATTAGACACAAACAAATAAGATATAAAGAATCTAAAGAGATGATACAAAAATTATAAAAGATACAGATATTAACAGATATAGACAGTATTAACAGATATGAACAATATTCACAGATATGAACATTCTTGACAGCTAAGTGATGTAGCCTAAGTTTGCTGTTTGCAGGAAATGTACAGTGTCAGGGTGCATCAGAGGTAGCAGCAGTAAATGAGCTTGTGTCGATATGGTTTTGCAGATAAGTGACAGAGTAATAAAATGTGTACAGTGATAAGGTGCATGATATATCAGCAGTAATGAGATAACAGAGTACTGTAACAGTGGAAAGGTGCTAATAGTAGCAGCAGAGTAATGAGCTTTAGTTTTGCACATGGAATTACAGGTATTGACAGAGAACCATGGTGTTGTGCATTTAGGGGGATTTGAGGGACAGTGGGGTGTCAGACCAACCCGATCTCATGGCAGAGCGTATGTATGACACGCGGGTGTTATCTCGTGGAATAGATATGCAGAAACGCGGTTTCTCGTGCAGTTCATACGCAACTCCGCCTCGTCCACTTACATTAGAAATCGAACATGCATAATAACTTTACGTGGAAGTTATGGGGGTTAGGTTTAGGGTTATGGTTAGGGTCAGGGTTAGGGTTAGGTTAAGGGTTAGGTTAAGGGTTAGGGTTAGGGTTTGGATTAGTGGTTGCGAGTTTGTTAACGTTACTTGCCGCCATTGTTGCCGCCAAACTGCACGCCAAATCGCGTTTCTGCATATGTATGTCACGAGATAACACCCCGCGTGTCATACATACGCATTTCATGAGACTGGGCTGGTCAGACTGTGTGTGTGTGTGTGTGTGTGTGTGTGTGTGTGTGTGTGTGTGTGAGAGAGAGAGAGAGAGAGAGAGAGAGAGAGTGAGAGGGACTCAACCATTATAGATATAGATACTATTAAACCATATAGGGTACCTTCCACTTCTGTTTCAGCCAAAAAAAAAAACTTCTGATGCAGTTACTGCTGCTTATTAGGGATGCGCTGATATGAACATTTTGACCGATATTGATAACTGATATTAACATTGCTGTTATGGCCGATGTCGATATGATCTGTTTAAAAACACATTTTTATGATGATCACATTTTGCACATACTGAAAAACACATGTAAACACTGTGAATTGAAAAAATAATGTCTTTGTTTATTTCCAAAACTTAAAAAGTCCATAAATCAGAGATTTACCACATTGTAACCGATAGAAAAAATTACTAAGATCAGTCGATGTCGATATATTGTGCATCCCTACCGCTTATTTGCCATTGTAGGGTGGTGTAGGATATATAGCCTAAGTATGATATGTATGATTACATGGCGTATGTCTCTCTGTCTGAGCTGTAACAGACTCAGTGTCATGGTCTGGTTTGACACAATGTCTGCCTGTTTGCCTAGTGAGGAGCTGAGTGTAGAGAAATGCCTTCTGTGGCGTGTCTGTCTGCCTGCTTGGGTGTCTGTCTGCCTGCTTGTCTGTCTGTCTGTCTGCCTGCTTGTCTGTCTGCCTGCAGCTTATTGTATGTCTCTGGTGTGCTATAGAGTTCCCTGCTTCCCCCACAGCAGCCTGCGAACACACTGACCCCAGTCTGTGCTGCCTCCTGCTCTCAGTCCAGCAAGCAGCCGGCATTTCAACATCTGGGTTAGATGTGACCCCAATTACTGTAGGCCTACTGTAGGCCGGCTATGTGCAAAGCATTTACTGTAGGCCTACAGTAAGTTGCTGGTTTACGTCAGCAAGCTTCCAGCGACGGAGGGTCTGAATCACAAGTCTCTGAATGACAAGAGACTTCCGGCGCTCCGTCCAGATGGAGGGGCGCGAAATCTGGTTGGCTGTCTGAGCTGTGATGGATAGGGATGGGCATTTCTAGCAAAAACACTATTCGAAATTCGCTGGCCAAATTCGAATTTAATTCGAAATTCGAAAATAAAAATAAAAATGTAAAAAAAAAAAAAAAAATTTTTTTTTTTTTTTGTGAGTGAAATGTTGCATTGTCTCCCCTGATTCTAAGTCTACGGCTTTATTAATTAATATAAAAAGCTTCTGCTGTGGATTTTTAGCTCAAACAAGCATTGCACCACTGAAGTAAAGAACATGTTACATGACATTGACATTTTCGAAAATAAAAAACAGTTTTGACAATCATGAGTGGTTCATTAAATATTTAGTAGGCTCAGGTCTGAGTGCCAAAGGGGTGCCAAAGTCACCCCCTCTCCCTCTTCATGGGATTTCATCCGCCATTCATTTTTCCATAAACCTTGCTTAAAATGCTTATAAAAATTGTTTTACTTGCTCAAACCAAGCGATTTGACTATACTTAGAATCAGGGGAGACAATGCAACATTTCACAAAAAAAAAAAAAAAAAAAAATCGAATTTCGAATTTCAATAATAAAAGTCGACCTTGATAATAACAACGATTATTCGAAAATTCGAAATTCGATGCCCATCCCTAGTGATGGAAGCTACGTCGTACAGCGCGTCGTACAGCGCGTCGTACAGCGCGTCGTACAGCGCGTCATACAGCGCGTCATACAGCGCGTCGTACAGCGCGTCGTACAGCGCGTCATACAGCGCGTCATACAGCGCGTCTCCCATATTACAGCCAAAAAGTAGCGAGAGGCTATCTTGCAGGAAGAATGAGTGGGCAAGATAATTTAACGGCTGCGTTACAGAAAGTGTGCCAGGTCCACGGCGTAGAATAGATTCTCTCAAGGAGGTGCAACAATTGTGTTTGTTACAGTTGATGTTTTCACCTTGGGTCTATTTACCTGTTGCACACATTCCGAATGCACCGCCCATGAGGTCCCTGGTTGGTCAATTCGTATGTCTGTCACGCATCCTTTTTTGTCTTGGGGGGGCGGGCGTTAACCCCCCTTTTTATTTTCAACTTTTTGAACATATGAACATTATCGACATTCAGTATTACATCGTGCTTATGGACTTTTGAGAGTTGTGTTCCAGACGTAGATATGGGCCCCTATTCTCCCACAGGCCTTCGGCGTTAAAACGGGCCTTAAACGCAAAAAAAAACGTGCCTTGCGCCTGCCTCGGGAAGATATCAACATGGCTTTACGCTGGCAAATGCGCTTTATGCGGAATGGGCGTGGCGCTCTCCCTGAATGGGCGAGAATGGGCGTGTCGGCCTTAAATGCCGGCCTAATGATATCTTCCCAACTGGCGTAAATTTAGCGCTTTGCGCTTTTGAAAACCAGGCCTATACAGTGCGCCAGTTGCGAGGAGCGCTCTTCTGCCTCTCCCCTGTCACCCTTCTCTGTCTCTCTCTGAAACCAGGCCTATTCAGTGCGCCAGTTGCGAGGAGCGCTCTTCTGCCTCTTCTCTGTCACCCTTCTCTCTCTCTCTCTGACTCCCTCGCTCAGACAGACACAACACACTTCCCATAGGAAAAAGAAGTTGTAAGTTCACTGCCTGGCATGTCCCAGCATGCATTGTGGTACTCCATTTCGCTACTAAATAGCAACCAAATGAGCCGAAATATATATAAAGGTAGATCTAAATAATGTGTAATGGTAACACAACCTGCAATTGTAGAACATTTCAATATTGGACCAAATAAAACATCGAAATGAAAACACCACCCTATGTGAAACATATATGTCCTCCTGGGCCTATATATATCCCTTGTCGATTTAATGTGATTTAGATAAGTGACAGCGGAACGTGCTTCTACTGTCATGTGCTATACTGTGATGTCCGCTCCAATAACTTGGCCCTACTTCACATTTAGTTTTACAATAAAAACACATTTATGCAGTGACTTTACATAAGGGGGCACGGTGGCTCAGTGGTAGAGCTGTCGCCTCACAGTCAGAAGGTCCTGAGTTTGATTCTCGCCTGGGACACTGTGGGCGCTGTGGTTGTGTTCCCCCCCATATCTTCAGTGCCTACTGCCCAGGTGGGGTATCTCGTCGTAAGGGCCTTTCTGTCTGTGTGGAGTTTGCATGTTCTCCCCGTGCTCCCCCAGGGGGCTCCTCCGTATATAACCCCCCCACTAAAAACATGCAGAAGATCAGATCGTCATCGTCATCCGACCAGTGACGACAACATCCGAAGTTGGTCCCCGGGCGCTGTACGAGAAAGCGACCACTGCTCCTGGCCTGCCCCCCGGAGGAAAGGACATGCCTGGATGGGTTAAATGCAGAGGACACTTTTCACCGGCCACCGTCAGCATGAGTGTGTTGTGGCCGCATGCATGTATTGTGGTGTTCGTGTGACAATAAAAGACGGGCTTGTCCCGTTACGAGAGTTTTTTTTTTTTTTTTTTTTTTTTTTTTTAATGTAGGGTATATTTATGTGCATCATTCTACCTGCAGCAGGGGAGAGAAAACGATATCTTTCTGGACAAACTTTCACCAATCTAATTAATCTCATCATATAGGGATAGGCTATATTTTTCTAGCTGATGCATTTAGAACATTCTTTTCACTTTGATCTTGCTATAGTGTAGCGTATTTACATGCTTGCAGTATTTAAACTGCAGTTAGATTGGTTTGAGAAGCATAATAATATGGAATAATAGCCTATATATGGAGACAGACAGACGGGATGAAGGAAGGCGGGGGGGGGCAGAGGCTTGGCTTTGTCTGGTTTTACCGGATTTCTCCTGGAATTGGAGTTTAAAAGGCAAGCGTACTGCACTTCTCCAATGAGCGGACTGTGCATAATTTTACGCTTAACTCATTGAGTGCCAGCCACTTTTGGAGAACGGACGCTCCCAGTGCCAGAGTTTCAGAGCGTTTTCAGTGATTTCTCGAGGCCCACAGAATATTGTGTGATATTACTATGTAAACACCGAACACGCAAAAAGAACAAGGAGACTCTATTGTATCATCAGCAAAAAAAAGTTTATTGATACCATTTTCCGTTCTTTAGTTATCAGCCGGAGAAGATAGGTCAAAAACAGCAAAAACAGGCATTTCCATCTAGAAGCTGAGATATTCAGCCTTTTGTGAAATGAAGCATTTCAAGCACATTCACTGACTCTAGCTAATATTTTCTGATGTAGTGACGTGGTGTAGTTGTGTGCTGCCCTGCGTGCCCCACCCCCCTCTCCCCCCCTCAGCTGCAAACTCCTCCCCACACTAGTAACACACAGCCTCACGCACCCAGCGTCTATTTTCGGAGTGCTTTTTGTGCGCCGCCTCCCAGGCAGCGTGACAGGAAAAGCCACACCGGACTGCAGGAAAAGGTTTGGCTTTTCAGTGTCGGCTGCTGCTTTTCTAGCGGCTAATCATGTGGAGAAACTATGCTGACAGACAGACAGATGCAGAGGAGCTCAGTTGTGTGCGCGGATTGACTGCTTTTCGCAGGCACCGTCAGCTGCAGCCAGAGCAATCTACATGGCTCTGGGCTGCAGCATGAGCGGTTTGTCTTTGATCACGGGGCTTTTTCAGGCTGTTTTCCGGACCTTTCTCTAATCTGGAGAGCACTGTCGCCACCTGATGAGTCCGTAAAATAGGTTATACAGCTTCAATAGCTACAATATTTGTACAGGACATACATAAGGCTTTGATCCACGTCCCACCGTCAAAAAAGGCAATTGACGACAGCTATCGTCTTTGGCACTCTACGTTAGTATTCAAATTGACGACAGCTGTCGTCATTGGCACTCAATGAGTTAAAAGGCGTGGTTATAATGGTTGAGGCTGCATGTAGCGCCGATACCAAGATAGCGAGTGCGCTGGTCCACACCCACTAACTGCGCTAGGCGGCCTAGCGCTAGGCCTTAAACGCAGTTTCTACACCGATTGCAACGATAGGGCCCAGGATCTACAGCTGGCTACTGCCAGACTAGTCATTCAATAGCTGTTTATGGTTAGACTGACAGGGCACATTTAACCGGGTTTTAGCCTAGATGTCAGGTCTACGTATAGACTGCATCGTAGACATTTACCACAAAACTGCTTACTGTGGAGGTCTTCACTCCCAAGCCAGTATGTTTAAGCTGTGTGATGATGGCTTTATATTGGTAATTCGATCACAAAAATATGTCATTGTTATTCGGTTAACAGTAGGCTGTATCACGTGAACCTTTATTTGTCCAGGGAAAGGCGATGGGGCTCCATGCTGCTTTCCAGCTCCTATTCACCTTATGTTCAGACCTTACAGTGGGCCAAATGCTTCCGGGTCCTGTTAACACTTCCGGCGGTCAAGGCGCAACATAAGAGAGTTGTTTTTGGAGCGGACAGTGCAGGGGGTAAAACAAAGAACGTAGCCTTATACTTTGAGCTCGGTACACAGCAAGCAAGCGAGTATCCACTGTTAGCCAGGTCAGATAACGTTATCATCGACAATGACGAGCACTTTCTTGTAAAACATACCTGGACTCCAACAAAGAAAGCTTCAGATAGTTTTCTCTCCTCCGAGCGCTCGAGCCACTAACGTCAATAAGACCCGCAGACATTAACGTAAACAGATCGCGAGGGACTCAACTCATAACCTCAGCACCTGCTTTCAGATCCTGCCCTCTGGTAGGAGATATGCTGCCCCTATATTTAAAACTAACAGGGGGAGGGCCAGCTTCATCCCCTCTGCTATTAGGCTCCTTAACAAACATAGCCCCCGCTAACCCCCCCCCCCCCTCTCTCTGTCAGGAAAACCTGGCCCTGTTGTGTGCCACTCCCCCCCCCCCCTCCCCCCTTTTTCTAGGTGGGCATACAGGTGCACAGAACTTTTAGAGTCATATATGTATTTTTTTTGTGATATTTTGTACGCTGTGATCCTAACCACCTTTTTATATATTGTCTTGTTTCGCTGTACTGACCTTAACAAAGTGAATTTCCCTTGTGGACAATAAAGTACAACTTGACTTGATTTGAATTCCCTGGAATGCGAGACTTAACGAGCCAGTTACATTCTTGCATTCTTAGACATTGCCGTTTGCTTTTATTTGGTATGTTACATACAATTATTAGTTAATTCAGAGTTAGATGATATTGGAGCAGCCAGCCATTTTATTTTATTTTATTTTTTAGCCGGAAGTCGTGACACGACCACACAACCGGGTCAAATGGGCGTGGCTACATAAGGTGAATAGCTGCTTCACATTCACACTGAGAGCTGCCCAATGAAACCACAGCCTCCTCCTATAGTGGCTACTGAGAAGCTCCACTGGAGCAGTTGGGGGTTCAGTGACTTGCTCAAGGGAATCCCAGCAGTTAAGGGAATCAAGGCTGAATGAGTGTTACTCATTAACCCCACTCCCCGCCCCCCACCCCACACACAAACACTCACACACACACACACACACACACACACACACACACACACACACACACACACACACACACACACACACACACACACATTTTCCCAGCTCTCTTCATTTTCTTCCCCCATCACTATACCCAGGGGCGCCGCATTCGTTTCAGAAGTGCGGGGGCCAAAAACTGCATGTGTGTGTGTGTGTGTGTGTGTGTATGTGTATGTGTGTGCGTGCATGTGTGTGTCTATTCTCTTTACAAATCTCACTCTCCTGCCAGTTCTAATGTCACTCAGTTGTTCCTATAATAAGTGCACTTACAGTATTTCTATAATCCTCAGTCCTATAGTCCTATTGTCCTATAGTCCTATAGTAATTGCTTTAGCCCATGATATTCCACAAATGGCATTGCAGGTGTTAAAACCTTGTTTTCTGATCTACTGAAACAGACTTTTTTTGGCGGTTTGGTCTAATTGCATGTGCATTTGTACAATATATGGAACTTAGTAGAGGATGTGATTTATAAGATGCGCTGGTTTGTTAACACAGCTCCACTGTGTGCTGATTGCACACGGAATCTAAGACGTGGGAAAAGCATGTCTCATCATTCTGTGCATAAGAGCTCTCCTGGAATTGGTCTGCCATCAAAGTGATGCACTCATTATATTGCAGGGTTTAAACCACTTAGAAATGTACAATTACCAATTATTACCTAAGTAGAATCTCTGGATTTGGTGACACTTATTATGATTTATTATATCTCATTGACATTGCCTTGATGAAAACAATACAGCTAAAACATGTGGGTAATAACTGTGACGACAGTGGAGAGAGGTGTGTGATGACAGTGGAGAGAGGTGTGTGATGACAGTGGAGAGAGGTGTGTGATGACAGTGGAGAGAGGTATGTGATGACAGTGGAGAGAGGTGTGTGATGACAGTGGAGAGAGGTGTGTGATGACAGTGGAGAGAGGTATGTGATGACAGTGGAGAGAGGTGTGTGATGACAGTGGAGAGAGGTATGTGATGACAGTGGAGAGAGGTATGTGATGACAGTGGAGAGAGGTGTGTGACGACAGTGGAGAGAGGTGTGTGATGACAGTGGAGAGAGGTGTGTGATGACAGTGGAGAGAGGTGTGTGATGACAGTGGAGAGAGGTATGTGATGACAGTGGAGAGAGGTGTGTGATGACAGTGGAGAGAGGTGTGTGATGACAGTGGAGAGAGGTATGTGATGACAGTGGAGAGAGGTATGTGATGACAGTGGAGAGAGGTGTGTGATGACAGTGGAGAGAGGTGTGTGATGACAGTGGAGAGAGGTGTGTGACGACAGTGGAGAGAGGTGTGTGATGACAGTGGAGAGAGGTGTGTGATGACAGTGGAGAGAGGTGTGTGATGACAGTGGAGAGAGGTGTGTGATGACAGTGGAGAGAGGTATGTGACGACAGTGGAGAGAGGTGTGATGACAGTGGAGAGAGGTGTGTGATGACAGTGGAGAGAGGTGTGTGACGACAGTGGAGAGAGGTATGTGACGACAGTGGAGAGAGGTGTGTGATGACAGTGGAGAGAGGTATGTGACGACAGTGGAGAGAGGTATGTGACGACAGTGGAGAGAGGTGTGTGACGACAGTGGAGAGAGGTATGTGATGACAGTGGAGAGAGGTGTGTGATGACAGTGGAGAGAGGTGTGTGACGACAGTGGAGAGAGGTGTGTGATGACAGTGGAGAGAGGTGTGTGATGACAGTGGAGAGAGGTGTGACGCAGAGCTGAAGTACTCGAGTCCGGACTCGGACGCGCTGTCAATCTGAAATTAAATGAAAATGTCTTCACACACACACATATATATCATCGACGTCATCGCCATCACCGTACATTATCATCGTCATCATAATCATCACCATCATCAGGTTTACAATGTGAATCTTATCACCTCGCATCATGCACACACAGAAAGACGGGAAAATACCAAAAGAAAACATTTTCAATGGCTTCTGTGTGCTTTATACTAGCACACAGAATCGTTTTATTTTGACAATATCTGACTAGAAGTTGTATGTTATTATCGCTAACTAACACAGGAGTCAGTGCGGTCTGCTCTCGGCGTGACCAGAGGGACCAGACTCCAAAACATATGGAATTAAAACGTGTTTACACAATGGTTTTGTATGCAGGAGACAAGGCTACAGCTGCAGCAGACAATTATAGTTCTGGCTAACGTTAGCTGGATGGCATGACAATTACATCCTAACGTTAGTTAATGTGTAATGTTAGCAACGCTACGTTAGTGTTAGCATCCCGCTAACTAGACTATCAAGCAGACTCTATACTTTACCCAACATGGAATTCAAGATAGCTAAAATGTGTTGTTGACAATCTGGCTATGCTGTCTGTTAGCTGGGAGCATTCCCTCGGACCCCCCTAGGGGTTCAGCGGGTCGCGTTTTTGTCACCCTTTGCACCCCTGCTGAGTTTGCGCCCCTGCTTAGTGTAAAAACTGTCCTGAGTCTGTAGGTTACTTTTCAAGCCTTGGCAAGTGGAATACTGGTCAGAGTACAAGGACCACAGAGAGATGTTTCGATGTGTTTATTCCTTTCTTGGTTGCACAGATGGTGACAGATGAGGTACAGGTGATTGAAGGTGAAACAGATGGTAACAGATGATGGAATGCCTAAATTATGCATCTGAAGACAGAAAAATCACCCAGGGAATAAACACACAACCAGCAGCTCAGCAGTCCAAGGCAACACTGAGCTGAGGTCCCTCTTAAAGGCTGCTTTATGCTCACCATGCCGTGAAGGGCGCGGGGGTGGAGCGAGGGCCGGGCGCGTCAAATGACGTAAATTTGTTGGGCTTGGTTATTCGCTACCTCCGTAGGGCGCCCCACCGTGATGATTTTTTTTCTCACAGCGCGTCCTCCCCACGGCTTCTCTCCAAACATGGCCGCTTTCAAGCCACTGAGCCCTGAACACTGAGCTGTGTTTTCACCACATTTCTTGACCCATGTGGTAGGCTAAACTTTGATTTGCAACTGTTCGTTTTTAGTCATTTCACCAAGTAAATGTGTTGTGTTGAGAGCATATTTGAGAGAGATTAAAAGCAGCTCAGAGTAGGCTATCAGGGCTGATAACTGAAACGGCTTTCAGTAAAAACAAGTTTGGTGATTCATTCATGTGCTGATGTACGGTCGTTTGAGAGTGAAAGCGCACTCAGTACTGCACATAATAGCGTTTCATTGCGACTTTTCACGGGCTGTTCTCACTATTACCATTGTACAATAACATGCTGATCACTTGGCTGATCACTTCTGAGTATAATAGCATCTGCCCCAGTGCGGGGTCCGCACGGTGACTCGCGGAGCTCCACCCCCACAGAGCTTGCTCGAGTATAATGAGCCCTTAACTGTTCAGGTGTGGTGGGTGTGGATTTGGCTGGCAGGTGTGCATGGGCGAGGGAATCGTTGCAAGTGAGAAAGTGATGGATTGTGGGAGTTGAGTTAGAGTGCAGGGGAGGGCAGGAGCCCATCTCTGCAGTGTAACACTCTGAATGCTCTTCAGAAAGCCCACCTCTGCAGTGTAACACTCCAGGTCGCCAGGTCGCCATTGTAAATAAGAATTTGTTCTTAATGACTTAGCTGGTTAAAGAAAGGTTAAATAAAATAAATAAAAACACTCTGAATGCTTTTCAGAAAGCCCAACTCTGCAGTGTAACACTCTGAATGCTTTTCAGAAAGCCTTGAAAACAGACAAGCTTTGCAGCATCACTCAACAGACTGCCAACACTTTCATTTAGTCAGTGATCAAACTTTGCTCTACCACAGAGAATGTTAATCTTTAATGATATGTTAATCTTTAATGACATGTTAACGATATGTTAATCTTTAATGATACGTGGCATCCGATGTGCTCGGCTGGAAACACACACACATGCACACACGATTTACAACAGCGCGATCTACCATGAGCACATCTGTGACGCTGCCATGCAGAGCCCCCCGCGGTAAATCTCCTGTCAAAACACTAATAGGAGAATGTTTGGCCAGCATTTCAAACAGCATTAGAAGAGAGGCCATTTGTTATAGGGAGTGAACACGGTGAGCCAAAGATTTACTGCTTATTTACAAAGTAAATCTAGACCACATGTTGCATTCTGCTTTTATTTAGTGATCCAAATTCAAAGGCACTAATTAGCTTGCCATCAGGTAACAATTCTCTAAATTATACTTTGAAAAAAAATGTATAGCCTATATAAAACAAACAAAATAAACGTCAAGCATTTGTGTTGGAAAAATCACAAACATTATGTGAGTGATTTCTAACAAATTGGATTCATGGTGTTTTCAGCACAGTTGGCTCATATAAATGCGCACAGATCCGAACACACAACTGCGGACTGGAGGCAAACGAACAGGAAAGAAAATGCTGGACCCGGTTGCATGCCTGGTCACAAGTATGCTAGCTGGTGATGTGGGAAGCAGACTAAGCTTTCCAAAGGTGAGCCACGGCGCTACCAAGAGACATTCCTGTGGTGAGTAAATGCTGAGGGGGAGTAAGAAAGAAGCTCTTGTTTGGCACAAGTTTCAGAGCTGAAGAATGGCCTCTAATCAGACCTTTACAGGGTCTGCAGGCAGGATGTGTCACTTTGTTAACAGGAAGCAGAAAGCGTCAGGGTGCGAGGAGTAGCTCACTTTATATGGAAAGGTATAGACGTGTTAACGGGAAGCAGAAAGCGTCAGGCTGCGAGGAGTAGCTCACTTTATATGGAAAGGTATAGATGTGTTAACAGCGAGGCTCGTCGCAATGTGTTAATGTCACAATGTGTTAATGTCACAATGTGTTAATGTCACAATGTGTCACAATGTGTTAATGTCACAATGTGTCACAATGAATGTCACAATGTGTTAATGTTACAATGTGTCACAATGTGTCACAATGTGTTAATGTCACAATGTGTCACAATGTGTTAATGTCACAATGTGTCACAATGAATGTCACAATGTGTTAATGTCACAATGTGTCACAATGTGTTAATGTCACAATGTGTCACAATGAATGTCACAATGTGTTAATGTCACAATGTGTCACAATGTGTTAATGTCACAATGTGTCACAATGTGTTAATGTCACAATGTGTCACAATGAATGTCACAATGTGTTAATGTTACAATGTGTCACAATGTGTCACAATGTGTTAATGTCACAATGTGTCACAATGTGTTAATGTCACAATGTGTCACAATGAATGTCACAATGTGTTAATGTCACAATGTGTCACAATGTGTTAATGTCACAATGTGTCACAATGAATGTCACAATGTGTTAATGTCACAATGTGTCACAATGTGTTAATGTCACAATGTGTCACAATGTGTTAATGTCACAATGTGTCACAATGAATGTCACAATGTGTTAATGTTACAATGTGTCACAATGTGTCACAATGTGTTAATGTCACAATGTGTCACAATGTGTTAATGTCACAATGTGTCACAATGTGTCACATTACATTACATTACATTACGTCATTTGGCAGATGCTTTTATCCAAAGCGACTTACAATAACACATTTTTGTCAGCAATAGAGCAATCTACTATGGAGCAGAGTCTATGACAACTATGACTTCTGAAGGAACAGTGGTACAAGTTTAGGTTAGTGGTACAAGTTTGGGTTAGTTTTTTTTTTTTTTTTTTTTTAAAGAAAGAGAGAGAACGAAGTTAGATCAAGAAGGGCCCAGATGGAGCCTGAAAAGGTGTGTCTTTAGTCTTTTCCGAAAGATCGGCAGTGATTCAGCTGTCCTGACCGAAGGTGGAAGCTCATTCCACCATTGAGGTGCCAGGGACGAGAAGAGTCGAGATCAGGATGAGCGACTTTTGAGCCCCCGTAGCGAAGGAGGGGCGAGGCGACCTGCACTGGTGGAGGAGCGAAGGGAGCGCTGAGAGGTTTGGAACCTGACCATAGATTGCAGGTACAGGGGAGCTGACTGGTGTACAGCCCTGTAGGCCAGTACCAGTGTCTTGAATTTGATGCGGGCCGAGATGGGAAGCCAGTGGAGGTCCTGGAAGAGGGGAGTGACGTGAGAGAATTTGGTTTGGTTGAATACCAGACGGGCTGCAGCGTTCTGAATGAGCTGAAGCGGTCGGATGTCGGTGGCAGGTAGGCCGGCCAGGAGCACGTTGCAGTAGTCCAGGCGGGAGATGACAAGAGACTGGACCAGGAGTTGGGTCGCTTCTCTTGTGAGAAAGGGACGGATTTTGCGGATGTTGTTAAGAGAGAACCTACAGGAGCGTGCTGTTGCAGCTATGTTGGCTGAGCTAGACAGCTGGTTGTCAAGGATCACCCCAAGGTTCTTAGCTGTTTGGGAGGGAAGAACAGTGGTGTTGTCAATGGAGATGGAGAGATCTGTGAGAGGGCAGTCTTTCCCTGGGAGGAAGAGTAGCTCTGTCTTACCAAGGTTGAGCTTGAGGTGGTGGGCAGACATCCAGTCGCCAATGTCTTTGAGGCATGCAGAGATGCGAGCCTCGATTTGAGTGTCGGAGGGGGGGAAGGAAAGGAAAAGCTGGGTGTCATCAGCGTAGCAGTGATAAGAAAAGCCATGAGAAGAGATCACATAGGCAAGAGATCTGATATAGAGAAGGAAAAGTAAGTGGCCCAGGACTGAGCCCTGGGGGACACCGGTGGTAAGAGGACAGGATCTGGAGAGGGACCCTCTCCATGAGACCTGGTATGAGCGATGACGCCTTAGCAGTGTGAAGGGCCTCTGTGACAGCAAGAAGCGCTGTCTCAGTGGAGTGAGAAGCCTTGAAACCGGACTGCAGAGGGTCCAGGAGGTAATTTTGGGAGAGATAGAGAGAAAGTTGTTCGGACGCTGCTCGTTCGAGGGTTTTGGAAAGGAATGAGAGAAGAGAGACAGGTCTGTAGTTCTGAATAGCAGTAGGGTCAAGGGAGGGTTTCTTAAGCAGAGGCTTGACTCTTGCAGTCTTTAGAGCAGGCGGGACAAGACCAGAGGACAGAGAGGAGTTAATGAAGGTAGTGAGGAAGGGAGATATGTTAGGTGAGATGGTTTGGAGGAGAGAGGAAGGGATAGGATCGAGGGGGCAGTAAGTGGCTCGGTTCGAGCTGATGAGTTTAAGCACTTCATCGGGAGAGAGGGGAGAGAAGGAAGGAAATCCAGGAACAGGGGGCCGGGAAGCAGGATTGGAGTCGGGAGTGTTAGTGAGGGTGCCTGGAGGATGGAAGGAGGAGCTGATGTCATCCACCTTTTTAGTAAAGAAGGTTACAAAATCATCAGCAGAGAGGGAGGAGGGAGGGGGAGGGGAGGGAGGGTTGAGGAGAGAGGAGAAGGTGGAGAACAGTTTACTGGGGTTGGATGCAGAGGACTGGATTTCAGAGATGAAGAAGGAGGTTTTTGCTTTGGAGACAGCAGAGGTGAAGTTGGAGTGGATAAGATGGTAGGAAGAGAGATCTTCAGGGTGATGTGATTTTCTCCATTTTCTCTCAGCTGCCCGAAGCTCAGTTCGATAAGTTCGCAGAGATTCAGTCAGCCAAGGAGAAGGGGGAGAAGATCGGGCAGGCTTAGTGGTGAGTGGGCAAAGAGAATCAAGAGCAGAGGAGAGAGAGGATAGAAGAGATAGCAGTGTTTTCAGGAATGATCCAGGTCTCTGTGAGAGCTAGGAAGTGGAGGGTTTGAGATAGAGCATGAGCCGAGATGGTCTCAGTTTTTTTAACAGCCAACTGACAGTTCCAGAGACCTCCGGCAATAGTAAAAGGACTATTTGCGCGCTTAGGGTAGGAAAGATTACCGGGCTTACTACACCTGAAGCTGCCGTGTCGACGGCATCTGTGGGCTGATGTTACAACAGGGATGGGGAGAAAACACATAGTTAGGTAGATGAGTAGTTAGAATAAGAGAGGTAGTAAAAACCCTATTATCTGGCCTCCCCTCGATGGACTCCCGCAGAAAGACTCCCTTGTCTTCGTGCCAGAGGCTTCGTGCCACTTTACAGCTGCCGCTTTAGACTGACTATGCTAAGAAATACTCGTTCAGCAGGGGCTCAGAGCTCCGCCCGCCTACGCCAGGTGTAGCAATCAGAGCAATCAGAGGGTCGTTGAAAAAATGTGTTCTGATAAGCAAGCCAGGTGGAGCACTTTTAAACTACAGTGACTCCTCCCCTCACAGCAATCAGAGGGTCGTTGAAAGAGGTCACCTGATACCAGTCAGCTGATTATCAGAGCCCACAAGACACTTTTCTTTTAAAATACAGTAAAGCTACTAAAAGTCAAACTAAACTTACCAATTATACCTCTACAGAGTAGAGTAGAGTAAAACAGATCAGTACAGCACACTAGACAGCTTAGAGCAGAAACTCAAATGTGTTCTGTGTCTGTGTCACAATGTGTTAATGTCACAATGTGTCACAATGAATGTCACAATGTGTTAATGTCACAATGTGTCACAATGTGTTAATGTCACAATGTGTCACAATGAATGTCACAATGTGTTAATGTCACAATGTGTTATGTCACAATGTGTTAATGTCACAATGTGTTAATGTCACAATGAATGTCACAATGTGTTAATGTCACAATGTGTTATGTCACAATGTGTTAATGTCACAATGTGTTAATGTCACAATGTGTTATGTCACAATGTGTTAATGTCACAATGTGTTAATGTCACAATGTGTTAATGTCACAATGTGTTAATGTCACAATGAATGTCACAATGTGTTAATGTCACAATGTGTTAATGTCACAATGTGTTAATGTCACAGCTCTGGGCATCATTATTTACCATTAACATGAGGCACTCATTCGTCTAAGGCTTCCAACAAGCGTGCTCGCCCTGAAACATCATATCAAAAGACTAATAAAAGCAGGTTGAAGCTAGCCGTGACGCAGGTGTTTGTCTCTCGCAGCCAGCTCCTTTGGTTCACCAGCACTTCGTCTCGATGAACGATCTTCAGTTTAATTTACATAAAGGAGGAAGACATAACTCGGAAAATGAAAGACCGTTACAAACATAGACAATGTGCTAAACTGCCAACTTGGCTGCCGCACCCTGCAGTGAGCTCCAGCCCGCAAGCTCTCTGTCGACTTCGGTGTCTGCATAACTACGATAAGCTTTGCCCACTTTTGATTGAGAGCCATTAGAACCAATCCATGAGCGAGGGTGACCGGGACAGTTAACACGCTGCATGCCAGCCTGCTGCCACTGGGAGAGGACAGTTTTCAACCTTCTTGAACTTTAATTTGCCTCCAAAACGTCCTCTCATATTAGGCTATATTACCACTATCCACATTTAGTGGACACTGATGCAAAGCACCTTACAGTACTACGAATGTATTCTTTCAACATGGCTGGTCCTAGTGGGAATGGAACCCCTAACCCTGGCAGTGTTAGTGCCTTGCTCTACTCACTGAGCTGCAACTAAATTAATCCCTAATCCTGGCAGTGTTAGGTCCATCTTCTAGCCTTTGAGCAATATGGGGAATAGAACCCCTAAACCCTTACAGCAGTGGTTCTCAAATGGGGGTCCGGGGACCCCTAGGGGTCCGTGGCACTTTTCAGGAAAATAAAAATAAAAACTTTTTTGTTGTTGCAAAAGCTTCATTGTTCAATGAAAATATGTTATGCTTTAAATCTAAAATGGTTGATGGATTACATTCGAATCTAACAAACCTGCTAAAATGGTTGATGGATTACATTCTAATCTAACAAACCTATCAATTTAAAAGTCAAGCACGTTACCGTGGAAACAATTAAGCTTAGCCCAAAATCACAAATCAGAGCGAGGGGGTCCCCGGTATATTTTCTATCTTGTAAGGGGTCCTTGGCTGAAAAACTTTTGAGAACCTCTGCCTTACAGTGTTAGTGCCTTGCTCTAGTCTAGTGAATGGATCCCCTGACTCTGCTGGTGTTATGCCTTGTTCTACCCAATGAGCTCCACAGGACCACATACAGTAAAAGCAGACCCCTTCTTTTGTGTATTGCATAAATGTATTACTCATCTGCATACAAATACTCACAAACACACCTACAGTCAAGTACATCTATACATAGGGGTATAAAAAGCACAAGTACCAACCAAGTAAAAAGTACCAACATATCCGACTCAAGCATAAGTGCTGTTCTTTGCTGAAATTTCACTTATAAGTAGAGGGAAAAGTAGTAGTACTAGTGTAAAGATCTACTTAAAGTAAAAGTGAAAAGTATCTTTTTTTCAAATGTACTCAGAATTCCCACGCAGTTCGAAAAGGCAGAGGGCAGAGTTCAAAAAAGAAAAGAAAAAAGAAAGAAAGAACTTGTAAAATTACACAATAAAATTACACAATAAAACAAGGCAGATTACTCTGCTGTCCTCAGCTGACTAACCGTTGACTGTGAATGGCTCGGCTCCACAGTTGGCCACTTTACAGCTGGCCTCTTTCTGATGCAATGCTTATGGAGAAGCCACACAATACTTTACTCAAAACATACTTCAGTAAAAGTGAAATTACTGACTTTAAACAACAGGTATAATGACGTGAAAAGCTTCTGAAGTATGTGATGAGAGTGTAATTAATGACTTCTACCCTTGTCTATATACAGTTCACTTCTATTATGGCCAAAAATAACCTTGTGCTCCCCTACTCTTGCCCTTGATTCAGCTGCTGTTGTCACCTTGATCAGTGTTGCATGTCTCAGCGTAGCCACGCGGGTGTTACAGTCACGCTGTTGTTACTGCATTACAGTCACGCTGTTGTTACTGCATTACAGTCACGCTGTTGTTACTGCATTACAGTCACGCTGTTGTTACTGCATTACAGTCACGCTGTTGTTACTGCATTACAGTCACGCTGTTGTTATTCCATTACAGTCACGCTGTTGTTATTGTGTTACAGTCACGCTGTTGTTATTCCATTACAGTCACGCTGTTGTTACTGCATTACAGTCACGCTGTTGTTACTGCATTACAGTCACACTGTTGTTACTGCATTACAGTCACGCTGTTGTTACTGCATTACAGTCACGCTGTTGTTACTGCATTACAGTCACGCTGTTGTTACTGCATTACAGTCACGCTGTTGTTACTGCATTACAGTCACGCTGTTGTTACTGTGTTACAGTCACGCTGTTGTTACTGCATTACAGTCACGCTGTTGTTACTGTGTTACAGTCACGCTGTTGTTACTGCATTACAGTCACGCTGTTGTTATTCCATTAGAGTCACGCTGTTGTTACTGCATTACAGTCACGCTGTTGTTACTGCATTACAGTCACGCTGTTGTTACTGTGTTACAGTCACGCTGTTGTTACTGCATTACAGTCACGCTGTTGTTATTCCATTAGAGTCACGCTGTTGTTACTGCATTACAGTCATGCTGTTGTTACTGTGTTACAGTCACGGTGTTGTTACTGCATTACAGTCACGCTGTTGTTACTGCATTACAGTCACGCTGTTGTTACTGCATTACAGTCACGCTGTTGTTACTGCATTACAGTCACGCTGTTGTTACTGCATTACAGTCATGCTGTTGTTATTCCATTACAGTCACGCTGTTGTTACTGTGTTACAGTCACGCTGTTGTTACTGCATTACAGTCACGCTGTTGTTACTGCATTACAGTCACGCTGTTGTTACTGCATTACAGTCACGCTGTTGTTACTGCATTACAGTCACGCTGTTGTTACTGCATTACAGTCACGCTGTGTTACTGCATTACAGTCACACTGTTGTTACTGCATTACAGTCACGCTGTTGTTACTGCATTACAGTCACACTGTTACTGCATTACAGTCACACTGTTGTTACTGCATTACAGTCATGCTGTTGTTATTCCATTAGAGTCACGCTGTTGTTACTGCATTACAGTCACGCTGTTGTTACTGCATTACAGTCACGCTGTTGTTACTGCATTACAGTCACGCTGTTGTTACTGCATTACAGTCACGCTGTTGTTACTGCATTACAGTCACACTGTTGTTACTGTGTTACAGTCACGCTGTTGTTACTGTGTTACAGTCACGCTGTTGTTACTGCATTACAGTCACACTGTTGTTACTGCATTACAGTCACGCTGTTATTACTGTGTTACAGTCACGCTGTTGTTACTGTGTTACAGTCACGCTTTTGTTACTGCATTACAGTCACACTGTTGTTACTGCATTACAGTCACGCTGTTGTTACTGCATTACAGTCACGCTGTTGTTACTGCATTACAGTCACACTGCTGTTACTGCATTACAGTCACGCTGTTGTTATTCCATTACAGTCACGCTGTTGTTATTCCATTACAG
>NC_139623.1:125413799-125433799 GCF_964638095.1 Poromitra crassiceps
AACAGTATGCTACTATGACACAGTGCATATTCCTATTGAAACAGTATGCTACTATGACAGAGTGCACATTCCTATTGAAACAGTATGCTACTATGACACAGTGCATATTCCTAGTGAAACAGTATGCTACTATGACACAGTGCATATTCCTAGTGAAACAGTATGCTACTATGACACAGTGCATATTCCTATTGAAACAGTATGCTACTATGACACAGTGCATATTCCTATTGAAACAGTATGCTACTATGACAGAGTGCACATTCCTATTGAAACAGTATGCTACTATGACACAGTGCATATTCCTATTGAAACAGTATGCTACTATGACACAGTGCATATTCCTATTGAAACAGTATGCTACTATGACACAGTGCATATTCCTATTGAAACAGTATGCTACTATGACACAGTGCATATTCCTATTAAAACAGTATGCTACTATGACACAGTGCATATTCCTATTGAAACAGTATGCTACTATGACACAGTGCATATTCCTATTGAAACAGTATGCTACTATGACACAGTGCATATTCCTATTGAAACAGTATGCTACTATGACACAGTGCATATTCCTATTGAAACAGTATGCTACTATGACAGAGTGCACATTCCTATTGAAACAGTATGCTACTCTCACAGTGCACATTCCTATTTAAACAGTATGCTACTATGACACAGTGCACATTCCTATTGAAACAGTATGCTACTATGACACAGTGCATATTCCTATTGAAACAGTATGCTACTATGACACAGTGCATATTCCTATTGAAACAGTATGCTACTATGACACAGTGCATATTCCTATTGAAACAGTATGCTACTATGACACAGTGCATATTCCTATTGAAACAGTATGCTACTATGACACAGTGCATATTCCTATTGAAACAGTATGCTACTATGACACAGTGCATATTCCTATTAAAACAGTATGCTACTATGACAGTGCATATTCCTATTGAAACAGTATGCTACTATGACAGAGTGCACATTCATATTGAAACAGTATGCTACTATGACAGAGTGCACATTCATATTGAAACAGTATGCTACTCTCACAGTGCACATTCCTATTGAAACAGTATGCTACTATGACACAGTGAACATTCCTATTGTAACAGCTTTGCAAACTAGTTTCAACTGATACCAGAAAGATACTTAGCTCCTTCTTCGAGAAAACGATGCAGGCAACTAGAGCTATGGACCCCATCTCAACTTTCATTTTGGTGCTATATTTACATGGGATTTTAGCATTGGTGCAGGCTGGATTGGCATCTATTCAATGTCAAAATGTTGTCTTTTTTGTGCTACTGTTGGAATCATCTGTGATAAGGAGGGTACAAAAGTTCATATAGAAGCAATGTGACCTGAATATAACCAGAGTTTGGACAATCAGTCAGTCAGCCATGCTGCCAACTCTCTTCCAAGGAAATGATCTACTGGCTGTTCCAAAAGTCACTAGAAATCCTATTCAAACAGCTTTGGGAACTGGTTTGAACTGATTCCATGAAGATATTTGTCCCCTGATTTTGCTAAATGATGTTGGTAGAGGCTATGGGCGACTATGGAAGTCTCAATTTTAATGTACATTTTTGCATCAACATCTATTCAACATCAAATGATTTGTCCTCCAAAGTGTTTCCCTTCACTGCCCACCTCCCATCTGGGTGTGCGCGTGTCTCTCTGACGCCGCTGTATCTGTGCTTCTGATTGCACGTTTTTTTTTGGTATTATTATTTGTATTATTATGATTACGATGTGCACACGCGCACGAGGACCATGTGATCACATGCACACACGTGCGTGGGTCGCTCTGTATACGTGTGTTTATGTGTTGCTGGGAATAGGGCGCTGGGAGACTGACAGGCCGTGGTGCACGGGGCTTCAAAGCGCCCGCGTATTTTTAGTTCCCAGGGATTATGAGAGCGAGTTGTTTTCAATCTGCTGCTGGCAGGTGAGCCGAGCTGCTGGGCGGAGGCGTCTGCAGGGAAACAGACAGGCGGGAGCTGTCTTTCCTTTCACATTCCCCCCTCAGCCCTCACTCTGCAGGAGCCTTTTCTCTTCTCTCTGTCTCTCTCTCTCTGTGTCTCTCTGTCTCTCAATTCAATTCAATTCACTTGAATGTGTCTCTCTGTGTCTCTCCCTCTCTGTGTCTCTCTGTCTATCTCTCTATATCTCTCTGTGTCTCTCTGTCTATCTCTCTATATCTCTCTGTGTCTCTCTGTGTGTCTCTCTGTGTGTGTCTCTCTGTGTGTCTCTCTCTGTGTCTCTCTGTGTGTATCTCTGTGTGTATGTCTCTCTCCCTCTCTCTCTCTCTCTCTGTGTCTCTCTGGCTCTCTCTCTGTGTGTGTCTCTCTCCCTGTCTCTCTCTCTCTCCCTGTGTCTCTCTGTGTCTCTCTGGCTCTCTCTCTGTGTCTCTCTGTCTCTCTGTGTGTGTCTCTCTCTCTCTCTCTGTGTCTCTCTCTCCCTGTCGCTCTCTCTCTGTGTCTCTCTGTGTGTCTCTCTCTCTCTGTGTGTGTGTGTGTGTGTGTGTGTGTGTGTGTGTGTGTGTGTGTGTGTGTGTGTGTGTGTGTGTGTGTGTGTGTGTGTGTGTGTGTTTGTGTGTGTGTGTGTCTCTCTCTGTGTGTCTCTGTGTCTCTCTCTGTGTCTCTCTGGCTCTCTCTGGCTCACTCCATGTCTATGTCTCTCTATCTCTCTCTCTCTCTCTCTCTCTGTGTCTCTGTCTCTATCTCTCTCTGTCTCTCTGTGTCTCTCTGTCTCTCTCTGTCTCTCTCTCTCTCTCTCTCTCTCTCTCTCTCTCTCTCTCTCTGTGTCTCTCTCTCTCTCTCTCTGTGTCTCTGTCTCTCTCTATCTGGCTCTCTCTGTGTCTCTGTCTCTCTCTATCTGTCTCTCTATCTGTCTCTCTCTGTGTCTCTCTGGCTCTCTCTGGCTCACTCTGTGTCTATGTGTCTCTCTCTCTCTCTCTCTCTCTCTCTCTGTGTCTCTGTCTCTCTCTCTCTCTCTGTGTCTCTGTCTCTCTCTCTGTGTGTCTCTGTGTCTCTGTCTCTCTCTCTCTCTCTCTCTCTCTCTGTGTCTCTGTCTCTCTCTCTCTGTGTCTCTGTCTCTGTCTCTCTGTCTCTCTCTGTGTCTCTGTCTCTCTCTCTCTGTCTCTGTCTCTCTCTCTCTGTCTCTCTCTGTGTCTCTCTGTGTCTCTCTGGCTCTCTCTCTGTGTCTGTGTCTCTGTCTCTGTCTCTCTCTCTCTGTCTCTTTCTGTCTCTCTCTGTGTCTCTGTCTCTCTCTCTGTGTGTCTCTGTCTCTCTCTCTGTGTCTCTCTGTGTCTCTCTCTGTGTCTCTGTCTGTGTCTCTGTGTCTCTCTCTCTCTGTCTCTCTCTCTGTGTCTCTGTCTCTCTCTCTCTGTCTCTCTCTGTGTCTCTGTCTCTCTCTCTCTCTCTCTCTCTCTCTCTCTCTGTGTGTGTCTCTGTCTCTCTCTCTCTGTCTCTGTGTCTCTCTGTGTCTCTCTGGCTCTCTCTCTGTGTCTCTGTCTCTGTCTGTCTCTCTCTCTCTCTCTCTCTCTCTCTGTCTCTCTGGCTCTCTCTCTGTGTGTCTCTCTGTGTCTCTCTCTGTGTGTCTCTCTGTGTCTCTCTCTGGCTGTCTCTCTGTGTCTCTCTGGCTGTCTCTCTGTGTCTCTCTGTCTCTCTCTGTGTTTCTCTGTCTCTCTCTGTGTCTCTCTGTCTCTCTCTCTGTGTCTCTCTGTTTCTCTCTCTCTGTGTCTCTGTCTCTCGCTTATTTTATTCTTTGACTTTTCTTTTACTGGCACATTTACCTTGTGCTCTCTATTGTTTCATAGGCCACTTTTTCCCTTCTCATCTCTGCATCTGCTCACCCTCATCACCACTCCTCATCTCCTCATTTTAATCAATTTCCTTAATCGACCATCATTCACATTAACAATCAATTAATCATTATGTAAAAAACAGCTTTTTGAGAGAGAAAATACGAAATGCGGGTTTTTACATGTGTCTTTAGGCCTACCCAACTTAATCGACCAAGCAAACTCGTGCTGTATTTCAACATTGCATTACGATGTTTACAATGAATACTGTTGTCTTTTGGGATGTAATTCTCCCACACAGGACTTTGCCTATGTGTAAGCGGTGAAAAGTTACAAGTTAAATTACACTCTTGTAGTGGTAAATCATTTCAGCAGAAAATTTGAAAATAGCACATAGCATACATTGTCAATTAATCAGTTAATATATGTTTGCTCGATCAAATTCTTGGCAGCGATGAATCGATTGTGGATTAATCATTAACATCCTTACCCGTGACAGAGTACAGACCGTCCCTCCAAGGACAAAGCGATGGGAGAATCCCAGAGCATGTCTTACAGAAGTGAAAAATACTCCAAAGTAGGTCAAATAGTTTCCCCTCAAGCCAGTCCCAGCGTTTCAGCTGCAAACCAATATTTGGATCCCTGTTTCCATTCTCAAATGGCAAATGTGATTCCTAGGTATAGTAAACAGTTGCATCCGACAATTTTGCAAAGTCATAAATCTGACTTTTGGGGGATTTGCACAAACAGAAATAGTCACTGCACCATTCTTGCACTGAGCAAAAGAGAATGATCTCCTCGTAAAATATATGCCGCTTAATGTGATGTTTTATTGAAGCCACATGTTATGCCATAAAGGTCTCCACGGTAACTGAAATGTTTTAATATTACACAAAACACCCAATAATATCACCTTGTGTGTGTGTGTGTGTGCGTGAGAGAGAGAGAGAGAGAGAGAGAGGGGGGGAGAGAGACACAGACTTATGATGACGGTGATGGTGCCAGGGCCACTGGCACTTCTAAGGAGACACGTGTCTACATGTGGATTTGATGCCAGGACTTCTGCAAAAACACTCGCAGGCCAATTCAGAACAGCTTGGGATCACGGCATCATTAGTTCGCATGAATGTTTTCATTTGACGTCGAGCGTGTTCCCACGCCCGTTCCATCTATTAGTGTTCGACTGCACAGTTAAGAGACTAGTAATATGGCCGCCACCTGTTCTAATTATGGCCGTCACCTGTTCTGTTCGGGCCTTTGGAAAATCTAATTGGAAATGGCAAAAGCCTTTCATCGCCTACAATTAGTGAGGGAAAAAAAGAGTTGAAGTCAAGTGTTCTGGTGATGCGCGCTGCCTAAATCCGCACCAGCCTCCTCCAAATTCAGAGGTCAGATGTGTGCCTGCTGCAGGTGTCTGACTCTGTCTCAGGGGTCAGATGTGTGCCCGCTGCAGGTGTCTGACTCTGTCTCAGGGGTCAGATGTGTGCCTGCTGCAGGTGTCTGGCTCTGTCTCAGGGGTCAGATGTGTGCCCGCTGCAGGTGTCTGACTCTGTCTCAGGGGTCAGATGTGTCACCGCTGCAGGTGTCTGGCTCTGTCTCAGGGGTCAGATGTGTGCCTGCTGCAGGTGTCTGACTCTGTCTCAGGGGTCAGATGTGTGCCTGCTGCAGGTGTCTGACTCTGTCTCAGGGGTCAGATGTGTGCCTGCTGCAGGTGTCTGACTCTGTCTCAGGGGTCAGATGTGTGCCTGCTGCAGGTGTCTGACTCTGTCTCAGGGGTCAGATGTCTGCTCGCTGCAGGTGTCTGGCTCTGTCTCAGGGGTCAGATGTGTCACCGCTGCAGGTGTCTGTCTCTGTCTCAGGGGTCAGATGTGTCCCCGCTGCAGGTGTCTGGCTCTGTCTCAGGGGTCAGATGTGTGGCCGCTGCAGGTGTCTGGCTCTGTCTCAGGGGTCAGATGTGTCCCCGCTGCAGGTGTCTGACTCTGTCTCAGGGGGTCAGATGTGTCCCCGCTGCAGGTGTCTGGCTCTGTCTCAGGGGTCAGATGTGTCCCCGCTGCAGGTGTCTGGCTCTGTCTCAGGGGTCAGATGTGTGCCTGCTGCAGGTGTCTGGCTCTGTCTCAGGGGTCAGATGTGTGCCCGCTGCAGGTGTCTGGCTCTGTCTCAGGGGTCAGATGTGTGGCCGCTGCAGGTGTCTGGCTCTGTCTCAGGGGTCAGATGTGTGGCCGCTGCAGGTGTCTGGCTCTGTCTCAGGGGGTCAGATGTGTGCCTGCTGCAGGTGTCTGGCTCTGTCTCAGGGGTCAGATGTGTCACCGCTGCAGGTGTCTGACTCTGTCTCAGGGGTCAGATGTCTGCCCGCTGCAGGTGTCTGGCTCTGTCTCAGGGGTCAGATGTGTGCCTGCTGCAGGTGTCTGGCTCTGTCTCAGGGGTCAGATGTGTGCCTGCTGCAGGTGTCTGCCTCGGCCAAGACGACGGCCCTTTCATGTCGGCTCCCCACTCTGTGTGAAGCCCAGGCCAGCTGAAGCAGTATAGCTTCTCCTCACAAACCCTCAGTGTCGGGGTCTGTGAGTACTTTTAGTTTTTTTTTCTTTCTTTCTTTTTTGCACGTATAAAAATCTAAATAGACCAAAGGCAATAAAGGGATAAAAAAGATTGTGCCGGGAGAGACGGGAAACCCTGATGGACTTATTCTAAATCTAACACTATATTATATACTACTAAAAATGATATGCTACCATTATATCGTTACATGTTATACTACTATTACACACGTGTGTGTGTGTGTGTGTGTGTGTGTGTGTGTGTGTGTGTGTGTGTGTATATATATATATATATATATATATATATATATATATATATATATATATATATATATATATAAACACTCAACAGATATGTGAATAGAAAATATATATTATATGTCACTAGAAGTATAGGCAAGTAGACAGTTAAAAAGGCAGTGTGAGGTGTATGTGTAATGTATGTGGGCTATGTGCAATTCGTCAAAGTGATTCTAAGTTTAGATTTGAGTTGAGAGATAGTTGCATGTTTGGCAATATTGATATAAGTGTCCCATAGTATAGCACCTCTGTAACGTATATTGAAAATAGGTTATTAGTATTAGTAGTTATCTATTGTACATCTAGTTAAATTACTAGTGTAACTACAATTCAAGATTCAAGATTTTTATTGTCACTCTGTAGTACAAGTACCCACGTGTGACATTCTTGTGGGCTTCCTTACAGACAAGGTGCAGTAGGTAAAGAGGTACAAAATCACAGCAAACACAATCACAACAATAGGGCAATATAGTTAAGGACAAACAATGTAAACAGTGCATGTAAGGCAGTTGTGGCAAACAGCAAAATAAGAAGCGTAATAAAGAAGTAATAAGGTATTAAAATAGAATAAGGTGGAATAGATATAGAAGTGTCCAGATGTGCAAAGAGGTGTGCAAATGTCAATAATCCAGGTGTTTGTGTTATTTATTAATTAGTCCCGTAGCCTGCGGAAAGAAACTACCCCGCGAATGCTTTGTGCGTGCTTCCGAGACCCTGTATCTTCTCCCTGAGGGCAACCGGTTGAAACACAGTCTCACAGAAAATTGTAAAATAGCAACGTTTTGGACCAACGTTGCTATGTTACAATTTCGGCTCGAAAATTGTAAAATGGTAATGTTCTGAGATTTTAGGGTTAGGGTTAGGGTAAGGGGAGGGGTTAGAAACAGAAAATCTCCATAAACCACGCCCAAACCACGCCCACCCCTGTAGAAACGTACGTTCCCATTTTACTATTTCGGAGCCGAAATTGTAACATAGCAACTAGGGATGCACGATATGGATTTTTAGAGCCGATACAATAACCGTTAAATATATGCTTCTCCTGGCCGATAACCGATACGATAAACCGATAATTATTTCACATTTTTGTATTAAAAAAATAAGTTCTTAACCTGTTTTTTATGCACACCTGGGGTAAAAAAAAAGAAGAAAGAAAGGGCAGATGTAGTGAGCAAAGATGGATGATTTAATATTCCATAGCTCTGACCTAAGCAAATCTGACATCACTATTCTGATATAATATGATTGTTTTAGTAAAGTGTATCACTCAATAGTCAATACAAAAAATAATGGCTTTTATAGAACCGAAAACCTATAGCTGCTTAGTCTGCAGATAAAACACAAAAGGCATAGTAATTTAGATTCTTATTGGCATGACGTTACTGGCAACATATGAGCTGTCTGAATTTTGCATTGGGGCCAGTTCTATAGTGAGGCATGGAAAGCCTCACTATAAGCCATCATATCTGTGTCGTTTCACTTTTGACTGAAACATGATGCCTCTAGATTAAAGAAAAGACACTATGTGATGTTGACTTTTATGTAAATGTGCACATTGGTTTTCCTTATTATTGGTAGATCATGACTGCCAGCTAGCTATGTTAGCTTCACGTTACCTTGCATGTAACGTTAGCGTTAGTTGCTTTTCGAGACAAACCCTGGACGTTTCATTTTGAGTATTGCATGAGGTTCTCTATGGTTTACACCAGCTCTGGGAGTATGAAGTGCTTTAAATGCGGGGATTTTGGTCACAACAAGCTTGTGGACCGCTGCCTGCTGAACTAGGTAGCCACAACCAGCTAGCTAACGTTAACGCCAAACAAATCCGCTGCCTCCTCCCCATGTTTGGTTTAGCGTAACGCCAGCTCAGACTTTCCCCTAATCTCAGAAACCTTGCGGGACATGTATTGCAAATTGCAATAGTGGTTGTTTTGTTATCATTTGAAACTGTCAACAGCCACACTGGAGGCGGCCATGTTTCGCCAGCTGCTTGTGATGTCATGAGCATGCGACAACAATTCTCCTCTTTCAATGCAAAACAAAGCCAAGTTGGCGCCGTATTATCGGGGGCTATTTTATCGGCTAAAATGCAATGATTGGAATAATAAATAATAACGCAAAATGGCCATATCGGCCGATAATTTATCGGTCCGATAAATATCGTGCATCCCTAATAGGACCGTTGCTATTTTACTATTTTCTGGGAGATCGGGTTGGGGCAACAGGGAGAACAGGCTGCTGTGCGGTTGGGTCATGTCCTTGATGATCTTCTGGGACTTCCTGAGGCACCGCTGATTGTACAGTTCCTGCAGTTTTGGCAGCTCACATCCGGTCACGTCCTGGGCCGAAAAGCGCGCCTCACCCTTCTCAGCGCCTTGCGGTCCATGGTGGTACAGTTCCCGTACCAGGTGATGAAACAGCCAGTCAGCAGGCTCTCAATGGTGCCTCTGTGGAAGTCCCTGAGGATTTTGGGCCTCAGGCCAAATTTCTTTAGGCGTCTGAGTCACTGTAGTCGCTGTTGGGCCTTTTTGACGACAGTGGCGGTGTGTCTGGCCCACGTCAGGTCCAGGTACTTGAAGCTGTCCGCCCTTTCCAAGACTGTGCCATTGATGGTGACTGGGGGGTGAGTCTCCCTCCCCTTCCTGTAATCCAGAATGACCGCCTTGGTCTTGGAGACATTCAGGGAGAGGTGGTTGTCCTGGCACCACTGTTCCAGGGCATCCAACTCCTTCCTGTAGGCCGTCTTATCAGCCCCACAACCACTGTGTCGTCTGCAAACTTCACAATGGTGTTTGAAGTCTGTGTCGCCACGCACTCGTGGGTGTGAAGGTCGTACGAGAAGGGGCTGGAGACACAGCCCTGAGGTGCTCCTATGCTGATGGTCAGTGGGGAGGAGGTGCGGTTGTCCACTCTCACCACCTGGTGGCGGTCTGTCAGAAAGTCGTGGATCCAGTCACACAGTGCTGTGTACAGGCCCAGATCCTTGAGTTTGCTGACCAACCTGGAGGGCACTATGGTGTTGAACGCTGAGCTGTAGCCCACAAACAGCATTCTCACATAGGTGTCCCTCCCCTGCAGGTGGGAGAGGGCGGTGTGTAGCACGTGGGCGATGGCATCTGCTGTGCTCCTGTTGGGGCGGTATGCAAATTGTAGGGGGTCGTGGTTTGGGGGGGAGTGTGGGGCCGATGTGTGATATGACCAGCTTCTCTATAGGCACTTTCTGGCTATGGGCGTGAGGGCTATGGGGCACCAGTCATTGAGGCTGGTCACTTTCTGCTTTTTGGGAATGGGGATGATGGTTGCAGATTTGAAGCAGGAGGGGACAGTCCATTTTGCAGTAGTTGGGTGGTAGTTTAACTACATTCACATCTCAGTAGCTTTTTCAGTAGTGAACTACTTTGGGTCATTTGGGTTTCGGTAGGTAAGTATTACAAATTAAATGTTCACATAATTCCATATTCTCATGATGCTTTTTTGCCATACGATATGGCACAGTGCCACAGCTCATTGGCCACGGTTGTCATAGAGAGGCAAAGTGACCGCCTACTTCCTGCTTCCTGTACCAGACTTTTGTACCATTTATTTTCCCATAGACATTTCGTAAAATGCTTATAAAAATAGTTTTATATGGTCAAACCAAATGGTTCAGCTATATTTAGAATCGGGAGAGACCATAGAACATTTCACTCGGACCAAAACTTAAAAAAAACGACATTGAAAAAACATTTTCTTTAAATCCACTTTTTCTTTTTACATTTTGGTCCGAGTGAAATGTTATGTGAAATGTTTGGGTTGGTTTCCAGGGGGCCTTATGTTTTCAGTTGACAGTATAATATTACTCTCAGGTGGTCCACCTTCACATACAGTATCTCTCTTGGTCTACATTTTGAGCTGTCAGACTTGCTTTGAGAAGCCACTGCTCCATATTCAGCCACTTTATTGCAGTAGTTACACTGTAGCTAGCTAGCTATGCAATCACCTATATCACTGTGCCACGGTCTGTCTGCACTGGAGGAGACAACTTCCCAGTGTGCACGCATTCACACACTGATTTCACTCACTCACTCAAATCTGTTTTATACAGTTTATATACTGTATAGTTTATAGTTTATATAGCTATATATGGTATGGGAGATTGAAAGGAAGCCTTTGCCGAATTTACACCTGCTTTATATCATTGCAATGTCAGTAATGACATGCAGATGGGCAGCCTGTACCTTGTCTTCATGTTTTCCTGCACCGGGAGCTCTGCAGTTTATTCCAGCTCTTCTGTCAGAATGATGCATTCTGACATGGAAATGAACAGATGTTCTGCTTGAGGGTGGCTATTCCAAGTACAGATTGTTTATTTTTATTTTTACTGTATGCGCGCAAAATGTATCATGTATATGTATGTATGTGTCAGTGGGACGAATGGTAGGACGGTGGGGCAAAACGGCCCATACAGTATATCTCAATGGGCTGACTCACCTGCGGAAGGTGCTACACTACAGGATTGTGGATTCAAGAGCAGGTTAGACGTCTGTTCAGATGTGTGTTGTCTGCCAGGGCTGGGTTAGCAGATACATGCTAACTATGCTGAATGGGGAGAACGGGAGGATTTCCCCCATGCTGACCCATTGACCACGCGTCTATGACGAGACACAGCCTCAATGCATGTTTTCAAATGGAAATGTTAATCTGAGAAAAGAGTAATGACAGTTTAGCCAAGCGGCACTAACTGTCAGAATCAGAATCAGAATCAGAAAGACTTTAATGATCCCCGGGGGGGAAATTGGGACAAGTTACAGTAGCTCGCTCACAGAACACACAGAGCATACAATAAACAGTAGTAAATGCGATAGTAAGCAAAATAAGCAGAATAAGAACACAACATAGCATAGAATAAACAGTAGTAAATGCGATAGAGGCAAAAATAAGTAGAATACGTCTAAAGAAGCAAAATAAGTAGAGTAAGTATACATTACGTGCCAATTATCTTTATTGCACACTGGACTTATATTAAGTCGGCTTGCCCTATACGTGACACATGGCTCAGCCAGGCACAGTTAGTCTGAGCACGGTTGGCTCAGTCTCAGGGAGACTGAGCGTCTCCGAGGTGCTCTTTTAAGAGAGGCATTAAATAGACCAATGGCCACAGGCAGGAATGATTTCCTGTGCCTCTCCGTATTAACCTTGCTTGCAAGATGGATAACCTTGCGAGATCAAAAGAGATTCTCTCAACGTAATCCATCTTGTCATGCACAGGCAGTTAGGATGATTGGTCGAACCATGCCGGTTCGAGGAATCAACGGCAGCCTAAGGCGGCTTTCTGTGTGACGCTACTGAGAAGCGTCTGGGCAAGTAGTGGGTACATGGTCTTTGTAGTTCTTTTCACTCGTCAACATGGCTGCCGCCGCGGAAGTTATTTCTCAACTGGACAGCATTTCCAAAATATCAAAACGTTTATTAATCCAATCCAATTAGTAATCGCTCATGCGTTAGTTTGTGGACATTCCCGTGCAATAATCATAGCTCTGGCCCCAGCCCACATCACTCTAGCCGGAGCACATGTTAGCCTACATTAGCTTCCACAAAACACACACACAAAGCTGCGCAAAATCGCTTTACGTTCTTATACGGAGATAGCGAGGCAGCATAGTAAATAAACACACGTGGCACTGCGCTCTGTTTTCATCAATGAACTATTAATAGCGCAAGGGACGGCCACTCGTCAATTCGCTGCGTGTAGCCAAACACTCCTGGCTGCTGGGTTACATGCTGCTACTCCGACGTTCTGCCACTCCGAAATATCGGCACTCAGAAAGGGGGTCTATATTCCCCGTTTTTCACTAACCTCTCCCAGCCCCCACGCCAAACCTAACCTCCCCCCATGCCTAAACCTAACCTCCCCCAGACCCTAACCCAAAACCTAACCTCTCCCACCCCCACGCCTAAACCTAAGGTCGGCATTGCGGCTTCTAAGGTGAATGACCGCCAGTCCGAATAATGGAAGTTAACGTTCGGAGTGGCAGGGCTTCGGAAAGGCAGAGGAACCCCCTGGCTGCTGTTAGCCGCTAATTGGCAACAAACATTTCAGAATCAGAAAGACTTTAATGATCCCCGGGGGGAAATTGGGACAAGTTACAGTAGCTCGCTCACATAACACACATAGCATAAAATAAACAGTAGTAAATGCGATAGTAAAATAAGCAGAATAAGAAGAATAAGAACACAACATAGCATGGAATAAACAGTATTAAATGCGATAGGAGCAAAATAAGTGGAATACGTCTAAGTAAGCAAACGTAAGCAAAGTAAGTATACCTTACATGCCAATTGTCTTTATTGCACACTGAACTTATGTTATTCGGCTTGCCCTATACGTTACACGTGGCTCAGCCAGGCACTTTTTTCAGTTAGCCTATCTTTATTGCACACTGAACTTATATTATTCGGCTTGCCCCATACGTTACACGTGGCTCAGCCAGGCACTTTTCCAGTTAGCCTATCGGCTGGCTCAGTCTCAGGGAGACTGAGCGTCTCCGAGGTGCTCTTTTAAGAGAGGCATTAAATAGACCAATGGCCACAGGCAGGAATGATTTCCTGTGTCTCTCCGTGTTGCATCTAGGTGGAATCAGTCTCTCACTGAATGTACTCCTGTGTTTGACTAGCACGCCGTGGAGTGGGTGCGAGTCATTGCTCATGATGGAGCGTAGCCTGGACAACGTTCTCTTCTCTGACACCGCAGTCAGAGAGCCCAGATCCAGCCCCACAATGTCCCTGGCCTTACAGATCAGTTTGTTGAGTCTGTTCAACAGGCTCATACCCCGGTCGCAAACGTTACGTCAGAGGCATGGCGATCTGATTGGTTGAAGTTAACACGCACCAACGGTGATAGACAGATGGGTCATCCAATCACCTGCCAAGTAGCTTGGAAAAAGTGCCCGCCCCCGTCAGCGGGTCGGGTTACTGCATTCCCAGATCGACTGGTTTAGTGAAATGTAATGTGGAGCTAAACCGTCCATCTGGCAGCATCAGGTTATCTCCGTATTGCATCTAGGTGGAATCAGTCTCTCACTGAACGTACTCCTGTGTTTGACTAGCACGCCGTGGAGTCGGTGCGAGTCGTTGCTCATGATGGAGCGTAGCCTGGACAACGTTCTCTTCTCTGACACCTCAGTCAGAGAGCCCAGATCCAGCCCCACAATGTCCCTGGCCTTACGGATCAGTTTGTTGAGTCTGTTGGCGTCCGCTGCCTTCAGCCTGCTGCCCCAGCACACAATAGCATACAGGAAGGCACTAGCCACTACCGACTCATAGAACATACTCAGCATGGTCCGTCAGACGTTGAAGGACCTCAGCCGTCTCAGAAAGTAGAGACGGCTTTGCCCCTTCTTGTAGAGTGCATCAGAGTTCTTAGCCCAGTCTAGTTTATTGTCAATGTACACTCCAAGGTACTTGTAATCCTCCACTATGTCAACACTGACCCCGTGGATAGAAACAGGGGTCACCGGAGCCTTGACCCTCCTCAGGTCCACCACCAGCTCCTTTGTCTTTGACACGTTGAGCTGCAGGTGGTTCTGCTCACACCATGTGACAAAGTTGGCCACCACATCCCGATACTCATCTTCGTACCCATCTTTGATACATCCCACTATCACAGAGTCGTCAGAGAACTTCTGAAGGTGGCAAGACTGTCTGGTAGAGTCATGGAGTCATGGAGTCATGGAGAGTGGAAGAGGTTCATGAAGCCAGTAGTTTCTGACACAGCCACTATACGCTTCAGCTTTGCAGGCCAGGGAGGAGAGTGTAGGCCGGGGGGCGGGGGATTGGGGATGTGGTGGCAGGCTGGGGTGGAGAGCAACCCAGGGAGGGGAGAGCAGGCCATGGAGGGGAACGCGTCGCAGACTAGGGAGGGGTGAGCAGGCCAGGGAGGGGGGAGCAGACCAGGGAGGGGAGAGCAGGTCAGGGAGGGGAGGCCAGGGAGGGGTGAGCAGGCCAGGGGGGGGAGAGCAGACCAGGGAGGGGAGAGCAGGCCAGGGGGAGGGAGAGCAGACCAGGGAGGGGAGAGCAGGTCAGGGAGGGGAGAGCAGGCCAGGGAGGGGAGAGCAGGCCAGGGGGAAGGGGAGCAGACCAGGGAGGGGAGAGCAGGCCAGGGAGGGGAGAACAGGCCAGGGGGAGCGAGAGCAGACCAGGGAGGGGAGAGCAGGCCAGGGAGGGGAGAACAGGCCAGGGAGGGGGGAGCAGACCAGGGAGGGGAGAGCAGGTCAGGGAGGGGAGAGGAGGCCAGGGAGGGGAGAGCAGACCAGGGAGGGGAGAGCAGGTCAGGGAGGGGAGAGCAGGCCAGGGAGGGGAGAGCAGACCAGGGAGGGGTGAGCAGGCCAGGGGGGGGAGAGCAGACCAGGGAGGGAAGAGCAGGCCAAGGGGAGGGAGAGCAGACCAGGGAGGGGAGAGCAGACCAGGGGGTGGGGGGGGAGCAGACCAGGGAGGGGAGAGCAGGCCATGGAGGGAAACGCGTCGCAGACCAGGGAGGGGTGAGCAGGCCAGTGGGGGGAGAGCAGACCAGGGAGGGGAGAGCAGGCCATGGAGGGGAACGCTTCGCAGACCAGGGAGGGGTGAGCAGGCCAGGGGGGGGAGAGCAGACCAGGGAGGGGAGAGCAGGCCAGGGGGAGGGAGAGCAGGCCAGGGAGGGGAGAGAGAGCAGGCCAGGGGGAGGGAGAGCAGACCAGGGAGGGGAGAACAGGCCAGGGGGTGGGGGGGGGGGGGGGGGGCAGACCAGGGAGGGGAGAGCAGGCCAGGGAGGGGAGAGCAGTCCTCTCCCCTCAGGAAGGACGCCTGCGTTTGATGGATGCTGAGACAGGTTTCCTCACCCACCTGTCAACTTTCCATGTCCTCCAGTCAGGAAGACCTTCTGGCTTTTTATTATTTGATGAAATGGACTGTAGGTCTGTCACTGACAGACGTGCTTATCTGTACTTGGCTTATTGCAAACATCCTCCTGCTGTGTCAAGTTTAAGTCAAGGACCTCCCCCCCCCCCAAAAAAAAATACAACGTACACAACATCACACCTTGAATCATTTTGTCCCAAGGAACCCCATCTGAGATTGTTGTTGTTATGTACTAATTCAGTGCCCATTAGCCTCACTGCTGCACAGAGCGCTGTTTGCTTGTTTATTACAAGTTTATTAAGATTGAATGTCGCTTGTACAAATTGCATCAAACCCGACACTGCACATCCTTCGGTCTCCAGCAGTATGTGTGTGAAGTGTGTAAAGTAGATTGGAGATTCTCGAGATGTGTGAAGTGCACACAGACACACATACAAAGATTCCTTGCTTTATACTGTAGTAGGAACAGAACGAGTGAAACCGATAATCAAAACAGTCCTCCTTTCCTCCATTCACTCTCTTTTTGCAGTATTCTAAGAAGGGAACTGTTTTTGTACCGCTTTGACCAGTGGTGTAGTGTCCCTGGAGAAGTGGGTAGTGGGTAGACTGTAATTTACGCCCCCCCCCCCCCCCCCCCCCCCCCCCCCATACATATATATATACGGTATATATATATATATATATATATATATACTGTACATACACACACACACACACACACACACACACACACACACACACACACACACACACACACACACACACACATATATACTGGGCAGTCATTACTGATGTCTACAAAAACAACATTTTGATTGAATTATAGGCTACAATGTAACAATGAGAAAAATTAGGCTACCATAACCTGAACATTACTGAATTTAGTTCATTGATACAAACATTTCAAACCAACTCACTAAGTTAAAGGCCCAATCCGTCAATACTCACTATTACTGATGCCGGTGGCCGTTAGTGTAACTGCAGGCAGCGTGTGAACGAGCTGACGCGCGGGCACCATACTCGCACGCGCACAAGCAGTTGCCTGGCAACAGGAGACTGTGATGGTTGCTTTGTAACGTTAACTCATAAAAGTCACTTGAAAACGGCAACCTGGAAAATGTATCGGTCAGATCAGCCTCGAGGTGCCCAGGAAGGATTCTGGGTGAATTAGGGGACGTTATTGTGGCATGTTTGGCCGTGTTTTGGCTTGCGTTGACTGCGGGCAAGTCGATACTCATGTTAGCACAAGCCAGGAAATAGCCTGCTCCCCCTGTATGTACGGTACAGTGTAATGCCTGGAGTTGACCAAACTGAACAATCAAACAATGTTTCATAAGCATAACAGTAACGTTAGGCATATTTACGACTGTTAAATTCATTATCCACACAAGACGGTAACGTTATTAGTGGGGCTGGTGGTAATTTCTATAAATGTAAATTAATATTAGTTAGCCGCGATTAGCATCAAGCTAACGTTAACTAGAGCCTGCTGGCTGCGGGACAAGCCAGGAAATAGCCTGCTCCCCCTGTATGTACGGTACCGTGTAATGCCTGGAGTTCAGCAAACTGAACTCAAACAATTTACCGTAAGCATAACAGACAGTAGGCTAACGTTAGGCATATTTCCGACTGTTAGATTCATTATCAACACAAGACAGTAACGTTATTAGTGGGGCTGGTGGTAATTTCTATAAATATAGCTAAATCTATTAGTTAGCCGCGTATAGCATCAAGCTAACGTTATGGTTCTAATAGCAGCTGCAGGTTCACCACCGCAGCTAAAAATGCAGTCAAACAATAATGTTCCATGACCATAAGCATAACGGTAGTAACGTTAGGGTTGCATTACTTCACACAAGACGGTAATGTTAGCAGAGTTTCTGACCAGGTGATCAGATACTTGTACTACGGAGTGACAGTAAAAATCTTGAATCTTGAAAATCCATTAGCAAGCAGCTAACGTTATCTGGTCAAAACCACATTACAGTAGCTACAAGCAGCAAGTTTCCTTCATGAACCGAAAACACAGTCCTGACTCTAGTTTCCCCCCGATGTCGGTCACATTGCTGCTGTCTGGCCAGACGGGCTTCATTAGATAAATATTTATTTATTTATTTAGTGTGGACTTTTTCTGGAGTCTGTGTTGTTGTTTCCTGTAGCTAGCAGCTAGCGACGAACGTAACGTTAAAAGCTACTTTAGCCATTTCCTGTTAGCGTCTAGGACAAGAGGCGAAGCTCATGAACGCGCGCAGACGTCACATCCTCTAGCTGTGGCGGGAGATGCTATCCACTTCGAAACTGCGGTTTTTCCATATATCTTCTGAACGGCTGGTCGGAGAGAAACGCCCCTGGTCGCCATTTTTAAGTTACGTCAAGGCGCATTCACTCAGTGCCAATAATAAACACTTTGTGCACATTTATTTCTCGCCAGAACCAACGGAATGGGCCTTTAATTTGAACCCAAGTAGCTGCCAAAATAATGGAAGCATTCAAGTAATTGAGGGATGCATTATTATAGAAAGCAGGCTAAATTGTAAATTATATAGCTATGTTGTTGTTTATTTGTGTGTGTGTGTGTGTGTGTGTGTGTGTGTGTGAGTGTGTGTGTGTGTGTGTGCGTGCGTGCGTGCGTGCGTGCGTGTGTGTGTGTGTGTGTGTGTGTGTGTGTTTGCGCGTGCGTACGTGCGCGTGTGTGCGTGTGCGTGTGTGTGTGTGTGTGTGTGAGTGACGTGTGTGTGTGTGTTTGTACCAGGCTGTAAACGTGTTTATTTCTGCTGTAGAGTTGAGCATCTTAACATGGGTGTCTCTGAGAATTTACTCACTTTTGGAGCCAGCCTCAGAAGTGGCTATTTGAGAAACTGCACTTTTTGATGCTTCCGCGTTTAGCTTAATTTTTCAGAACCAGAGATTGGGGCTTGGTTGTATTATTATGTTGTTTTTCGGCCGGTGTGCATCAGCCCAGCTGTAGCCCTCTCCTGGCCTGGCCCTCAGCTCAATGTGCCCAGTGTTGAGTTGAGGCACAGGGGCTCATTCAGCAGCAGAGTGTGTAAACCAGCAGGAGCATGGGTTAGTCTTGGCTCATCGGCCTCTTCTGGTCGCACTGTGCACTGGGTAGCATTAGCTGCCTGTTCACCCAGCACAAAGTCAAACCAGCAGGCTACAAGGTAGGGATGTACCCATATGAACATTTTGGCCGACCAACATGGGTTTGAGGGGTGGGTACAGTAGGAGGTAGGGGCGTGGTCAGGAAAGGGGCGGGGCCAGGGATAGGAAGGTCATAGAGAGTTGGGATTGGAGGGGTGGGTAAGGGGAGTGGCAAGGTGTATCTGGGTGGTAGGAGGAGGCGTGGTTCAGGAAAGGGGCGGGGATATAAGGGCTTTTCACACTACACAAGGTCAAGGGAGTTTCGTAAGGCTTTTACATACTTCTGCAGGAGCTGTTAGCCCCAGGCTAAGAAAGCTTTCACACTTGAACAATCCTGCAATGTTCCAAAGTGGGCTAACCCCGACTTCAGCCCGCGGCTAGCTGGCCCTGCTCTGGAGCAGGGTTAGCTCCCACTTTGTGGGGTTAACCCCCCAACTTTTCGTCTAAACATGGGGCTAAAAGTTGCTGGTGTGAAACAGGGCCTGAGATGGGGCCAAGCTAACTGGACGGCTATGGACGGTTGCTAGAATGTAAACATAGTACAGCAGGAATGAGTCTGGAAGTAGCACTTCGATTCGTCAGGGGAAAAGGCTATGGGGTTTTAGAATGGGGATTTTGCTTAAAAGCATGAAATGTTGACCAGTTTTATATTCGCATATCATTGTAGTATTGGCCAGGATATCCTTGTAGAAGGCTTGCACTGTTCGGCAAAGAAAGATTAATTTGCTTTGTAATATGTATTGAACCTAAAGCCTCGTACCTAAATAGTTAAATAGGAACACCGCTCCAGCTGATGCTAGTTTTCACTGCAGTTGCAGTGGAAGAAGTTGTTCCATTGAACGTTTCTCTACAATTGCGTGTGGAATGGGAAGTTCTGTCATCATCATCAGCCAACTTTGTATTAGACAAATGGCTATCAGCTGTAGGCCCAGTATCAGGTATAGGCCGGTATCAGCTGTAGACCTACTACCGATTTGGAAGGCAACACGTTAACATTGTTCCCCATGATTGTAAAAAGTGGCTAGATTCATGGTTAGTCACTTTCGACAAATTTGATCAATGTAGTGATGAAGTCGGCAAGTTTGCAACAGTGTTGCTGTCTGTTAGCAGTAACATCGATTTAACTGCGAGCAAATGACCTCCATGGCCAAATATGGACACATACTCTTGCATAAGAAATGTAATTTTTAGCTTTGCAAACATGAATCACTGGGCTTTTTGTCTGAAACATTCATGCTAAAAGACTACACCACATCAAAGTGTGTGCTGGTTAAGTTGGAGTTGTTATTATTGGTGATTTTATTGTATTTTTCATTCTTATATTTTCAATT
>NC_139623.1:125436299-125562210 GCF_964638095.1 Poromitra crassiceps
GGGTTTTTACTGCTGTCATCACCATCGCTATTTTGTAATGGAACAGAAATGACAATAAGGCTGTTACTAGTTGTCAGCTGCAGCGCTGTGTGCGCGCAGGACGGTATGTCAACAATATGGTGCCGTCCAGGGTTAGCGAATAAGGTCTATAGGGGTACTTTAGGTTGACGCTCACAATACAGAGTGGACAAAACCACTTTGGGGGCAGGGGGTTTGTCAACAGCCTATCAGAATGCAGTTTGTTTGGTGGCCACGTGGGTCATTTGTAAATTGACCAATCGACAACCACAAACATGAATATTAAGTGATGGACAGAAAATGAAACAGATTACAAAACAATGTGATTCGTATTGCCTTGTGTGATAGACCCCTGAGCTCATATATCTACAGTATATCTATATCTATCTATCTATCTATCTATCTATCTATCTATCTATCTATCTATCTATCTATCTATCTATCTATCTATCTATTATATATATATATATTAGGGCTGTCAATCGATTAAAATATTTAATCGCGATTAATCGCATGATTTCCATAGTTAACTCACGATTAATCGCAAATTAATCGCATTTTTTAAATCTGTTCTAAATCTACCTTAAACCGAGGTAGGCTACTTTAAACCTGAGAGCTTTGTGCAAAGATGCACTGTTGTATTAATATGGGTAGCTATCATTAGTATGGGTAAGTATTTGGCCATTGGTAATATTGTTATTATTGCTACTAGTTACTGGGAATACACATCTCTCAGGCTGCACTGTGTGAAGTTAATTGGTGCTATCCTCTACATCTCTCCAGCCACAGACAGGAGAAGCTGCGTGCATGCTCTCTCCCCCCTCTCTCTTTCTCTCTCGGTATCTCTCTCTCTCGCGTTCCCGTTCTCCGTCGGTCCCTCTCTCACTGCCTGTCTGTCCATCTCGCTCGCTTTCTCTGCCTCTCTCTCTCCCTCTCTGTCTCCCCCCCCCCCCCCCCCCCCCCGTTCTCCGTCTGTCTGTCTCTCACTCTCTCTGCCACGGTGAGACGAGACAGACGGGGAGAGCTGACGCGCTCCCTCTCTCTCTCTCACCCAAAATGCAGGACATCTTTCTCAATTTGAAGCTGAACTTGCCAATATACCCATTTTATTCCTCCTTTTCTGCTCAAGGAGCTTTCTTTCTGCTTGCTATCAACGTTACTGCTTCCTGATTTCCAAAACTACGGCTCGGACCAAGGCTCAAACATCACAGAACGTGCATGCGTTAATCGCGCGTTAAATAAATTAGTGGCGTTAATAGGAACGATAGTTAACGCGCGATTAACGCGTTAACGCTGACAGCCCTAATATATATATATATACAGTATATATATAGACCCCTGAGCTCGTATAGGCCCCTGGGCTGCAGCCCAGTCAAGCCCGTGCATTAAGGTGGCCTTGTTGATATTTTGTGATCTTCAAAATATTTTCACAACATGTCCTCATACTGAAACGACAGAATAGGTCTATTTCCACTGACTCTGAAAACGACATATATGTGCGAATCGAGACCGGCTACTTCGGGGGTTGAAAACAGAACAGGTCGGCAGGCGAACCCGCCTCTCTCGGTTGAAAAGACGAGCATGCTACCGCAGGTCTGCCCAACCCACCCCTACTACCTTACGTGTCTCCGCCTATTTCAATATCACATTGTCGTTACGTGAAAGACCACCAGAGGTCATTGCTACTTCCTGGTTACAGCTCCCAACCACAAGATATCGCAAATGGTAACGTTGGTCATTTTAACACCTTGAAAAATAGACATGTCATTTTTCTTGTGAGGATTGTCTGTCTTTTCAAGGTGGAAAAGGCACCAAAACCAGATTTAGAGCATCATTGGACACTCAAAACATTCACTGACTTAAGCCGATTTGCAACGATCTGCACTCTGTACTGCCTTAATGGGCTTTGACCAGTGTGGGTTTTGAAGGCTGATACTGATATTGATACAAAAGCTGCAAGTAGCTGATGCAAGTAGCTGATTTAAGTAGCTGATTTTGCGCTGATGTTCAACATCTATAAATTTGACCAGTGCAATCAAGCAAACTGTGTCATATCCACTGACTGGTTCGTAGGGGTGGGCATGAAAAGTTTGATCACGATATGATATGATATCGATTCATTGGACAACAATGTGATGTTTGCCGATATCACAGAATCTGCCACGATACGATTTCGATACGATTTGATTCAGGGGTGATCGATATTAAACAATATGTGTTCATTTATATCTGAGAGGGGAGTGAATATCCTCTCCCTCTTTTTCTTGCATGCTTGCCATGCGGCACTCGCATTGTTTGTATGCAGAAAGAGGGGTGCTTGGGCGGTAATGGTGATGCAGACGTGCCGTGGAATTAAAAAATAATTTCTTATGGCGTCATGGCGATTTATATCGATGTTTTCACTGTGCATCGATGCTATTGCTACCTGATATTGAATGAAAGATATAGTCTGACCCTGATGTGTATGTGACTATACTGTTTTACAACACATTTCACATGAGGCACCTAGCCCTATAACCCAAACAGAACCAAATCAGCAAATTTGTGTGTCTCTGAAATGACTGTTTTCACGTCTTTTTGGACAATTACAAAGAATCCCTCCTCTCTCTCTCTCCTCAGCTCTTATTCTATTTCTTTTCCTAGCAGTTCTCCCTCACATGACCTGTGGTCACAGGAGTAATTGTCACATGACCTGTGGTCACAGGAGCATTGTCAGGACGATAACAACCAGACCTTATTTGCACTCATTGTTGGTTTGATTGTAAATGCAGGAATTGAAGCATATTTCACTGTTACGCTCATTGTCAGTCGCACTGCATAGTTAAGCCTTCCTCCGGATTCAGCTTGGGCCCTATAAGAGATTTCATCCCCCATCCATTTTCCCATAGACGTTTTGAAAAATCCCTATAAAAAGGGTTTTACTTGGTCAAACCAAGTGATTCAGCTATATTCAGAATCGGGAGACACCATAGAACATTTCACTTGGGGGAGGTGGAGGGCACCTACTTTCTCTTTCTCTCTCTCTCCCATACACATACTGTATACAGAGATCAACCAATATCCCTTCTTGGTTTCAGATGTCATCCCTCCCACCCACTACAACCCGTACTTCAGACGGCTGACGTTCGACGTGTCCTCCATGGAGAAGAACGCCTCCAACCTGGTGAAGGCTGAGCTCCGCATCTTCCGCCTCCAAAATGCCAGGGCCCAAGTGTCTGAGCAGCGCATTGAGCTTTACCAGGTAGCCTACATCCCCCACCTTCCCTCTGGAAGTACTGTAGAACTAAGTTTCCCAACATCCATTTAAAAAGATGGGATTCATTCACGCTAGGAAGGACTATGGCTTTTCTCTGAAGTAGCTAGTCTTGAACGCATGAAGGTTTTGAGGATTACCACTTTGATACACACCAGGCCCGGCGTTGGGCCTGTTTTTTTTTTTTTTTTTTTTTTTTTTTTTTTGCTAAAAACGTTTTTCCGTTTTAAAGTTTGAACATCCATTTGCAATGATTCTGGCTGGATATTAACTATTGTAAATTTGTCACAATGAATGCAATTTGTGCACCATGTGTAAATACATTTAATATTAATTGTTTAGGCCTAATTATTTGTAAAGTCACAACACATTAGAGATGTGTGTAGTTCTTCATAGATTTAGCCTCTTCATTTTGCTCTCAAATGCACCAGGTTGACGAATTTTACTTTAAAATGTACAAAATCTTCTTCCGGGGCAGAATCCCCCCGGACCCCCCTTGGGTAGCTTGGCCCCCTAGCAAGCGAGGGGCAGGCCCCCTCTGTAATTTGGGTCTGGAGCCGGGCCTGATACACACTCAGACATGAACGCGTTCTAAAATTCAAGGCATTTGCTGTTCATACTGTATGAGCTTAGTTTAAAGGTGGGGGCGCTGTGGATCAGGTCGCTGTTATTTGTGAATGTAAAATGCAGTGAAGAATTCAGATGATGATTCATGATTTAGCCCTATGGTCATCATCCGTCGGCCTGTCTGCACCAGCCAGTTCCCATGCTGTGTTTACATCCAGGCCGGGGGGGATGACAGCTGGGCTAAACACAGCTCCAAACGGGGATTTTCTCACGCAAACACAGCGGCTATAAATGTGTGAGCGAGGATGGAGCGGGCCGGTACAAAGAGGAGAGAGTTCACACCGAGGAGATCAAGAGCCCGATAACGTCCGCCCCACATCCATCCGTCAGGTGCGCGTCACACTCACTTGTATACACAGCAAGAATTCACACCTCATCAAAAAATGTCCAAATATTTCAGCTGCTAAGGTGGATTTTGTTCTTTGCCATGATGAGTATCCCCCGTGATTTACCTAGGGATTTAACACTGAAAGGTCTCATTTAAGGGCTCATTTATGAGTTTTATCTGTTTGTGACCAAAGCACTGCCACAACATTGTCAGGTTTCTGACACAGATTCACCATATTTGCCCAAATCAAATTCTGGTGTCAGCATGGTCACTACCCAGGAAACATTTGGACATTGAATGATGTTGGACGTCAAATCAAGACGTCTCATCAGGGTTTTCCTCGCTCAAAATTAGGCGGAGGTGGTACTAGAGCCCGACGGATATGGGATTTTTGAGGCCGATACCGATTTTATTGGGGGGAAATCCACAGATTACCAATAGGCGGCCGATATATATATTTCTTTTTTTTTTCTTTCTTTTTTTTACCTTTATTTATACAGGGGGAGTCTCACTGAGACCAATGCTCTCTTTTTCAGGAGTGCCCTGTTCACATTCACACACACATTCATACCTGGAAGCTGACCAGTACAACCACAGTCTGATCTGCTGGCCACTGATCAGCTCCACTGGAGCAGTTGGGGTTAAGGGCCTTGCTCAAGGGATATAGTGATTTATTTTAGCTATAATGAAAATGAGACGTTTTTTATGTTGATTGTGTACTCATATGACTATAATGCGAAAGTGCTCAGAATGCTGCTTTCTTAAACAAATAACTTAATTAAAGAATATTTAACATTAAATTGTCAACACATCTGTGTAATGCCGCAATTACAAATGACAGAAATCCACCGATTATTAGAAAATAGTGTTTTGTCGAGAGCTGGAGGTGGCACGAAATTTGACGGAGGTGGCCACCTCATAATTCTCTATGCAAACCCTCGGTTCAAAAACCGGGAATGGAAGTTGTAGCGACGTCAATGACGTTACCTGCACGTCAGCTGGACGTACTTCCTTGGCATCCCCCCAACGTCCAAATAACGTTACCACAACGGGAATATTCACCTATTCTGCCTAGTATTTTATATGTATGATAACGTAACAGACTATTACATGTTGACTGTGTGCGTCTGTACACATTACCGTCCAACAAATCATCCTGTTGTACGGCAACTCCGGGGTGACACAGAGCCTCGTATACAGACAGCAGACGCACACGATCAACATCTGTTATGTTACAATAATAATAATAACAGGGTGGAATAAATATGTAGCTGCACATCATGCAGAAGCCAAGGAGGCTTACAGGTCCTGGGTTCTAGCCGGCAGGCCTAGACAGGGGCAGGAGCTGGAGTTTAAAAAGCTCACCAATGCCAGGTATAAGTATGCAGTCCGCTACCACTACCAGAGAGCTGACTCTATGGCTGAAAAGCTGCTGGGTAACGATGTCACAGGCTTCTGGAAGGAGGTTAAGGCTCTGAACAGGGCCGGGGCATTGTTACCCTGCACCATAGAGGGAGTCTCTGGTGCTGCTAATATAGCTGAACTGTGGAGGCAACATTACTCTGTCCTCTTCACCTGTGTTAAAAGTAGTCCTTATAATGTGGGCACCATTGTGAATGACGATGTAGTGTCAGTTACAGCTAAAGAAGTTTACCAGGCGATCTTACAGCTAGCCGATAACAAAGCATGTGGATTAGATCATATTTCTGCTGAACATCTTAAGTTAGCTAGCCCCAAGGCTGCAGCTCTTCTTGCCATGTGTTTTAATGGCTTTATGACCCATGGTTTTCTGCCGGCATCTATGTTGTCAGTCACTCTGGTGCCTGTTATCAAGGATAAGACTGGCAAAGTTGAGAGCCTAGATAATTACAGGCCTATTGCCCTAGCCAGTGTGATTTCCAAAGTATTTGAAATGGTTTTATTAGATCGTTTAAATTTGTTTATATCCAGCACTGACAATCAATTTGGCTTTAAGGCCAAGCATAGCACTGATTTGTGTATCTATGCATTGAAGGAGGTTGTCGAAGCCTATAAAAGGCAGAACTCCTCTGTTGTTTTAGTTGGTTTTATAGATGCATCAAAGGCTTTTGATCGGGTCAATCATCATAAGCTGTTTCTAAAATTAAGTCAAAGAGGTGTGCCTGGCAGCATAATACGCATACTGGCATACTTGTATGCCAACCAGAGTATGCTGGTAAAATGGGGCAATAGTGTCTCTACCCCTTTCTGTGTTGGTAATGGGGTACGGCAGGGGGGGCTACTCTCCCCTGTTCTCTTTAATTTATATATGGATGATCTCTCTGTCCAGCTAAGAGACTGCAGAACAGGATGTATGATCGGTAACGCCTTGATTAACCACTTTATGTATGCGGATGACCTGGCGATCTTCTCCCCCAGCAGCGCTGGGTTTCAACATCTGCTGAATATCTGTTCTGATTACGGGGTCCAATTTGATGTTAAATACAATGCTAAGAAGAGTGTTGTTATGATCTGTAGAACGAAAGAGGACCGGGATCTTGTTTTTCCTGTCTTTCTTTTGTCTGAGCATGCTCTATGTGTCTGTGACAAAACCAAATATCTTGGCCACTTCATCACTGACCATATGGGTGATGATGATGATATGTATAGACAGCGGCGTGTGTTATACATTCAGGCTAACATGTTGGTCAGGAAATTCCACTCCTGTTCTGATGATGTAAAGATCACACTCTTTAGGGCTTACTGTACCCCTATCTATACTGCCCCCTTGTGGGCAAAGTTTAAGAAGGCAAGCATGCATAAACTTCAGGTTGCCTATAATGATTGCATGCGCATCTTGCTGAAAAAGCCCAGGTGGAGCAGTGCTAGTGACCTGTTCTGTAAGGCGGGGGTGGCCACTTTCCAGGCGCTCCTGAGAAATCTGAGGTACAGGTTCATCTGTAGATTGAACGTGTCTCAGAATGTTATCATTAAGTTGCTCACTGATCCTGGGCTAAGCACTGTGAGATACCAGTCACATATGTGGAAACTCTGGTATGACTCTCTTTTATAATGTACTTTTGTTCTTTTATTATGCCCTTATGTGCTTTTTGTAATTGTGTATGTGTCATCTATGGACCAAGCGTCTGCCAATAAAGGTTTGATTGATTGATTGATAAATGGCGTAAACATGTTTTTTTATATTTAAAAAAATTGACTGTGCACAGTGTGACCGTGTGATCATACAGCCAAATAAATTGTCAATCAAGTGTCGTTTTATTCAACAACAGAACAATGACGCATGCATTTGCTGTTTTCAGAGCAATAATATGATCAATATTGATTGTTTGGTAAGAGAGAGTCTGTGGCCTCCTCCCAGCTGGACGTGCCTGGAAAACCTCCCTGGGGAGGTGACCAGGAGGCAACCTAACTAGATGCCTGAACCACCTCTACTCTGAGTCTCACACGTGTGATTGAGCTTCTATCCCTAAGGGAGATGCCAGCCACCCTCCTGAGCAAACCCATTTAATCCGCTTGTAGATGCGATCTCGTCCTTTCGGCCATGACCCATAGTTCATGACCATAGATGAGGGTCGGGATGAAGACTGACCGGTAGATTTAGAACGTTGCCTTTAGTATGAAGAGTCATAAATCTGTCCAAGGTTTCCCTCGACCCATCAGCACCATCTCGTTAACACTTTTGATCATCTCATCCACCACCATTCCGAGCCCTCTTTCTTCCACATTCTCTCTTTGTTGGATTTCCCACACCAAAGTCGAGCACCAGGTCTCAGTAAATGCAGCAGGAGCAGTGTTTTACACATTAGGCAGGGGATGAGCCAACATAAACACATGCTTATGAAGGACAGCAGAATAACAGCATCTGTTTCCGCTCCCTCTGCTCCTCCCAGACCTGTCCAATCGATCAGGGAGATGAGAGCGGTCTGCCAGACCTGAACAGTTCAACCAGGAGAGTCTCTCCAGGTTGCCATTATTGTGCTACTTTATGTTATTTTTATATTGCCTTTTTTATGTTGACATATCAGGGATATTTTACGAATGTACAGCATGTGATGTCGAAATCCCTTATGCTGTAATCCAGGTATGCATTCAGAAGCCCGATGTTAAACTCTAGAAAAACTTTGGGGGAACAAGCTGTTAAAATAATAATCTGCCACATTTTTACGAATACAAATTTGCTCTTTTATATTTGCTGTTCTAAACACCCAGAATCTGGTAGGTCTTTCCTGGGAAAAGTGACTTTTCCAGTTTATTTTGTAATAAATGTAAGAAAAACTGGGGAGTTCACACCAAGCATATCTGTAGCAGTAGTTGACCTCTGGAGCATTTCCTTCTTTAGTTTGATTTGCTTGTCCAAGTAAGAACAATGTCGCTCAAACTTGGATGGCACCTAATGAAGGCGTCGAGGCCAGGCATGTAGAGATAAAGAGACCAGGCCTGTAGAGATAAAGAGACCAGGCCTGTAGAGATAAAGAGACCAGGCCTGTAGATATAAAGAGACCAGGCCTGTAGAGATAAAGAGACCAGACCAGGCCTGTAGATATAAAGAGACCAGGCCTGTAGAGATAAAGAGACCAGGCCTGTAGATATAAAGAGACCAGGCCTGTAGAGATAAAGAGACCAGGCCTGTAGAGATAAAGAGACCAGACCAGGCCTGTAGATATAAAGAGACCAGGCCTGTAGAGATAAAGAGACCAGGCCTGTAGAGATAAAGAGACCAGGCCTGTAGAGATAAAGAGACCAGGCCTGTAGAGATAAAGAGACCAGGCTTGTAGATATAAAGAGACCAGGCCTGTAGAGATAAAGAGACCAGGCCTGTAGAGATAAAGAGACCAGACCAGGCCTGTAGATATAAAGAGACCAGGCCTGTAGAGATAAAGAGACCAGGCCTGTAGAGATAAAGAGACCAGGCCTGTAGATATAAAGAGACCAGGCCTGTAGAGATAAAGAGACCAGGCCTGTAGAGATAAAGAGACCAGGCCTGTAGATATAAAGAGACCAGGCCTGTAGAGATAAAGAGACCAGGCCTGTAGAGATAAAGATACCAGACCAGGCCTGTAGATATAAAGAGACCAGGCCTGTAGAGATAAAGAGACCAGGCCTGTAGAGATAAAGAGACCAGACCTGTAGATATAAAGAGACCAGGCCTGTAGATATAAAGAGACCAGGCCTGTAGAGATAAAGAGACCAGGCCTGTAGATATAAAGAGACCAGGCCTGTAGAGATAAAGAGACCAGGCCTGTATGATAAAGAGACCAGGCCTGTAGAGATAAAGAGACCAGGCCTGTAGAGATAAAGAGACCAGGCTTGTAGAGATAATGTGGAGACCAGGCCTGTAGAGATAAAGAGACCAGGCCTGTAGATATAAAGAGACCAGGCCTGTAGAGATAAAGAGACCAGGCCTGTAGAGATAAAGAGACCAGGCCTGTAGAGATAAAGAGAACAGGCATGTAGAGATAAAGAGACCAGGCCTGTAGAGATAGCTCTCTCAAGCTATCATGAAAAAGGTGGATAAACTATAAGCTTCAGTTGCCCACAAGACTAGATACAGTATGAGACTAGAACAAATCATCATCATCATCATCATCATCATCATCATCATCATGGAACCACGTTCTTCAGGTTGGGTAGTACCCATAGAACCCATTCTCATTCAGATATCTCGAGGTGAGAGGTCGAGGGACCCCTTTGAAAATGGCTGTGCCAGTTTTCCCCTCACCAAAATTGAGCCTGAGCATTGTTTAACCCTCTTTCCGACAAGCTACATCATGGCATGGTTGGTACCAATAGATCTATAGGTCTTCTAGTTTCATATGATATCAGTATCTTCACTCTAGCTTTAAAAATGAGCCCGCTACATCTTCTGAAAGACAGTAATGGTGCAGAGAAGGTCCGCCGTTTAAAAAATTGTGCAATAACAAGGGCATAAACCATCATAAAAATGTGAGTAAACGCTATTTTGTATTTAAAAAGGTACCTGAACAGCGTTTATCCCCCATTAGAGGCCCTGATCGAGATGCTCAAAAACGTGAGTCCCCACCCAAGAGAGTGGTTGATCAGGAGTGACCTAGTCTCGACGCCAGACCCATGAGAGTTCTTACGCTGATACACTACGTTACTGCATGCTGCAGATCTCTCTCTGGGTCTGGGACACTTTCCCTCAGAGGGCTGGTTATGGGAGGGAACCGTTCACTATAGGCCAGTCATATGCCAGTGATGGCTGCAGTCCTCTCCAATCAGTAATGACTTTGCGATCAGACGACACGGGAGGCGCAGCCCATTTGCTCTCTCATCGGTGCTACGACCTGTCACTCATTCAATTTCAACCCGCCTTTAAAACCCAGCAGTGGCTGTTAACTGGCACAGACTCACTTATGTAGTATGCGGAGCGCAGCAGTATGGGGAGAGACTAGGAGTGACCCAGGTAATCCGTGTCATTTCATCCTCTCTTCTGTCCACAGATTTTGGCACACAAAGACCTGACATCCCCAACGCAGCGCTACATCGACAGCAAGGTGGTGCGCACGCAAACAGAGGGGGAGTGGCTGTCTTTTGATGTGACGGAGGCGGTCAGCGAGTGGCTGAACCACAGAGGTAAGAGTCACATCCGTAACATACTGCAGCACATTCCTGATCAATATTATTAATTGGCGAAAAAAAAGTTTTCCCATCACCTTGTTACACGACTCTCTTGTCACCCCACAGACAGAAATAGTGGATTCAAGATCAGCCTGCACTGTCCGTGCTGCACGTTTGTACCATCAAACAACTACATTATCCCCAACAAGAGCGAGGAGCTGGAGGCACGCTTTGCAGGTTATTTGATTTCTTAAAGTTGATTATGTAAAGTGTTTATGTTTACATAAGTGTTCAATGTCGCCATCTATATCCATGCAATCCACATTAGAAAAGAGAGCCTCTAAACAAGCCGTTTGGTCTCCCCTCAGTTCTCACAGTGGTAACACTTTATAATAACTATACACTATAAAGCAGGGATGTCAGAGATACGGGCAGGTTTCATCCAGCCCGCGAGATGTTTTGGAATATAATATATATATATATATATATATATATATATATATATATATATATATATATATATATATATATATTATATATATTATTATTATTATTATTAAATTCACACCCCATTATCATGAACTACGTGTGGCTAATAAGCAAGCTAAGAGTTCATTCATAAGTTAATTAACCTGCACAACAAGGAAGTATGAGTAGGTCATCAAGTGTAAACAAAGCCGCCATGATGCCACGCTGGAATTGAATCGCGCATTCGGCTACCTACCAAAAAACAAAGGAATCAACAAGATGCTGTCGAAAAAGAGAAAGGTTGACACGGAATGCAGGCAGTTTCAAGAGAAATGGAAAGAGCAGTATTTCTTTTGTGAAGTAAATGGATAAATGAGTCGAATTGATTTTAGTAAAAAAAAAATCCAGCCCCCATGAGATCTCAGTTGAACAAATCCGGCCCTCTACCTAATCTGAGTCTGACACCCCTGCTATAAAGCATTAATAAAGCATTAGTAAATATGTAATTCCCCATGAATTGAGTATCAATAAGTGTTTATAAACCATCTAGTAACACTCACTAACCATGTCTAAATCATTATGTACAAATGTACACATAAATGTACATACATAAATAGTTGTTTAATCATTTACTTACACTTTCTAAATGATTTTATGAACCATTAACAACTCCTAAATAAATGGTTTGTAATTGATATAATATGTATTTATAAATGGTGAATCTATGATTTACAAAGTATGAGAATACAATCATTAAACACATTACAGATTAGGTTATTAATCAGGAATAAAACGTTTATAACCGTCCTGCAGCTCGCTAAGCTGCCCGTACAGCTCGCCAAGTTGGCCCTGCGGCTCGCATTCGCACCTCGCCCGCTGCGCGGCCTTGCCCGCAACTCGGCTGCTGTGTGGCCAATGAGACCAGCATCACTGATGATGACAGATTTATGACATCACTGATGATGTCATCAGTGGGATTATAACATCACTGATGATGTCACAGTGGGATTTATAACATCACTGAAGATGTCACAGTCATGATGAATTAAGTGTTAACTAATTCTTTATTAATGCTTTATAGTGTATGTATAGTTATTATAAAGTGTTACCCTTACCGTTTTTAGTTTGGCTCCAAGTGAAATGTTCTGTGGTGTCACCTGATTCTGGATATATCTGAATTCCTTGGTTTGACCAAGTAAAACTCCTTTTCGGCTTTTATGAAACATCTATGGAAAAGTGTTTTTTCAAAGTGGTTGAGCAGTTGTTATTTATTACTGCAGAGTTTTCCCTACCTGTAGCTGCCGGCCCGCGGTGTCTCACATTTCACTCTTGAAACAGTTAGCCAATCAGAACAAAGGGGGCGTTAATATCAATGAGCCTTAAAGACACAACGAGAGAAACAGGCTGTTCTTGGTCAGGTTCAGAGAGATGGTGGAAAAAGAGATAAATAATGGATTGAGCCCAGAATCATGTTAGTGAAGGGCAGAACCAGAAGGCATGAGATAGTGTGCCCTCTGACACTTGACACCTGTATGGCAGTGAAGTTGGCATTAGATTTCATTCTCGGTGGTAAAAAGGTCTTAAGAAGTCTTCAATTTAAGTTGGAGAACCCTGGGGGGTACCCTGGTGGTGGTGTCTTCAGGTATTGAAGTCATGTGTGATGTGTGTGTGGTGTCTCCAGGTATTGAAGTCATGTGTGATGTGTGTGTGGTGTCTCTAGGTATTGAAGTCATGTGTGATGTGTGTGTGGTGTCTAGGTATTGAAGTTATGTGTGATGTGTGTGTGGTGTCTGCAGGTATTGACGACAGCTTCCACGGCGGGGACCTGAAGGTTTTTAAGAAGCGGAGGCACAGTGCCCAGGCTCCACACCTGCTCCTCATGCTGCTGCCCTCATACAGGCTGGAGTCCCAGGCCCAGTCCCCCCACAAGAGCCACCGCGCCAAGAGGGCCCTGGATGCTGCTTACTGCTCCAGGTAAGCATCTCTATTACAGCAGCTCCAGGGGTGAGAACCAGAAGGTTTTAATGGCCATGGCACACCAATCAAACATTCTAGAACAAACACAGATGTTTGTTTGGAGAGGTTTGGTCAGATTTGACATGTTCCAGTCCTTATTTGTCTGTGTTTACTGTAGCTCATGCCACACCAATCAAATATTGTCAGTTGTTGGTTAATGTTTAACTCATTCCCGCCATTGGCGTCTATAGACGTCAACCCGTCTTTTCACTGCCATGCGATAGATGGCGCTCTTGGCCACCATATGAAGTGGTACCATACTCGTATATTCCTCCGCGAGCGAGAGTTAAACCAGCGAGCGTTTTCAGCATTGATCTCCCTTCATGGAGGAAGCACATAAAACACGTCTGCCTGGAGCCTTAAAGCAGTGCGTTGTTGAGACAGTCACTCAACACTGGAGGATTTCTTTCACTAGAAGCATGGTAAATGCACACCAATCACTTCTCCTGTCACTTAGATTAGTAATTAATCAGTTTTGTGAACCCTCACAAAGTGTAAATTTCAGCCGTCAAATGCCGTCACCATGCCCACCCCCCAGGGTGGGCATGGTGGTGCAGAGCTAGAAGGTCCTGGGTTCGATTCCCACCTGGGACGCTGTGAGTGCTGAAGGAGTGCGTGCCCGTCCGCATGTCCTCGAGTGCCCGCCGCCCGGGTGGGGTCGTCAAAAAGGACCTTTCTGTGTGGACCTTTTCTGTTCGTTGGAATAGCGTGATCCTCCCACGTGCTATGTCCTACCGGTGAAGCTGTCAGGTGAAAAGAAGCGGCTGGCTACTGGCCATGTCTCGGAGGAAGCATGGAGCCAGTTTCAGCTCTCCCCAGATTGGCAGAGGGTGGAGCAGCAACCAGGATCTAAAATTAGCACTAACGGGGGATAAAAATGGGATAAAAAATATTAAATATGCCCCCAGACCTCCACACATCGAGTAACAGGAAGCACCAGACCCACGGAGAACATGAGAGCGTTACCCCGCCCTGTACGCTCTCTGTGTGGGGTGAATTTTTCACCCGCTTCGCTGCACAAAAAGGCATCGCGACTTCCTGGTGAGCGATGGACTTCCTGGTGAGCGATGGACTTCCTGGTGAGCGATGGACTTCCTGGTGAGCGATGGACTTCCTGGTGAGCGATGGACTTCCTGGTGAGCGATGGACTTCCTGGTGAGCGATGGACTTCCTGGTGAGCGATGGACTTCCTGGTGAGCGATGGACTTCCTGGTGAGCGATGGACTTCCTGGTGAGCGATGACTGTGGATGACCTCCACACATCGAGTAACAGGAAGCACCAGACCCACGGAGAACATGAGAGCGTTACCCCGCCCTGTACGCTCTCTGTGTGGGGTGAATTTTTCACCCGCTTCGCTGCACAAAAAGGCATCGCGACTTCCTGGTGAGCGATGGACTTCCTGGTGAGCGATGACTTCCTGGTGAGCGATGACTTCCTGGTGAGCGATGGACTTCCTGGTGAGCGATGGACTTCCTGGTGAGCGATGGACTTCCTGGTGAGCGATGGACTTCCTGGTGAGCGATGGACTTCCTGGTGAGCGATGGACTTCCTGGTGAGCGATGGACTTCCTGGTGAGCGATGGACTTCCTGGTGAGCGATGGACTTCCTGGTGAGCGATGACTTCCTGGTGAGCGATGGACTTCCTGGTGAGCGATGGACTTCCTGGTGAGCGATGGACTTCCTGGTGAGCGATGGACTTCCTGGTGAGCGATGACTTCCTGGTGAGCGATGGACTTCCTGGTGAGCGATGACTTCCTGGTGAGCGATGGACTTGCTGGTGAGCGATGACTTCCTGGTGAGCGATGGACTTGCTGGTGAGCGATGGACTTCCTGGTGAGCGATGGACTTCCTGGTGAGCGATGTACTTCCTGGTGAGCGATGACTTCCTGGTGAGCGATGGACTTCCTGGTGAGCGATGGACTTCCTGGTGAGCGATGACTTCCTGGTGAGCGATGGACTTCCTGGTGAGCGATGGACTTCCTGGTGAGCGATGACTTCCTGGTGAGCGATGGACTTGCTGGTGAGCGATGGACTTCCTGGTGAGCGATGGGCAATTCTGATGAAAACGACCTAAGTGTCGGGAGAGGAATATCTATGTTAAGAAGATGCTCCTCTTTCCTGACTCCAAGCACCACTCTGCAGGTCATACAGGCCTTGGTATTGTCTCATCTGGACTACTGTCCTGCAATCTGGTCCAATGCAGCAAACAAAGAGCTGCACAAGCTCCAGTTAGTGCAGAATAGAGCAGCACGTCTCGCCCTCAGCTGTTCAATGAGAGAAAGTGTTAATAAAATGCATGCAGATCTTTCCTGGCTGAAGGTGGAAGACAGATTGACATGCAGTCTCCTGGTCTTGTTCAGAAATATTTGTGTTTTAAAACAACCATATTGCCTGTACTCAAAGATAACATTTTCTAAGGACAGACATGATCATGAAACAAGACAAGCGAGAATGGGTCATGTTACAATGCCTCAACCTAGAACCAATGCAATGAAAAAAACGGTTATGTATAGAGCTATCTCCCTTTGGAATAGGTTGCCATGCTTGATTACTGAAGCAACAAGTAAAGTAAGTTTCAAAAAGAAACTAAAGAGGTTATTCTTGGGTACAGGCCTGCAAAAATAAATAGATAAATGGTTTTATTTAAATATGATTGCAATGTTCTGCTGTACTGTAATGGTGTAATGGTGTTTTTTGTGCTTTTTTAGGGAGGGGGGTGGGGGGTTTGGGGGGGTAGCCGATTACTGTAAATGTATTAATGTATGCTTATATGTGAAAGCATGAGTATACTTCTATGTTTTTAAGGTGGACCCCAGGAAGAGTAGCTGTTACCTCGGTAACAGCTAATGGGGATCCAAATAAATAAATAAATAAATAAATAAACTAAAGAACGGAAGAAGACAGAAACAAACTTTTTTTCCCATAAAAGTAGAGGCTTTGTTCTGTCTTTTGGGATATTCGGTGTTTACATAGGAGAAATCACTGAAAAAGGTCAGAAACCCTGGCGGGGAATGAGTTAATTGGTGTGCCATGGACATTTGACCAACTTTACAGGAGAGCCTAAACAAAACCAAAAATAACATACTTTGTCCTGACTTTTGTTTTTCAAATTCAATCTTTAATATGAAAATGTATAAACATGTGGATGGCAATCTACTTAAAATCTCTGGAAACCAGATTCAGATATTTGTTGCTGAAAACATGTGAAAAGTACCATCTAGTAATTGTGGAGTTAGACCATTTTTCAGTTTTTCACCATTTCTGTGATCAGGTCTCTCGATGATGCAAGACTCTCCAGGGGGGAGAGCACATGGGAGCACTTCAGCAGATACGCCCCCCGGCGTTTCAGAGCAGAGAATACTGCTTATTTTCTCATGCTTTTGAAACCTAATTTATACTTGGTGACATTTTTATTTGTTTCATTGATTGAAATATTTATTGACAAAATATGCTTGCACGTAAAAACAACAACAACAGCAGCACACTTATTTTTCTCTTTTCGATTTTGTTTGAATGTGTGTATCTCATGTGAGGGGGATTGTATGTCTTCATGTCCTGTTGTGTTTTGTGTGAGCTCACTAAAGCAAATTCCTATCAATGATGTTGAATGGCAATAAAGTATTAGTAACTTGAACTTGATCTGTCAAAAGGACAATTTTGTTAATAACAAATTTTTCTGTGGTGTGACAAACTCAAAACACATTTATTTTAATGAGCAATATTTTGACATTAAATGGGGGGGGGGGGTCCTATCTTTTATTTGGAAGAAAGTAATCACGGACCCTAACCCTAACCCTTTCAGGTTTAGAGTGAAATCATAATGCCAACCAAAACAATTAAAAGCAAGTCTATCGTCATTTCAGCGCTTGTCTTCTGCAAACTCAGTTCTCTTCTCTTCTCCCCCCCCCCCACACACACACACAAACACACACACACACACACACACACACACACACACACACACACACACACACACACACACACTCTCACTCACAAACACACACACAGAAACGTCCAGGACAACTGCTGCTTACGGTCGCTGTACATCGATTTCAAGAAGGACCTGGGCTGGCGGTGGATCCATGAACCCAAAGGCTACAACGCTAACTTCTGCGCCGGGGCATGCCCATATCTGTGGAGCGCCGACACCCAGCATTCCAAGGTAACAGGGCAAGGGTTAAAGGTGTAACGTGTAAGATTTTGCCAGAATTTAAGTTAACAAATTTTTTTTTTTTAAGACTGCATCTCACGCGCTATGCGCACTCGATTTGTAGGCTCGCCCGCTGCGCGGGCTTGCCCGCCCTGCAGCTCGCCGAGATGGCCCTGCAGCTCACATATGCAGCGCGGCCACTGTGTGGCCTCGCCCACCCTGCTGCTCGACCGCTGTGTGGGCTCACTTGCTCTTATGACATCACTGATGATGTCACAATGCCTATGACATCATCAGTGATGTCACAATGCACAATTGCTCAAGTGACATCACTTCCGGGACAAAATTGAAGCAGAGAGAGAACAACATTTGGTTGATGTACCCCAGCCTGCCAGTACAGTAGCTTTCAAACCATGTGAGGCTAATTTGAATTCTTAATCTAGATGAGATGGTATGGACATGTGCGGAGGAGGGAGGTGGGGTACATCGGGAGGAGGATGCTGGAGATGGAGCTGCCAGGAAAGAGGAGGAGGGGAAGGCCCACGAGGAGGTTCATGGGCGCAGTAAAGGAGGACATGCAGGCAGCGGGCGTGACGGAGGACGATGCAGAGGACAGGAACCGATGGAAACAGATGATCCACTGTGGCGACCCCTGAAGAAGAAGAATCTACAAAAGAAAAAGAAGAAATAAGTGCAGTACCTTGTCTTCCCCTGGAGGAGGAGGGTGGTAGGAGGTGAAATGCTGCCCTGTACTAGTTTGGATCATGAAGTCCTCAAGTCTCACAATCGCGAGATTGCCCATGGGACCTGAGGAAGTGAATTATCCAGAGAAGAATGTGGGTTGATTTTCCAGTGTCCCCTGTCCCTCCAGGTCTTAGGCTTGTATAACACTGGTGTCCCCTGTCCCTCCAGGTCTTAGGCTTGTATAACGCTGGTGTCCCCTGTCCCTCCAGGTCTTAGGCTTGTATAACACTGGTGTCCCCTGTCCCTCCAGGTCTTAATCTTGTATAACGCTGGTGTCCCCTGTCCCTCCAGGTCTTAGGCTTGTATAACGCTGGTGTCCCCTGTCCCTCCAGGTCTTAGGCTTGTGGTCTTAGGCTTGTATAACGCTGGTGTCCCCTGTCCCTCCAGGTCTTAGGCTTGTATAACACTGGTGTCCCCTGTCCCTCCAGGTCTTAGGCTTGTATAACACTGGTGTCCCCTGTCCCTCCAGGTCTTAGGCTTGTATAACGCTGGTGTCCCCTGTCCCTCCAGGTCTTAGGCTTGTATAACGCTGGTGTCCCCTGTCCCTCCAGGTCTTAGGCTTGTGGTCTTAGGCTTGTATAACGCTGGTGTCCCCTGTCCCTCCAGGTCTTAGGCTTGTATAACACTGGTGTCCCCTGTCCCTCCAGGTCTTAGGCTTGTATAACACTGGTGTCCCCTGTCCCTCCAGGTCTTAGGCTTGTATAACACTGGTGTCCCCTGTCCCTCCATGTCTTAGGCTTGTATAACACTGGTGTGCCCTGTCCCTCCAGGTCTTAGGCTTGTATAACACTGGTGTCCCCTGACCGCTACGCTGCATACAGACACTAAGACAAATTCCTTATGTAACTTGCATACTGTGGCAATAAAAGTGATTCTGATTCTGATTCTGGTATAACTGGTGTCCCCTGTCCCTCTCCAGGTCTTAGGCTTGTATAACACCATGTGACACTGGTGTTCCCTGTCCCTCTCCAGGTCTTAGGCTTGTATGACACCATGTGACACTGGTGTCCCCTGTCCCTCTCCAGGTCTTAGGCTTGTATAACACCATGCCCCCCCCCCCCCCCCCATATCTTCAGTGCCTACTGCCCAAGTGGGCTATCTCGTCGAAAGGGCCTTTCTGTGTGGAGTTTGCATGTTCTCCCCGTACCCCCCAGGGGGTTCCTCCGTACATAACCCCCCACTAAAAACATGCAGAAGATCGTCATCCGACCAGTGACGACAACATCTGAAGTTGGTCCAATGATGGTCCAACGAAGGTCCCCGGGCGCTGGAAAGAAATAGCGACCACTGCTCCTGGCCTGCCCCCCGGAGGAAAGGACAAGCCTGGATGGGTCAAATGCAGAGGACATATTTCACCGGCCACCGTCAGCATGATTGTGTGTAGTGGCCCCATGCATGTGTTGCAGTGTGTTCGTGTGACAATAAAGACGGGCTGCCGTCTGAAATCGTGTATGTGACACTGGTGTCCCCTGTCCCTCTCCAGGTCTTAGGCTTGTATAACACCATCAACCCGGAAGCCTCGGCCTCACCCTGCTGCGTCTCCCAGGACCTGGAGCCCCTCACCATCCTCTACTACATCGGCAAGACCCCCAAGATCGAGCAGCTCTCCAATATGATCGTCAAGTCCTGCAAGTGCAGCTAGGAATGGTTACGACATACTCTCTCTCCTTCACACCAACACACACAACAGCACATAGGCATGTAACCATACCATCTCTTTACATGCACTATTATACATGTGGTGACCTGCAAAAACCCTTCACATGGTGAACATTTTACTTTTTCCTTCTTTTTTTTTTTTTTTTTTTTTTACATTTCATTAAATTAGAAACTCTCCTCTATATATAACTTTTTGAATAACTGAGATAGCTCTTTTGGATCAAAAGTTATGCGGATTTGAATGTTATGTGAAAATAATCATTCACTATGATGTACTACGGAGATGACAATAACCAAATCACTCCAAATCTCCAAATAACAAAACTCGTTTTCAACCTGCTTTGGCTCATTGCCAACAATGTGTAGCAGCGACATGTGAAGGGTTTCTCCCAGACCACCACACATATCATTCAATGTTTCACACAGACGTCAGGTGCTTTAGGTGTGTTGGAGAATATAGGTACAGAATAAGAGTGTGCGAACGCAAACCACACAACAACGCAATACAACAACAACAATACGACACGCACACACACACACCACAGGACAACAACGCATGTACAATATGACACACACACACACACACACACACACACACACACCACAGGACAACAACGCACATACAATACGACACACACACCACAGGACAACAACACACATACTGTACAATATGACACACGCAACAGGACAACAACGCATGTACAATATGACACACACACACACACACACACACACACACACACACTACAGGACAACAACACACATACTGTACAATATGACAGACACGCCACAGGACAACAACGCATGTACAATATGACACACACACACACACACACACACACACACACTACAGGACAACAACACACATACTGTACAATATGACAGACACGCCACAGGACAACAACGCATGTACAATATGACACACACACACACACACACACACACACACACGCCACAGGACTACTGTACTGTTGTCACGACTCATGATACCAGGATTTTGACTTTAACACCAATACTAACGCCGCACTCACACCTACAGCTGGTTGACTCTGCTTGGTCTGGGCAAACAGGTCTGGGCGAACACGGTCTGGGCGAACACACCTGACAAATGAGCCAGGACTTGTAACTACAAGTCAAATGGACTCAAAAGCAGCTTGTCATCCCACCAAGTCCCACAAATCTGCTGGCTATCAGATGATAACATCTGTCTCCTTATACCCACAGACGCTTGTGTTTTGGACTTGTTTCTTGTAGTCTCACTCAGAGGTCTCTTGGAAGAGGATAGACATCCACATTGTCCACCAGCTTGTCAGTTTAGGTGAACTGGGAAATCCTCAGTCTTCTTTTAACTATTCCAGTCCGCATGTCGACGCCCTCTAGAGGCAATGTCCAAATGCAATTTCAGTTTGCAGAACACATTTGGCGAAAGTATCTCTCGCAATGGTATCGAAGTAGAACCGACATTTTGATTATCGTGGGAACACTACACAGGATACGTCACACGCGCGTCCGCGCACGCACACACACACACACACACACACACACACACACACACACACACACACACACACACACACACACACACACACACACACACACACACACACACTTTCATTTCATTTATTTTCATTTATTGAGTTTAAAATTACAGGGACAGTGCACATTAATAAACATTTCTGTAAATGCGCCAGTTTAGCCAGCTTGGCTAATTTTCAACCGTAGTCCCTGGGCAGTAAGATGGTAAAAACTGCTAACACACACACACACACACACACACACACACACACACACACACACACACACACACACACACACACACACACACCTACACACTTTAAGTGACGCAGATATGATGGCTCTTGTACAGGCATGTCTGTTTTTTGTTTTGTTTTTGTTTTGAAGGCCCTGTCAACATGTATCACCTCACACACTTGTCACACAAAGACGCGAGAGTACGGCAAACACTGGAAGTATAAGTGATAAGTGTCTATATGTGAAATAAGTCCTGAAAGTAAGATAGCCCCTCCCCTCCATGACACCCCAACCTGGTTTCAACATTCAGATCGCGCCATGTCCTTGTTTCCATGTCCGTTTTGTATCCTTTGTAATTTTCTATTTCTAATAATTGTATTGCTATTTAAGGTGTTGTTGTTATTGTTGATTTTTTTTTATGGTTCGGCAACAAAGCAAATGTTTAACCCCGCTAGAGAAGTGGAGAATGTCTGCCTCCCTCTGGTGATGTAATGATCATGTCCAGTCCCACCTGCAGTTTACAGGTGTCAGAAAAGTGAAGTGCTTTGGGGGGTTGAGACGAGACAAAATGACAATGGTCAGGTAGAAGCTCCGTGTCATCGTCACTAGATTCATGCTGGCATATTTAGAAACGCCCCATACGGTCATATTTTAGCAGGCAGAATCTTTGAACGGTCATTGAACAGCGCAATTTTGTTCGCATTTGGCTCCGCTTTGCTTGCGCACTGACGATCGAATCCCAGCAGGGATGAAAGATTAATGAACAATGAAATGCTTTCCACACCTAGAGTCAAATACAGTAAGTGATGAGGGTCAAAAGAAGTGACAAGCTACAAACTTGACAATTACAGTAATATCATCTCATGTACTCATCACATGCAGAGATTTAGTCCATACCAACTACAGTATATGAAAGACGTGGGTTCAGTCAGATGTCTTTTGTTAAGTGATGATACGGCCATGTTTGGATTTGGTATAGCGATTAAGACTTTTGCACACCAAGTCCGTATTTCTCCTCCGAAAGTTGTCACACGTTTTAAAAATAAATACAACCTCATGTTGTGTCACTCACGTTTTACACACCGACTCCCGAAATTTCGTCCGTCATTAAAGTTCTCGGAACGGGTTCAATTTTCTGCGTTTTTTTAACATCAGTTAACATCAGCCTTTTGCGAGCTGTTTGAGCCGTCTGTGTCTGTGTTTGGGGGAGACAGACAGAGGAGCGGTCAAGCGGGACTCCAGTCTGAGTGGAGAGGCAGCGGCTCCCTCTCCCAGTAGTCTCTTAAAACAGACCGTCTCATCTACATCCGGTGAATGTAGCTATACACAGTCTGTACGTTACACCCCCAGAACATGCACAAGGAAGTTGGGAAAAAACCCTTCAGACAGGAAAGAAGTTCGACGGAATCCGACCAATCACGACACGTGTGTCCACGAAAAATGCGGCATATTGGATTTTGATTGGACTAATGAGCGGAAGACCCGCCTTTCTGCGATTCTGATTGGACTAATGAGCGGAAAACCCGCCTTTCTACTTCCCATTCCGGTTGGTGCATGATTCTCCCCCACGAAGTACAGACGGTATGGCGGAAACATTTGAAAATTGCGGAAGCCAACTCGTCTGTTCTAAGAGACTACTCTCCCAGGAGAGCGGTGCTGCAGCGCACCACAGCACGGCTTGGTGAGGTGAAGGTGAGCAGGGAGATGGTTACCACTCCCCTGCTGCCATGATCTGCCTTCTCCAGTCCACATCACCGCTGCTACAGATCAGCTGCTGCTGCTTGTCAGTCATGTTGTAATGTGGATACAGGAGAGGAGGAATATTTGTCTCGTATTGCGAATAGACCGCCGAACATAATAATAAAACGCATCGGACTCAGTGTGCAAGGTTTCTGCGCGTGACAGTTTTTTTTGGATGACGGATTAAAAAAAAATGCATACGAAAAGAAATTACTCTGTGTGCAACCTCCTTTAGTGTGAATGAACAGTTAATATATGACCTGATTGAAAAAAAAATGCTTAGAGCTGAAAATATTACCATAATTATCTAACAAAGGCGGTCGAGTCTGTCCATTCTGTCTCTATAGGACAAATCAGCGTGTTTGTAAACAAACGGATTGGCTAGAAAGCTAGAAACTCAATTTAAACTTTAAAGGAGTCACCACTTTTAGGACTCTATCACCTTAATTCAGCTTTAATTTATCTTTTGTACTGTTTGAGAAATCACAGCCTCACCTTTTTCAACCTTTATAATGGGACCCTATGGAGGCAGCCTTGAGTGTGACATTCTAGCAGGCTGTACTTTTTACAAAATTCACACATTTAAAACAGCAGCAGTTCACATAACTTTAACACTAGAGTACATGCATTTATTATACATCAGACTATTTAGCTGCTTTGGCTCTCACTCAAAATATAAGTGATCTGGTTTTTGAGATATTAACGTTTGTTTGGCACAGCTTTTCACCTTTATTTCATACTAGTTTCTGCTGCAGTGGCCTCTGGAAGTACTTTTTTGTTGTCGTGATGTCATGCTGATTCGTCCTATTGTCTTTGCTGTTTCATCAGTGTGTCATTTCACCCACAAAAGTGTCAAAGCTGTCTGTCGGTCATTACATATATTTTTTGTTTTGTTTTGTTTCCTTAATAAAAACAAATTGCACTGATGCTATTTTAACTCTTTTTAGTTAGTTAGTTATGCATATCCCCCTCCCCCTGCACCCCCTTATGAAATGAGGAGTTAAATTAACCCGAACCTGGACCCTTTGTGGACTTCTTGTAAAGCAGGAAAAGAGAGTGCGGCACCATCTTTGTCACGATAGAGCTGTTATTTTTTATGTTCATTTGTTGTTTATGATGATGTTGTTGTTGTTGTTGTTGTTGTTGTTGACCCACTATGATGTATCGTAACACAGTATTGTTGTGGTGCTCTGGTGGTAAATAAATTATTTAAGTTACAAGGGGAACTGCGGTGTGTGTCTATTTCTTCGGGCTGCAACTAACGATTATTTTCATTATCGATTAATCTCTCGATTATTCTCTCCATTAATCGATTCGTTGTTTGATCTATAAAATGTCACAAAAATGGTGAAAAATGTCGATGACTTTCCCCCCCCCCAAGTCCAAGATGACGTCCTCAAATGTTTTCTTTGGTCCTGACTAACAGTCAACAACCCAAAGAGAATCAATTTACTGTCATAGAAGACTAAAGAAACCAGAAAATGTTCACATTTAACAACCTGGAATGAGATAATTTTTATGTATTTATTGTATATATATATATACATATAATATAATATATATATATATAAATAAATATAATATAATATATATAAATTAGTCTAAACCAGTGTTTCTCAAACTTTTTTCTGGGGACTTTATATACAGTCTATATATATATATATATATATATACACTGTATATACTGTATACTGTATACATATCCTCCATATATATATATATATATATATATATATATATATATATATATATATATATATATATAGGTACAAGTTTAGTTTAAGTTAGTAGTTTTTTTTTTTTTAAGAGAGAAAGAAGTTAGTTCAAGAAGGGCCCAGATGGAGCCTGAAAAGGTGTGTCTTTAGTCTTTTCCCGAAAGATCGGCAGTGATTCGGCCATCCTGACCGAAGGTGGAAGCTCGTTCCACCATTGAGGTGCCAGGGACGAGAAGAGTCGCGAACGGGATGAGCGACTTTTGAGCCCAGTAGTGGAGGAGGGGCGAGGCGTCCTGCACTGGTGGAGGAGCGGAGGGAACGGTGAGAGATTTGGAGCCTGACCATAGATTGTAAGTACAGGGGGGCTGTCTGGTGTACTGCCCTGTAGGCCACAACTCAGGTCTTACTCGAAAAAGAGATCTTGGATCTCAAGTAATTTTCCTGGTAAAATAAAGGTGAAATAAAAAAATAAAAATAAAAAAGAACCAATGTTTTCAATTTAATGCGTGCCGAGATGGGAAGCCAGTGAAGGTCCCGGAAGAGAGGAGTGACATGAGAGAATTTGGGTTGGTTGAATACCAGACGGGCTGCAGCGTTCTGAATGAGCTGAAGCGGTCGGATGGCTGCAGCAGGTAGCCCAGCCAGAAGAACATTTCAGTAGTCCAGGAGATATATATATATATATATATATATATATATATATACATATATATGTCATACATAGGAATTGTGACATCACCGATGATGTCATCCGTGACACACACCTCTCCTCTCCCCCCCACCTTCCCCCCTCCTCTCCTCCCCCTCTCCACCACCTCTCCCCCCCACCCCCCCATCCTCTCCTCTCACCCTCCGCCACCTCTCCCCCCCCCACCCCCTCCCCCTATCCTCTCCGCCACCTCCCCCCCACCACCCCTCCTCCTCTCCTCCCCCATCACCCCCCCCCCCCCCCACTCCCACCTAACCTCCAACCCCCCCTCCCAACCACAACCCCCACCCCCCACAGATCCGGACCGCCCTCTCATCATCACTGAGGATGAGGTGCGCCGGTCGTTCTTGTGTATCAATCCACGCAAGGCGGACGGCCCGGACGGCATCCCCGGGCGGGTCCTTAAGGCCTGCGCCCACCAGCTGGCAGGCGTATACACAGACATTTTCAACCAGTCCCTCTCCCTCCGGCAAGTTCCCTCCTGCTTCAAAGCGGCAACGATCATCCCCATCCCCAAACAGCAGAAAGTGACCAGCCTAAATGACTGGCGCCCAATAGCCCTCACGCCCATAGCCAGCAAGTGCTTTGAAAAGCTGGTCATATCACAGATCCGCCCCACACTCCCCCCGGACCACGACCCGCTCCAATTTGCATACCGCCCCAACAGGAGCACGGCGGATGCAATAGCACACGTACTCCACACTGCCCTCTCACACCTGTAGGGGAAGGACACCTATGTGAGAATGCTGTTCGTGGACTACAGCTCAGCATTCAACACCATAGTACCCTCCAGGCTGGTAAGCAAGCTCAAGGTCCTGGGACTAAACACAGCAATGTGTGACTGGATCCTGGACTTTCTGACAGACCGCCGCCAGGTGGTGAGAGTGGGCAACCTCACCTCCTCCCCACTGACCATCAGCATAGGAACGCCCCAGGGGTGCGTCTCCAGCCCCTTCTGGTACGACCTCTACACCCACGACTGCGTGGCGACTCAAATCTCTAACACCATCGTGAAGTTTGCAGACGACACAGCGGTCGTGGGGCTGATCTCCAGGGGCGATGAGACGGCCTACAGAGAGGAGGTGAAGGCCATAGAACAGTGGTGCCAGGACAACCACCTCTCTCTGAACGTCTCCAAGACCAAGGAGATCATTGTAGACTACAGGAGGGGGGGGGGGGGGGGGGGGGGGCACACCCCCCAAACACCATCAACGGGGGGGGGCACACCCCCCAAACACCATCAACGGCACAGTGGTGGAAAGGGTGGACAGCTTCAAGTAGCTGGGAGTCAACATCCACCAGGACCTGACATGGGCCGGTCACACCGCCACTGTTGTCAAAAAGGCCCAACAGCGACTACACGGACTCAGGCGCCTAAAGAAATTTGGGCTAAGGCCAGAAATCCTTAGGAACTTCTACAGAGGCACCATTGAAAGCCTGCTGACTGGCTGCTTCACCACCTGGTACGGGAACTGTACCACCATGGACCGCAGGGCGCTACGAAGAGTGAGGCGCGCGGCCCAGCACGTAACAGGATGTGAGCTGCCAGAACTGCAGGAACTGTATAACCAGCGGTGCCTCAGGAGGTCCCTGAAGATCATCAAAGACACAAACCACCCTCACAACAGCCTGTTCTCCCTGTTACCCTCAGGGAGAAGATACAGGGTTCCAAAAGCACGCACAAATCGCTTGAGGGACAGTTTCTTCCCGCAGGCCACGAGACTCCTTAACATACACAAATAGTGTAGTAGCTGTACTGTACCGCACTGTAGATGCTACCATTATGTATGTCTAATGTTTAATTGTATGTTTAATTAGGTATATGCTATTTGCACCTGTACGTCAAATACGTCGAATTTAAAATGTTTAAGTACGTCCAAAGTATGCACATGACACATGTGCACCTATGTGCAGTGAATATGCCACTGTCTCTGACTTGTCTTATCACTCTACTGCCTTATTGCTTGTTGTGTCTCTTGTTGTTTTTGCACTCATATGCCCTGTTATATTTGTACTATGTTGTAAACGGAGTTCACAGCACAAGAATTTCACACGTGATACTTGTACTACGGAGTGACAATAAAAAATCTTGAATCTTGAATCTAGAACACACACACAAGAGAGCCTGAGGGGGAGAGGGAGCGAGGAGAGGGAGAGAGATAGAGGGAGAGAGGGGGAGGGGGAGAGACAGAGAGAGACAGGGAGGAGCCCAGCTCCGGACGTGCAGCGGCCGAGCTGCATATGCGAGCTGCAGGGCCAACTCAGCGAGCGGCAGGGCAGGCGAGGCCGCATCACCGATGATGTCATCAGTGGGACAGACAGAGAAACAGACAGAGCCCAAGCTCCCTTTTATATACTGATGATGATGATGATATACAGTATGTACTGTATATATACGTGTGTGTATATATATATATATTAAAAATAGTTGCAGATTAATTTTCTGATGATCGACTAATCGGCTCTACTCTTTTTTTCTGATGCTGATTGGTGTTTGCCTGGAGTGACACCGGATCCTCCTTGCTGTAGCGCGTCTCATTGTAAAACATTCCTCTGTGGAAAAGAAGCCATGCTGCGCTGTCACTTTGAGCTCCCTGTCATTTCTCATCAGAGGCTCCGGTTCCCATCAGCTCTGTAATGCATGTGTGTGTCATAACATGATATTCCATCAAAAGAGCAATGGGGAGATACTCTTGTGAGAGTAAAGCAAAACATGCGGGTGTATACCTAATTGTTATGTTGTGTACATGCACTGTAAGTAAGATATGGCCTCTGGGGGGAATTAGCGTGTTGCAGTTGCAAAAGGAACATGATTCCGGCAGGGAAGATGGAATATAATACAAGCACACACAGAATGTAAAAATGCACAATAAGTAGAAAAAGTAATAAGCAATAAACTAGACTATGAACAATTGTGGTGTTGTGTAGCATAATAATGCTGTCAACAATTTCATATACACTAGAAGTGGGAAGTATTGAGAAAAATGGTTACTCTCAAGAACAACATATTATGATGAATAGGCCTAAATATGACTAATACAGAAATGTGTAAAAAATAATAAATAAGAAAACGGGAGATTGGTGGAGGAAAATTACCATTAGATGCAGCTATGCGTGATTAAACCCCCCCCCCCCCCCCACCCGCACCCCACAAAGAAATCTTATTGCTATATACCCCTCCCACATGTAATGCAATGTGGTCTCCACCTGTACCATGCTCTTTAAATAACCAACCCTTATATAACCTGCCTCAGTTTGATACTTACTATGTGTGTATACTATGAGAGTATGTTATAAAGACTGTTATAAAACGGCTCTCTCAAATCAAGCAATCTGATTGGTTCACAGCCATTGTATAAATCCAATAACCGAGTCCAATAACCCATGGCCATGGGTTATTGGACTCGGTTATTGGTTGCCATGGCAACTCTCTTACTAAAAGCCTTTGGTTTAAAAAAAAACAAATGGCGGAGACAGCTGTCAGATCCTTGTGAATCGATCTTCGCTTATAACTTTACTAATACTTAGCAGAAAATGATGTTTTGTACAAGAATAGATGCGGGCTAATGTCTTCTTTGCAAAAGAAAGGCTGTTAACCCCGCATTTAACCCCGCATTTAACCCCGTAACGTTAGTTGGTGTCGGGCTTTGCAGAAAGCACTCAGCTTCTCAGCAAGCGCTGAGAATGCAACGCTGCGCTCCAGCTGCCTGTCGGGGTTTCCAGAAAGCTCTCAGGTTCTCAGCAAGCGCCAGGATTGGCCAATGTCAACTTCAGTCTCCAGAACGATCCAATCAAATCACCCGCACGTTCTTGCGGTCCCGCCTTACAGTGGTGTTTCAACTGACTCTATCAGAATGACATGCCAGTCGGAGTCGGACTTATAGTATTATTATTATTATTATATTATCATACTTGGAAACCGTTTTATAAAAGCAATATAGCACTCGAGCTGCGTGTGTTGTGGCATATATCCCCCTGCTCAGCAGTTATCCCACTCGGCCTGCGGCCTCGTGGGATAACAGCTGATCAGGGGGATATATTTGGCACAACACACTGGCTCTCATGCTATATTGCTTAAATATACTATAAGAGTACATTTTTAAAGACTGATGTATATACTCTGAGAGTACGTTATAAAGAGTACGTTATAAAGACTGATGTATGAATACGTTATAAAGAGTACGTTATAAAGACTGATGTATATACTATGAGAGTATGTTATAAAGACTGATGTATATACTATGAGAGTATGTTATAAAGATTACGTTATAAAGACTGATGTATATACTATGAGAGTATGTTTAAAGAGTATGTTATACTATGATAGTACGTTATAAAGAGTACGTTATAAAGACTGATGTATATACTATGAGAGTATGTTATAAAGACTGATGTATATACTATGAGAGTATGTTATAAAGACTGATGTATATACTATGAGAGTATGTTATAAAGACTGATGTGAGAGTACCTTATAAAGAGTATGTTATAAAGACTGATATATATACTATGAGAGTATGTTATAAAGAGTATGTTATAAAGACTGATATATATACTATGAGTATGTTATAAAGACTGATGTATATACTATGAGAGTACGTTATAAAGAGTATATTATAAAGACTGATATATATACTATGAGAGTACGTTATAAAGACTGATGTATATACTATGAGAGTACGTTATAAAGAGTACGTTATAAAGACTGATGTATATACTATAAGAGTACGTTATAAAGAGTACATTATAAAGACTGATGTATATACTATGAGAGTACGTTATAAAGAGTACGTTATAAAGACTGATGTATATACTATGAGAGTACGTTATAAAGAGTACATTATAAAGACTGATGTATATACTATGAGAGTACGTTATAAAGAGTACATTATAAAGACTGATGTATATACTATGAGAGTATGTTATAAAGAGTACATTATAAAGACTGATTATACTATGAGAGTACATTATAAAGAGTACGTTATAAAGACTGATGTATATACTATGAGAGTATGTTATAAAGACTGATGTCTGGTTCAGGTGGGTCAAGCCTCCATGCCAAGCCCGACGCCGACAGATTGGCGAGATGGGCTGGGCGGAGGAGAGTGGGGAGTGAATGCAGCGTTAACAGAGTGTGGGAGGTTCTTGTCAGCTGAGGAATGAAGCTTTCAGGTGGGCTGCTCTGTGTGAGTGATCAGGCCTCTGTGCTGATAAAGACAGGCCGTCTGGTCCTTGTGTGGGTGCTCCAGACTCTGTGTGGGTGTTCCAGACTCTGTGGGTGCTCCTCCAGACTCTATGGGCCCCTATCGTTGCATCAGCGTAGTTTCTAGGCCGAGCACCTGGCGCAGCCCTGATCAGTGGGCGTGGACCAGCGCACTTGATATCTTGGTGTTGGCGCTACACGCAGCCTAAAGCATTACAACCACGCCTTTTAAGCTAAAATTATGCACCGTCATGCTCATTGGATAAGTGCAATAAACGAATCACACGCTTGCCTTTTAAGCTCCAATTCCAGTGGTCCAGTAAAACCAGAGAAAGCTCCCCCCCCTCCCTTTATCCCGTCTGTCTGTCTCCATATATAGGCTATTATTCCATATTATTATGCTTCTCAAACCAATCTAACTGCAGTTTAAATACTGCAAGCATGTAAATACGCTACACTATAGCAAGATCAAAGAATGTTCTAAAGGCATCAGCTAGAAAATATATAGCCTATCCCTATATGATGAGATTAATTAGATTGGTGAAAGTTTGTCCAGAAAGATATCGTTTTCTCTCCCCTGCTAGGATGGTAGGATATGCACATAAATATAGCCTACATTATGTAAAGTCATTGCATAAATGTGTTTTTATTGTAAAACTAAAATGTGAAGTAGAGCCAATTTATTGGAGCGGACATCACAGTAGGACGCAGAGTCCTGCACCGGGTCGGGGTTCCGCGGGGCCCCGCCGGGTACCCGCAAAAAAACGCGGGAAGCGGGTAAAAAATACACTTCTGTAAATTGGTGGGTCGGGCGGCGGGTAAAAATTAATAAATGCGGACGGGCGGCGGGTGGAACAACGACAACGTATTAGCCATGTATGTTTTTCTGTTGCACTCAGATGGAGGCAGGGGGTGTGTCTGGCAGGGGGGGGGGGGGTGTCTGGCAGGGGGGGTGTCTGGCAGCTGGTCTGACTCGAACAGGAGAAAAGTTTCTGATGCACGTTTTCGCAGTTTGTTTACATAACCGGCATCGTTTCAAGTATGCGCATACTGTGCAATGTGTGACGCTATATGGACTGCACAAAACATTCAAAACTCAGCTGCGGTCAAGGTGATTGATTGGAGACAATACGAGTCGGACAGATAATATAGTAGGCTAACGTTAGCTTCCAGTCAAACATACACACTGGCTGTTTTCATAGCAACAGGCAAGAACATGTCATGGATGGATAGCGTGAAAGTGGAGAGGTCTCATCCCAACGTGGATTTACGTTCCTCCAACAGCAATCTTAAAGGCAGTATGGATTATACCGGACATATTGGAAATAGCTGGTAAGTCACTTTGCTTGCTGTAACTGTCTGTGTGTCTGATAGCAGAGCTATCCAGCTGGTTAGTGAGCTAGCAGCTGCTAAAAGCTAATTAACGTACATCAACTGACGAGTCTCGGCCAGAAAGACTGCTGTTCGCCTCTCGTGTGAAACGGTGGCAGTTTCATTAGGTTCACTACAAAATGTTTGCACTGCAGATGAACGGTTATTATATATATGCGGTTCCGGGTCGGGGGGCGGGTCTCATGTCTGCGGGGCGGGGTGGGTTGCGGTACTGATAGATCATATGTGCGGTTCGCGGAGCGGGGTCGGTACTGCACGTCGCAGGGCCGGGCGGAACCGGGTCTTGAAAATCAGACCCGCGCAGGACTCTGGTAGGACGTGACAGTAGCGCATTACGCTGTCACTTATCTAAATCACGTTAAATCGACAAGGGATATATATAGGCCCAGGATGACATAGGGTGACATAGGGTGGTGTTTTCATTTCGATGTTTTATTTGGTCCAATATTGAAATGTTCTACAATTGCAGGTTGTGTTACCATTACACATTATTTAGATCGACCTTTATATCTATTTCGGCTCATTTGGTTGCTATTTAGTAGCGAAATGGAGTAGCCCATTGCATGCTGGGACATTCACAGGCAGTGAACTTACACTGCTTTTTCCTATGGGACGTGTGTTGTGTCTGTCTGAGCGAGGGAGTCAGACAGAGACAGTCGTATTGTGCCTGTCAGACTGAGGAGAGAGGGAGAGAGTGACACAGAGAAGGGTGACAGAGGAGAGCCAGAGGGGAGCGCTCCGCGCAACTGGCGCACTGAATAGGCCGACACGCCCATTCTCGCGAGAATGGGCGTGTCGGCCCTAAATACCGGCCAAATGATATCTTCCCACCTGGCGTAAATTTAGCGCTTAGCGCTTTTGAAAACCAGGCCTATTCAGTGCGCCAGTTGCGCGGAGCGCTCCTCTGCCTCTCCTCTGTCACCCTTCTCTGTGTCACTCCCTCTCTCTTGCTCATCGTGTCACTCCCTCTCTCTTGCTCATCAGTCTGACAGGCACAATACGACTCTCTCTCTCTGACTCCCTCGCTCAGACAGACACAACACACGTCCCATAGAAAAAAGAAGTTGTAAGTTCACTGCCTGGCATGTGAAATCTCCCAGCATGCATTGGGCTAATCCATTTCGCTACTAAATAGCAACCAAATGAGGTGAAATAGATATAAAGGTAGATCTAAATAATGTGTAATGGTAACACAACGTGCAATTGTAGAACATTTCAATATTGGACCAAATAAAACATCGAAATGAAAATACCACCCTATGTGAAACATATATGGAACGAGAAGAGTCGCGATCGGGACGAGTGACTTTTGAGCCCACGTAGCGGAGGAGGGGCGAGGTGATCTGGACGGGTGGAGGAGCGGAGGGAGCGGTGAGAGGTTTGGAACCTGACCATAGATTGCAGATACGGAGGGGCTGTCAGGTGTACTGCCCTGTAGGCCAGTACCAGTGTCTTGAATTTGATGCGTGCCAAGTTGGGAAGCCAGTGAAGGTCCCAGAAGAGGGGAGTGACATGAGAGAACTTAGGTTGGTTGAACACCAGACGGGCTGCAGCGTTAGTTTAAGCAGCCTGATTAAAAGCCAGTTAAGAGATTCAAGATTCAAGATCCAAGATTTTTATTGTCACTCCGTAGTACAAGTATCACGTGTGAAATTCTTGTGCTGTGGACTCCGTTTACAACATAGTACAAAAAATAACAGGGCATATGGGTGCAGGAAAACAACAAGAGACACAAGGAAATGAGAGAGGAAATGATAGAGGAAATGAGAGAAACGAGTCATCCCCTAACATGTGTCATGGTATCATGGTATCATGGTATCATGGAATCATGGTATCATGGTATCATGGTATCACTGGTCACCAGCAGTTCCTCTCCTCTGGATCCCTGCTGCAATTATCATCATGAACCAAGATGGCATCTTAATTGCTTCAAGGAAGTATTTTCAATCTGAAGACAACTGAAGAAACTCATAAGTAAACCGGTAAGACAGCATTCTATTCAATTACGGTTGTTTTGTAATCCTGGAGATTCATCTGATATCATTATTTGTTAATAATAATCTAATTTTTCTCAATCACCACTCATTTGTGGTTATTACATGTTAATTGTGTATTTAGTTGCATATTCAGTGATGTAGCAGAGAGTAGGACTTGACTAGACTGACATAAGTCTTTATAATGTGAATTCATTGTATATATCATAGTACTGTAGTATCAAATTGATGTTAGTTAAATGAAGATAGGGGGCCCTATCTTCCCAAGAGCACAAATTTAGCATTTGCGCTCATTTAACGCCGTGTGCAATGCAAATTGGGGGCGGGCACAAGCGCATGCCTGTTATAATTGTACTGGGCATAGGCGTGCCCCATGCCAAAGCAGGCGTTTCAGCGCTAAGATGTGGGGATATATGGCATTATCCTATCGTCAGCAGCGCTAAGAGCTTTGAAAATGACCTCTTACGCGCAAATACCTTGCTGTGGTGGGAGCGCACCATAATCCCTGTGCAGCGAAGCGCAGTGCAAAGTAATTAATTCCTTTTGGATATGTCATTACACCACGCGTCCATGCCACGCCAGGACATCAAATTATGCTGCTAAAGTTGGGTAGCAGATAATCCAGTGAGGCAATCAACTATAACTCACTGAGAAACTTTTATCACATCGCAAAGAGGGAAATGAGTTGAGAAAACTTGTTGAGGCTATTTACCTTCATAACCCGGAGGGTCGTTGGCACCACAGGCGATCTGTCAATAAGCGCTCTCCATCTCTCTCTGAGAGTACACTCTATTACGCATGGAGAGAATTACAGTATATTGCATGCCTCGCGCAAACAGCCATTGCGAGACGGGAATCTCATTGGTTTTGATTGACGTAATGCCCAGCATTGCCTGGCCACACCCGTGAATAATTCTGGTAGTTTGCGCAGGCATTTTGGGGCGCAGATGATTTTGGCAAGGCTCTAATTTGCGCCTGCGACACCTGCCGTGAATGTTTCCGCATCCCGGCCGAAAATTGCATCGCCAACATATTTCGGGGCTGTTTTAACTTAGAAATCAGAGAGGTCACGTCTACCAGACAATTATATAACTTTTAAACAGTTACATTTCTGTATAAATCATTACAATTATGCTCCCGTCAGGTGGGGATGTTTTTTTAAATGCTGGGCAGGGATACAAACCTCGGCATAACACCAGCGGACTGCAATCTTTCCAGCTTTAAGGCACGCGCAAACAGGTGCTAATATAGGGGATATCGCCTGTGGGACGATAGGGCCCAGGTTCTTAAAAACATAAATAATTCCTCTTTATAAAAGAGCATTGCTCTCAGTCAGACTCCCCCTGTATAAATAAAGGTTAAAAATAAATGCTTCTCTGGTAAAATTGTGTTTCTCCTGTGTTTTGTTGGCTGTATTGGCACTTATGTGCCTTGATTATGTTGAGGTCATAGTTTACCCACCTTTTGTAGCCACCACTTAGTATATATAGTAATATATATAGTATATATACCCCATGCCACTTAATATATATAGTAATATATATAGTATATATACCCCATGCCACTTAATATATATAGTAATATATATAGTATATATACCCCATGCCACTTAATATATATAGTAATATATATAGTATATATACCCCATGCCACTTAATATATATAGTAATATATATAGTATATATACTCCATGCCACTTAGTATATATAGTATATATACCCCATGCCACTTAGTATATATAGTAATATATATAGTATATATACCCCATGCCACTTAATATATATAGTAATATATATAGTATATATACCCCATGCCACTTAGTATATATAGTAATATATATAGTATATATACCCCATGCCACTTAGTATCTATAGTAATATATATAGCATATATACCCCATGCCACTTAATATATATAGTAATATATATAGTATATATACTCCATGCCACTTAGTATATATAGTATATATACCCCATGCCACTTAGTATATATAGTAATATATATAGTATATATACCCCATGCCACTTAGTATATATAGTAATATATATAGTATATATACCCTATGCCACTTAGTTTATAGCAATATATAGTATATATACCATGCCACTTAGTATATATAGTACTATATATAGTATATATACCCCATGCCACTTAGTATATATAGTAATATATATAGTATATATACCCCATGCCACTTATATAGAATAATATATATAGTAAATATACCCCATGCCACTTAGTATATAATATATATAGTATATATACCCCATGCCACTTAGTATATATATAGTATATATACCCCATGCCACAGTATATTGTAGTATATTTGGTGATATCTGTAAAAGGCCTGAAAGCCACTGTGACTCAGACACAGGCACGCTGCCAGAGGAGGAGTGGAACAGAATGGCACGGTACAACTGGGTCGTTGCCTCATCCTTGGTTTGAATCTTCACGTGTCTCCTTCCATTCAGATCCCTGAGCTCGGTGGAAAACGTGAAAACATGTTTAATGTCTTGCACACATGACCACCGCCAGTGTCGAGTGGGTACAGCGACTTGCGGCGCTCGCCGTAACTTAGCTGAAGTCTACATTTGATCTCGTACGTTTTGTCATCATCACGGAGAGGAAAGATCAAGCGAAAGCAGTGGAAAGCTATTTGGAAAGCCAAAGCTGGAAAACATTCAGCGATTTCTCTCTAAGCTGGCAGTTTGGTGATCGACGTCGAGTCATTTATCACTTTGACCAAATAATCATAAATTTGGTGGACACGAGCAGTTTGGAAGTTGTGGTAGATCCTATTAGATGCAGGCGCTTTGCCATACCTCACAGTTTAGTCAATTTGCACAATGCCTCTACTGGGCCCTGTGTCTGCTCAGCATTCCTGCACACACACACACACACACACACACACACACACACACACACACACACACACTGGAGGGGTTTGGGGGTGAAAGGGCTCGCTGTCTCCGGGGAGAAAAACCATTTGGGAGATTTGGGTGATTCAGCTGCAGCTGGCGAGGCAGTGGAGCTGTGACATCAGCACGGAGCAATGCGCTGGCTTCCATTGGCCAAGAGACAAATCTCAGAGACTACTTGACAGAAAATAAATGTCTCACCGCGTGGTGTGTGTGTGTGTGTGTGTGTGTGTGTGTGCCCCTGTACAAATGTGTTTGTGTGTTTGTATGCATGCGCGCAGCCAAGGCATTCCTTTGATAGCAATTTGACCGAACTCAATACTATTTCGCTTTCATTCACTCCTCACCCGCCCGGCCCACCTCGAAAGCACCCCCCCCCCACCCACCCCCTTCCCCAGCCCGCGTCTGGTGTGCGGGCGGTAATAGCCCAGAAGACAGAGTGTTGTGTTGCGTCTGTAATTACACAGGAAGGCCAGCTCTCTTTGAGCTGGGGATTAGCGACTGTCTTTGTGTTTCACTCAGACGGGGGGTGGGGGGGGGGGGGGGGGGGGGCACAATGCAGCCAGACTGAAGGATCGCACACAATCCCAGTACAAAGTGTTCTTCTCCCCCCTTCTCTCTTTCCTTACCTCGGCTGCGTTCCTCTTGAGCTTGACAGGCGTCTTGGAGATATCACGATAGAGGAAAGAGGCAGGAGGGGAAGGCAGCCCTGGAGCTCCAGACATTCAATCCCTCCAGCGCCAGTCTGCGTTTCTGCCCGCCTGCAGAAAGACTTGACAGGCTGTCTGACTGTCAAGTCAAGCCGACTGCGCGGCCAGCGCCTTCAACACAAAACACTTTCTTATAAAGCACCTCGGCAGGTTTCAAGAGAAATACAGAACAAGAAAGGAGCCAAACAGACCCAAAAACAAGTGCAGGCTAGCTATAAGCGCTATTGCAACCTGTGAGCATCTTGGCAAATAACATAACAAAACGAGACGTACCTCTTTTTACTTCATCAGGAAAGGTAACATGGAATTAATCTTATCCTAGCTAGCCAACACTTTCACAGGCAGTTTGAATACGAGGGATCAGCCGATCAGCATTTTGGTAAACAAACTGGCTGGAAACGGCAATGGGACGCTATGGAGCCGGAGCTTGAGCGTCTCACTCTAGCCGGCTGTGCTGTTTACATTTTAAAAACTGCGACAGTTCACACAACTTTAACACGACATGCATATCTTATACATCAAACTCTTGAGCTAATTCTGCTCTCACTCAGAATGTCAAAATATAAGTTTTTGTTTTTGAGATATTAACGTTTGTTTAGCACAACTCATAAGTCCTGCAGGGTTCCGCATTTCCATGGGTGGTTGTGACGTCATGCTGATTCATCCTATGTTTTGTAGAGAAATGGAAAAATCAACCTTCAATGCGACTGTAGTGAAAACTAACGGCAGCGGGAGCATCAGCTGACCTACAGTATAAAGTAAAGGTTACTAACACAGGTGTTTCACACATGGCCCTTCAAAAAGGACATTAAAAGGCTACAGCATGCACTAGAGTAGAAAGACCAAACACATCACAAACTAGAGGGCACTCGGTAGAGTGCACCCACCAACCTTTCCACAAAGTTTTGTGGCGTTATGTGAAGTTTGGAGGTTAGACACCTTTTTGTGCTTGAGCACGCCCATGGCGCGTAGTGGATGCTAAACGCAGGTATTAAATGATGCAAAGACTTTACTCACCTATTTTCAGATCAACTGTATCAATCAACTAGAATATCCTAAATTTCCTAACGAAAATATATGCATGCAGCCCCAATCGGCAATGTGTAGCTAGGATGTCTCTAGGCGGTTGCAAGGGTTGCAAGGTACCAGCCATGTTATGCTAGCTCGCTGGGAAGTGGGTGTAACATAGCTCCAAAGTCTGCAAAGTTTTTGACAAATGTAAATGTGCATGGCTACTCAATTGGGTCCCTTGACCTCTCACATCAAGATATCTGATTGAAATTGGGCTAATTAGAACCACAGCCTTTACAGCCATGTCTGACATATCCCCCCCTATCTACATAGGGTATATACAGTATGAGCTCCAGGGTCCTAAAGACAGTGTTCTGCATGCAGTGAAAATTATTATTATTATTGCCTTTTTTGTCTCCCTGTTTCTGCACACTATTGGCTCATTTCCACCACATTTTACTGCCCTGCACAGCTCGTCACCACTCGGCTCTAATCGTTTCAGCCCGATGGACGTTTTGCTTCCACCGCGGATCATCTGCCCCCACCCACCCCCGCCCACAGCTGGTCGTCATAGCGACCGCATATCTGTCCTTCGCTTATAGCCAAAGGCTATAACATAACGTTACAATTAATTCCATCCACAGAACTTTTAAACTGTTTATGAAATACTGGTGCCTCTAAATGACCTACAGTGTACATGGGCAAATGTGACAAGTGGCCAGGAGAATGGATATCACTTTGTAGTTAATCAAACTCACAGGCATGCGCTGCGCTGTGCGGGGACGGGAGAGGCGCAACAGAGTGAATGAAGCCTGTACCCCACGGCCTCTGACACCAGGCAAGACCGCGGCTTCACCAAACACCCGCTGCGGCCTAGCGGAGCGCTGCAGCCTGCACTCAGCTACAGAGCTTCCTGACTCCCTGAGCAGCGGACTTTTTTTCTAATTGAACACCCGCCACGATTTTATTTCACCGGAGGCGAAGGCAGCAACACAAAAGACTGATGGAAATATACATAACAGAAGAGAAGGTAAGCCCACTAAACTGGTATGCAGCCGCCAGCATTGCAGTCAGTAGACAGAGTAAACACGATTCTGCCTGACCAATCAGTCGTCTACAATGTTTTCACGTCACCGTATGAACCCGGGTTCGCAGAATAAAACCCCGACGAGGCAGGGACGAAAAGTAGCACGACTCAGCCCCAAATCAAACCGGGCTGGGCCGGTTTTTACCGGTGGAATGAGACCATTTATCGAGTCGAGCGGAGCGGGACCGCGCTACTACCTGCGGTGGAATTGGGCCATAAGGTGCCAAGGGGGCCTGCCGTCCAGGATCTTCTGATTGGGGGCTGAGCCCCCCCAAAGGTCTAATCCTAAAACCGCCCCTGGTAGACGCTACAGTTCAAAGGTTATGGATTAAAACGTAAAGAGGGCTGTTATAGCGCCACCATCAGTTCAATAGGTGTATTTTTTTAGATCACAGCAAAGAGTAAAAGTGGGGTGAGCCAAGGAAACCTGGGAACAAGTAATTTTGATTGTAGAAGCTATGGTTCCAAAGTTATGGACCAACACGTAAAGATGGCTGTCATAGCGCCACCGTCAGGTCAATTGGTGTAATCTTTTAGGCCAGAGTAGAAGAGTACTCTATGAACCTATGGACCCAATTTGGGAACAGTCACTCTTATGAGTGAGTTACAGGTCCTTGATGTTGCTAATAGCGCCCCCTATAGGCGAAATGAGACAATATTTTTCCTATCAGCTCAGAGTCTATCCTTACACACCTGTACCAAGTTTGGTTAGGATCTGATGATGTGTTCTGGAGTTATGTCGATTTTTGAGAAATAGGCCCTACCCACATCAGAAGTTTGGAAGTGCAGCAACGGTGCAGTCTTCTAAAAAAACGTGAAATTAGTATTGTGCATGACAGTCCCCACATGATGTGTGCTTTGGTCTGGTGAAGATCGGACAAAATTTGAAGGAGGAATCGCAAGAAAAATACATTTTGGACAAAATTCAAGATGGCGGGAAATCTAGTCAGAAGAAATGGGCGTGACTACTATATCAGTAGATGCAGAATGATCCAAGGAATCCAGGGAATCCAGAATTTTGATTGTGGACCCTATGGTTCAAAAGTTATGAAAGAAAAGGTAAAGAGGGCTGTTATAGCGCCACCATCAGGTTAATTTTTTCGTGGATAGTAAAAGGCCCCTCTCTGAACCTCCCTACCAAGTTTGGTCACTCTGCGTCACTCTGGTTTCTGAGATACAGCTAATTTAATGCAAGATTTTTCGAAACCCCATTCAAGAGAATGGGGAAGAATTTGCGCCCGAATAGCGCCCGAGCCGCTTGACCAAACCCTTAGCAAAGTCATGGCACCCCTGTCATCAATGAGCCGCACGTTTTGAGGTGTGGCATGCCTATGTGGTGTGAAAACTGTGGGAGTTATTACGCGCCAAAAAAGTGGCAGATATATATAATAATAAGTATGGCGGATTTGATAGATTGTGCCTTTCAATTTCAATTTATTTATTTGTTCGATAGGGGACAGGTGTACATTAATGAACATTTAAATTTTTTTTAAATGCACGACAATTGCAGTCACAAGACTGATTTCCTTTGTTAGTCCCCCTGCCAGATGATACAGGCAGAGTCGTGATAGGAGTAAAAAGTAACATAGTGCAACAAAAACATATTTAAAATGTAAACACAATACAAAGTGCAAGTATGCAGATAAATAGGCCTAATAGGGGTAAAAAGTAACATAGTGCAACAAAACATATTTAAAATGTAAACACAATGCAAAGTGCAAGTATGCAGAGAAATACAATCAGATACTGATAACCTGAGTTAGAGCTCTACATAGCTAAGTGAAAAGTGCAAAGTACAAAATATACAGGAATATACAGTCTGATACTAAAACCTGAGTTTGGGATCAACATACAGCTAAAAAGTAAGATCTACATAGAAGACTTACTCAAACAGATATAAGATAAAAAATAAAAAATACAGAGATACAACACACATATCCATACAGTATAAACATACTGTTCTATACCCTAGTGATGTGTACATAGTTGAGTGGACTTCAGCCATCTCTTCACTTGACCCTTAAACATGCCTAGTGTTGGACATTCCCTTATGGCCGATGGAATTGTGTTCCAGAGTTTGCCACCCTTGACAGACAGAACTGTCTGGCCAAAGGTGGTGCGCCTGTATGGGATAACACAATCGCCTCTAATTGAGGCTCTGGTGGTTCTGGTTGTGGATCCAGATACAGGTCTCTGATTGATGTACTCATTTAGCGGGGGAGGGGCAAGGCCATTTCGTACCTTGAAAACGGTGCATGCATATTTAAAGGAAATGAAGTTATTGAAACTTAGTAAGTTGTGTTTGACCAGGATGTTACAATAGTGGTAGGAGCGTTTTTTTTTATCAAATACTTTTAGTGCCTTGCTTTCAGCAAGCGCAATAATGAGGGGAAACTACTCACCTTGGATAGTTTTATAGTTGATGCTTATTAAGGGTTAGTTTGTGTGTGTGTGTGTGTGTGTGTGTGTGTGTGTGTGTGTGTGTGTGTGTGTGTGTGTGTGTGTGTGTGTGTGTGTGTGTGTGTGTGTGTGTGTGTGCAAGTGGGGGGGGGGGGTCTCTGCGTTGGTCACTCATACTATTACCTCTGACAATAGCAAGTATTGTCATTATGGGGAGCCAGTCAAGACATTAGTTAACTGTTAATTAAGGGTTAGTTTATTATTATTATTACTAGTGCAGTGCCGTTCCCCCATGCACCAGCCCGTGGGCGCTTCCCCCCCTGCACAAGATTCAAGATTCAAGTTTATTATTTGTCCCAGAAGGGCAATTTGTGTGCAAGCAGATAAAAAGCATAGCGAATACATGAAAAAACAAAAACATGGACAAAATAAAAACAAACATGGAGCATGTGCAGCAGTTTTCCAGCAGAAAATGGATCAAGTAAACACAGGATAATTGTAAAATAAAAAACACACCTCAAGGGATCTGTACAATGTACTTAAAAGTAGTAAAGACACGTACAATGTACTTAAAAGTAGTAAAAGACACGTACATGAACTTAAAAGTAACAAGAGTCCTGGACTATTTGAGCTCGCATAAATAGGTAGGTAAAAAATAAATAAAGATATATCTCGAATGTAAAATATATAAAGAATTTTAGTAGCAGCAACAACATTACCTACCTAAGAAGAGAGACAGAGAGAGAGAGTGCATCATCTCCTCCGCCCAGCAGCGTTTAAGCTGCATGAGAGAGACAGAGAAAAGGGAGCGAGACAGAGAGAGAGAGAGAGAGAGTGCACTATCTCCTCCTCTCAGCAGCATTTAAAGCTGTGATGGAAACAGGAACGAAAGACAATTTATATCTGTTTTTCGTAGCCCTCGGAACCTTTAGCCGAAGGCCCGAAGGGAGCAGCACATACTCTGGGCAGAGAGGATGAGTATCGTCCATGCGAATGGACATGGCCTTTTTAAGCACCTGTTTGTTAAAAATGTGGTCCGTCCAGGCTACTAAAATTTACTCCGGCTATTTTAGATGCCGCTCTCACAATCCTCCCGAGAGAGTTCCTCCCTTGAATACCAAGGTTTCCATACCAACAGATAATAGAAAATGAGATTACAGACTCGATATAGGCACAATAAAACAGTTTCATCAGAGTCCTGTCAACCTGGAATCTGGCAAGCTTCCTTAGGCAAAAGAGACGTTGTTGACCTTTTTTGCACAGCATTTCACAGTTTAGATCGAACTTCAACTTGCTGTCAAAAATAGTGCCAAGATATTTATAATTGGTCACCATGTCTACTGGTTGCCCATGGACAACACTGTTCTGGGGAACTGGGGAGGATCGTTTAAAATCAACACAGATCTCTTTAGTCTTTGAGACGTTAAGTTGGAGGAAGGCTTCTTCACACCATGACAGAAAATCATTTAAAGCCTGGCCATGGCCGACCTCACTCTGCACTCTGCACTCTGTCAGGAGGACCCCGTAAGCGCACTAAGTTTGAAGTCGATCAGATGAATGGCTATGGAGATAAAGCGCTTTTTGTGTTGCCAGTAGGTGGTGCTATGCCAAATTGCACGGAATTCAGGTCCCTGCACTCCCTTGAGTCACCCTAAGCGCACTCCTCGAGTATGAAGTCGATCGGACGAACGGTTCTTAAGATAAACCACTTTTTGTGTGGCCAGTAGGTGGCGCTATGCCAAATTGCACGAAAACAGGGCACTGCACTGCAACGGTTCTCGATGGCATCAGATGATGCTCATCCATCCATAAGCAGTGGTGGAAATGGCCAGGTTTTACTCTGGGAACCCTACTTACACAGGATGGGGGTTCCCAGAAGTGGCGTGGCCCTAGAGAATATTATTTCGGAATGCGTGACTCATTATAGCCTACCATTATAGCCACATAAAAATCTCTTAGAAATCTCACTTAACTAAGATCACTGAGCTCTACTGATTATTTCCCCTTGATTTTTATTCATGACAAACTTGAATATTAATGCTGCTTATTCAGCTTACAAATACATGTTCTCCTACTATTGTCTGCTCCTTTCATGCTGCCCTCACTGCTGCATTGCAAGACATTTTTTAATTGGAACCTGAGGAGGGATGCTGCCCCCCCTCATTTACTTACATCAAAGTAAACATAGGGTCGTTAAGAGTGAATGGGAGGCATTCACTCTCAACGACGCTGGGCCCTATTCTCCCACAAGCCTTCGGCGCTAAAACGGGCCTTAAACGCAAAAAAACGTGCCTTGCGCCTGTTTTGGGACGATATCAATATGGCTTTAGGCTGCCAAATGCGCTTTAGGCCGAATGGGCGTGGCGCAGTCCCAGAATGGGCCAAAGTGGGCGTGTCGGCGCTAAATACCGGTGTACTGCTATCTTCCGACCTGGCATTAATTTAGCGCCTTGCGCCTTTGAAAAGCAGGCCTATTCAGTGGGCCAGTTGCGCGGAGCGCTCCCCTCTGGCTCTCTCCCTCCCCTCTGGCTCTCTCCTCTGTCACCCTTCTCTGTGTCACTCTCTCCCTCTCTCCTCACAGTCTGACAGGCACAATATCGACTGTCTCTGACTCCCTCGCTCAGAGTCCCATAGAAAAAATAAGCTGTAACTTCACTGCAATGTGAATGTCCCAACATGCATTGTGTTTCTCCATTTCGCTACTAAATAGCAACCAAATGAGCCGAAAACCTATATTAAGGGAGGATCTAAATAATGTGTAATGGTAAGACAACCTCCAATTGTAGAACATTTCAATATTGGACCAAATAAAACATCGAAATGAAAACACCACCCTATTTGAAACATATATGTCCTACTGGGGCTATAAATATCCCTTGTCGATTTAACGTGATTTAGATAAGTGACAGCGGAACGCGCTTCGGAAGCTTCTACTGTCATCTGCTATACTGTGATGTCCGCTCCAATAACTTGGCCCTACTCCACATTTAGTTTTACAATAAAAACACATTTATGCAATGACTTTACATAATGTAGGCTATATTTATGTGCATCATCCTTCCTGCAGCAGGCGAGAGAAAATGATATCTTTCTGGACAAACTTTCACCAATCTAATAGGCTATATTTTTCTAGCTGATGCGTTTAGAACATTATTTTCACTTTGATCTTGCTATAGTGTAGCGTTTTTACATGCTTGCAGTATTTCAACTGCAGTTATATTGGTTTGAGAAGCATCATAATATGGAATAATAGCCGATATATGGAGACAGACGGGATGAAGGGGGGTGGGGGGGGGGGGGGGGATCAGAGGCTTGGGTTTCGTCTGGTTTTGCTGGACCACTGGAATGGAGCTTAAAAGGCAAGCATGCGATTCGTTTATTGCACTTATCCAATGAACTGACGGTGCATCATTTTACGCTTAAAAGGCGTGGTTGTAATGGTTGAGGCTGCGTCTAGCGCCAAGACCAAGATATCAAGTGCGCTGGTCCACGCCCACTGATTTGCGCTGCGCCAGGCGCTCGGCCTAGAAACAGCGCCGATGCAACGATAGGGACCCCTATGTTCACTTTTCTCACTTACTGTCAACGACCCTACTTAAAGGGGCTTAGGGCTTGAAGGAGCGCAGAATTTAAGACAAATGTTCAAATATTGAATGTGTTTCACGTCCGAATCGCACGAAAACAGTAGCCTGACTCCGCCAGAGGGGGGCGGCATTGTTCCACAAATTCACAATCCCACCTCCACCTGGACCTGTGCTCAAGATAGGAGTTTAAATCGGCCGCCACCCAGGCGAACCAATCAGCGTGAGCTACGGGCGGGCTTTAGGCGAGACCGGGTGTGACGCCACCGAGAGGCGCCTGTGCGTTTGTAGTTCTTTCACTATTCAACATGGCGGCGGCTACCGAGGCTAGCTCCAGTGAGCTAGTCAAACATTCTATTCAAAACAATAAGCTAACATAAACGTTAAACACTTGATCTTACAGTGAGTACGAAACCGTAACTGTATTGCTGTAACGTTATCAACTATGAACGTTGACGTTACAAGACAGTGTTGTAGAATTTGGGGAGATAGCCTTCAGACCATTGCTAGGCTGGGAGAACGTATTAGCAGCCATCAGCTAGCTAGTGAATGGCTAGCCGTTAGCCATTCACGCAAGTCACACAAACACAAAGCCCTTCTCACCACTGCCCAGTAAACATGCAATCTGTTAAACCATCATTTTTGTTCCAAATAGAAATAAATCATAACATTAATCAAAATGCCACTGAAATATTAGCTAATCAACACAGAACTGCAAAGATCAGTGTGATGTATTGTCCCTTTCCTGCTAGGTGAATGCAGTGTATTCTGTGTATTAGATTGGAATGTTGGCTGCTGTTTAATAAACCATGTTAACTCACGTTGGTGTCCGAGTGACATATTATGTTATACAGGCGAGATTAAAGATCTCAGGATATAACAATCAGTTTATCTGATATTTCCCCCCGTATGACGATTGCATAAATTATACTGTGAAGTGTGAATATAGCTCTTACAAGCATATAGTAGTCCTTTATGTCTGATATTTTGGAGCTGTTACTCGAGAAATTGGTTTATCGATAGAACATAGCTTAAGATTTTGCACTTGTACTTTAGATAGGGGGTAAACAAATGGCATGGGAGCCAATACTAGGAATAAATCAACAAGGAACCATTCTTAAAGTTTGAGATTATATCCAAATACATGCTGCATGGTGTAAGGGTGTTTTTCCTCTTCTCTGTTGACGTCCTCTGGGCTCCAGGCAGCTCCCTTTCGCAGATTCATCTGACATCAACATCTTTATGAATTTACATCATCTTATGATTTTACCCAATCGTGCCTCAAGACCAGCAGATTATGTAACAACAACACCACACGGCCGTCTTTTCTCTGTTTAGTTTATTATCACAAAAGTAAGCAAATAACATTCTCCAGTCATGCGTTAACATCTACCATTCCACTGACAGATATGCTAAAATTCACCAGTCCTTAATGCTAAATAGTAGCGTTAAATCATTATATTGTATCAAAGCATTTGGTTGTTATTGCCATGATCATAAAGGCTAGAGAGCGTTGCGTCTCCATGATGTTAGCCGTCCAGGGTGCGTGCCACTCGGTGTCATATCGTGTCATCAGTTCCCTGAAGAAACGAACAACGATATGTGTTAGTAATGAATCGCTGTTAACATTAACATTAATCATCAATCATCAGACGTAGCACCCCAACCTCCAAATGTTGCTAACGTTAGCGTAACATCAGTTAATCCAATCAGTTACATTTAACACATTCACTGCCAGCCTTTTTTTTTTTACTGTAGGTAGCTTCTGCCAGAGGGTTTTTTTGAGGATTCTGGCTCATCTTACAAGAGCCGAGGATTATTTTCTGCTTGGACTTTGTGAACACAAAATATCTAAAAAGTACTAATAGAATGTGTGCTTTCTCTGTCTAAAAGAGTTAGTTTGTAGAGTTAGTAGTTATGTAGATATTAGCCGTTGAGTACAGCATGGTTTCAGCGTCTGAGACAGAAAGCTGAGATAATCGCAGTTTTGTGAAATTCAATCAAACAGTCACTTTAACCATTTATTTTTGGCATCAGTAACACATCAGACATCTAAACAATATAGTTCTGAACAGTAATTTCCTCCATATCAGCACCCGCACCCACTCTCCTTCAAACTCCTCCCTCCGTGGGCGTGTCTCTGGTGGCTTTCAGCAGCGTTTGTCACAAGCAAGTTTCTCTTGCCTGTCTGAGCAGCCTCCCTCCCTGGCGGCCCCCTCGTCGGCGAGTCTGGATGGGGCTTGCTCGTTTATTGGGTTTTCGATTGAGAGCTTTGATGAAGCTTTGTGCGATTCTAGGCTTTATGCTGCGTGTTTCAAAGTGTGTTTTGCACCCAGTCTATTTTTGGAACCCCCCACCGTTGTGCGCCACCGTTGTGCACCAGCGTGAACGCGTTTTCGCCTACAGTATGAGAATGAGGCTCGTTCGTTTCTGGGTTTTCGGTTGAGCTCAGCTGGAATGAAGCTGCGTGCAATTCTGGCCTTTCTGCTGGTGTTTCAAAGTGCGTTTCACCTAGTGCTGCACGATTTGGGGAAAAGGTGCGATTAGCGATTAGGGTGGACAATATTGCGATTGCGATTGTGATTGCGATATAATAAACAAGAGTTTTTTTTTTACCTTTATTTATACAGGGGGAGTCTCACTGAGAGCAATGCTCTCTTTTTCAGGAGTGCCCTGTTCACATTCACACACACATTCATACCTGGAAGCTGACCAGTACAACCACAGTCTGATCTGCTGGCCACTGATCAGCTCCACTGGAGCAGTTGGGGTTAAGGCCTTGCTCAAGGGCACCTCAGTGGTGGTAATGAGGGAGGGGCAAGCGCTGCCTTTTCACTTTCCCCACCCAGATTTATCCTGCCGGTCCCGGGGATTGAAGCTCGCTTCTCTAACCGTTGGGCCACCACTGCCACTAGGTATCTAGGGATGTGCCGGCATGAGTTTTTGACGGTATGATAACCTTGGACAAAAATACCACGGTTTCACATATCACAGACTAAAATACATGAAATATGTTACAATTTAAAATATATTAAAACTAAAAAAATAAAACAATTTGAAATTAAATTATCTTTACAAAAAAATAAAACATTTTGAGACATTTGCCTGTCCCAAACATGTAAAAAAGAAACACCAGTCAAATAGAAACTGCACTGTGTTACAGCACATAGAAGATGGCTCAGCAAAGTTGCAAAGTTAGTTACATGTCTGTCCAGCAATACTAATGAATGATACACCCCGTTTATTTATTTTGTAGCGACAGATGGCCTTAAACGCCACACTCACGTGACGCTTCTTGAGAGAGAGAGGTGAGAACGTGCATCTGCAGACTTTTAACGAGGGGGCCATGAAGGCGTCATGTGACAGGCTAGTTAGCTAGCCTGGAGGTGATGCTGCCAGTGCTGGCAGCTGCGACAGTGTTTTGCTATCAACCTTGTTAATCTCGTTATATTCTTCATCACAGCGGGTCATCCCCACTGTGTACTTAATCGCGCACTAGTTCTGCATAAGCACCTGCAGCTCTCTCCTTATTTTACTGACGTTCTCACTGATCACACGGCTGTTTACATGCGTTTCTGAACGAACGGCTAGCTAGTTATTAGCATAGCTTGCTGTTAGCGATCATGGATGTTCTCTCTCGCCCTCTCTGTAGATAATATGTACCTTGCTGCACATAACATTACTTATTTGCGGGAGTGCATGGGAGAAGTCTCCCGCTAGTATTGATGCCCAGTGTGATGGCTGAGAAACGTGTGTTTGCTGCGTCGCGTGTAACGTTAGTTTAAAGGAGGCTCTCACACACAGTGTGTGTGTGACACACACACTCAAAAAGACGTGAAAAAAATAAAATAATCGCACACTTTTGCGGTTATGCAATCGCACGTGCTGACATCGCGATTGCGATTGCGATTCGATTAATCGTGCAGCACTAGTTTCACCCATAATCTATAAAGCGTTTTCGCCCCATCCATTTTCATGAGAATGGCTTCCTCATGCTGCTGTCTTTGCTTGGCTTTCAATAGTCTGTAGAGCACTGTCGCCACTTAGTGGGTCGGTGGAATGGATTGTACACGTTCGGTGGCTCCCATATTATAATAGGAGATGTAAAAGGGTTAGATCAACGTCCCACCGTCAAAAAAAAAAAAAAAAAAATTTAAGACGAGATATCTCGTCAACGGCAGTCAACCGTTGGATTTTTTAAGACGAGATATCTCGTCAACGGCAGTGAACGTGTTAACGTGCAAAATGGCCTACCTGCACTTCATCCTCAGTCAGACATCTGCAGTAATTCTTCTTTCTTTTGGCAAATTGAATAGTCAATGGTTGCACCCAATATTCACCTTACAAAAACAGAAAAAAATCTGCGACCTCCATGCTAACTATTTAGCAATTGTAGTCCTAGCTGTTTGTTTACCAGGCGCTGCTACGTCATGAAGGGAAGTCGATCTGATTGGTTGGCGTTGGCAAGCCCAGACGGTGACAGACGGTCCATCCAATCACCTGCCTAGTAGCTTGAAAAAAGTGACCGCCCTCTTCAGAAATGTAGCTTGGCCGAACCCAGATGGATGTCATTTGTGAAACAGAATGTGAAGCAAACTCATCCATCTGCAGCGTCAGGTTACGAAAACAGGGCACTGCACTCCGTCAGGTCGCCATTAGCATTAACAACCTCGCTTCTCTAACCTTGCCACCACCAGGGCAGGCCACCACTGCCCCAAAGGGTGGCTTTTTCCCCAAAGCACTCAAATGTCTTCTTTTGTCCTGATCAACACTCCGCAACCCAAAGTGAATCAGTCATAGAAGGCTAAATACACCAGAAAATATTAATATTTAAGAAGCTGGAACCAGATAATTGTATTCTTTTTTCCTTAAAAATTGGTCAAAACGATTAATCGATTATAAAAATAATTGGCGATTATTTTTCTGACGATCGAATAATCGGCTAATCACTGCAGCTCTCCTTTTCTCTGACCCTCTCAAGGTTTGATGGTTCACAGTCGTTTCCTCGTCATCATGGTCAAACTTTCCCCCCCGCCTCGACACACAGATCCACCAAAGCGCTGACGAGCTTGCGGTCGCCCGCTAGCTAGGCTACCTACCGCTCATTGTTGGAGTGAGTTACAGCTGTGAGAAAGTGAAGTATGCTTGTTGAGAGCACAATGGGGCCTGCTATAGAGGTTAGCTTTCCCTTCTCCCACAGTGAGCCCGTGTGTAACGGGGAGACCCATGTGGATGTGGCATGGGTGGGCCGCGGGAGAAGAGCTTAGCCCCAGGCTGATTATTATGTGTGTGTGCGTGCGTGTGTGCGTGCGTACATGCGCGCGTGTCTGTGTGTGTGTGTGAGGTCAGGGATGAGAACATGCAGATTGAGTAACCGCTGTTCCATGTGGGTTCAGTGACCCCCCCGTGCAGTGTACGAGCTGTGCGTGTAAAATCCCACTTATGATTATAACCAATAATAATTAAAAGGAAATCTCGGGCTGAAACGGAGCTAGAGTCCCATTGGGCGAGGGTGCGGGGGAATAGGTGTATGGGGGAAAGTGTGTGTGTGTGTGTGTGTTAAGGGGGGAAGGGGGGTCCACTCTGCATTGGGCACTCATGCTATTACCTCTGATAATAGCGATCTGGTATTGTCATTACGGGGAGCACGGCCAAGACATCCACAGCAAACGACTGTATGGTTTTCATTCTTAGTTTGCACCTTTAGGCTGCCTTTTACTGCAGCAAACAACACTGGCTACTCTGCTTCAACCAGGAACACATTTCCATTCTTTTGTCAAACCACATCAGTGCACATCAGGTTCAGCGCAGCCGTCTTGGTGTCTGCATTGTGTAACGCACCCGCGTAGAAAACACAGCTGCGATACCACTTGCACTTCTAAGCGCTTCTGCGCTGTGGCAGAAGAAAGACAACAAGTTGCATTTGATAGGTGAGCGTTTTGACAATGAGTATGTTTACATGCACGCTACTGTGTTCTTCCAGTCTTCCAGAAAATGACAATATTCCAAATTTGATACGGGTCATCTAAACAGCAGGTTGGATTTTTCGAATTAGGCCTTTTTCCGAATTTAGCATTTTCTGATTAAGATGTGGGATATACCGATATTACTTGGGTTTCAGGAGCATTCTTTGGACATTTATATAGCACATTGGGAATATGCATCTCAATCCATGTTTTTACCGCAGTTTGCGACACATGTAAGGTGACCAGACGTCCCCAATTTTCGTGGACAGTCCCCGTTTTTGGTAACCTGTCCCCGGCTGGAGCTGTCCCCGAAAATGTCGAAAATGTTAAAGCTAGAGTGAAGATACTGGTATCATATGAAACTAGAGGACCTAAGGCATCCATTGGCCACAACCATGTCATGCTAGCTTGTCAGGAAGGGGGCTAAATAACGCCCCAAACTTAGGCAACATTTTGGATTGTCCCTTTTTTGTATTTCATAGATTATAACATTGGAGATTTGAATGATATATTGACTGCAGAATTGCAAATGTTCCGGATTTTCATTTCAGAAATCTGGTCACCTTATGCCAGGATCAGACTACACGATATTTTTTGTCGTTCATGATGTCACCATGTCAGACGAGGCCATCATACTGCCATCAATTCGTGACATGTCTTGGTCGGGAGACTGGCCACACTACAAGTTTATTCTCACTTAACACCGACAGAGCATCGTACGCCACCGTCATCACGTCGTCTGCAGTCGTCAGCGAGTTCACAGGTCGTCGGGGAGGCGGACCTGTGAACGAAATCTCCCAGCATGCAATACATTGACAAGAAATAGCAACCAAATCAGCCTAAATAGGCTAAAGTGGTAGATAGAAATAATGTTTATGTTAGCACTACATGCAATTGTAGAACATTTCAATATTGGACAAAATAAAATATTGAAATCCAAACACAACCCTATGTGAAACATATATGTAATCCAGGTGCTATATATATCCCTTGTAGAATTAACGTTATTTGGATGAGTGACAGCCTCTACTGTGATGCACTGTGATGTCCGCTCCAGCCTCGAATAAAACTTGGCTTACTTCATGTGCACGCCCACTATTTTCTTGCCCGCTGCTGCGAGATGAGAAGGAAGAGAAACGAGCATGCAGCCGACTCTTCTGAGCCCATGTTATTTGTAGTGAGCAATGCCCATTGCCCAGGCGTTTAAACGCAAATTAAAACACCCTGGCCTTTTTATCTCTTTTATTCTTTTGAGCGGAGCGGAGCGGGCGAAATCTGTATCGAGCTGGGAGGCGTTATTTCGAATCGCACATAGGTTACGCAAAAACCACCTGTGCCCGCCTACGCAGCAGTCAAGCGCCGGGATTGGCCAGGAGCAAGTCTTTTCTCTTCTTTTGACAGCTGGAATCTCCCACACCACAAATCGATTTCATCAACCAACTGAATTGCGGACATTGAAATTAATTATAAGTGTATTAACGCCAATGAAAACGTAGCACAAGCTTTTAACACACAATCGATTTTTAAACATTTATTTCAAAACATATTGTAAAATTCAGGCCTTGTCAGCGAAGTGACATGTTGTTTAACCTGCAAATGAAAACTATAAGCGGGGAGCGGTCTCCCCAGGACCTGATACCTGTCTTCCGGGGTGTCACACTAGGCGAAACCATGTCCAAAAGACTGACATGCCAGTCTTTTCGTCGGGGCGTCGTGAGGCGTCCTAGACGTCCCGACTGGTCCCGACGCTGGTCTTTGATTATGTCACACTACAAGAGGTGAAGACGGCCGATCGTCGTCCCCGACGGTCATATTCGGGCCCGACGCTGAAAATCTGTCGCGCACGACCAAATCGGTCTAATATCGGGCTGAATTCGTGTAGTCTGAACCAGGCATAAGACACATGGGGCCCTATCTTGGTACTAGTGATGGGAATTACGGCTCTTTGAAGGGAGCCGGATCTTATGGCTCTGTTCCTTTCTGAGAGCCGTTCAAAATAGCGGCTCCTCGTTCATTTTTTTTTTTTTTTTCCTATCGGGCGCGCACTACTGTTTCTCTGCTAAATCACTAATATAATGATATGGTATGATTTGGATCAGATTTGATTAGACCCACCACTATTTCATTTAGCATCAGTGGACTGCAGCAGCATTAAATTACTCATACAGTATTTCCAGACCTAATGTCAAGGATCTGCATTGTAAACATTACACAAGGTGATACCATATCATCTGCTTATTTAGTCAGTGAATTTACTGACTAAGCTGAAACTTGGCTTTACTTGAATGCAATTCATGAAACACTTCGCTACCCAGAAAGTTGGCAGATGCACTCCGCAGCGTAGCCCGTTTTGATATTAAGCTGAGTCCGCCCACCCAGGCCAGCTACAGCATGCGCCGGTAGCAATTAACGAGTGCACCCTACCTATCCTCCCTGCCCCATGCTCCCTGCTCAGCGGACTAGCAGAGGGAGGGAGGGAGGTCTAACCTGTGTGTGTGCTGGGGAGCGGCAGGCAGTGAAATTTGGGCACAACATTAAAACGAATGGCTCTCAAGTAGGACTCGGTTCCCTTTGTTCATAGCAAAGAGCCGTTCAATAGATTTGGATCGTTTGCGAACGTCACATCACTACTTGGTACAGGCAATATTCCCTATTTGTGCTTGCGCACCTGTTTGCATGCCTTAACGATAGCAGTCCGCCACACACGTGTCCATTTTTCATTTTCATTTATTTATTTCACAGGGACAGCTATTGATAAACAGTGCATGTTAAAAACACCATAAATATGCCAGATTTAGCCAGGAGGCTAGTTTCCATGTAGTCCCTGGCCAGGTGTAAAGTTGGCAGCCTAAAATCAAGAAAAAAGTTTAAAAACAATAGTCATGCAGTAAGACATATGTTATGCCCAGCCTAGGGGACACCAAACATAAAGTAAAAAAAAAAAGTGACTCCCCCCTTTCCCCCCTCCCAAAGATGACCATGCCACAGAGGTTTGCAGTCCACAACAATGTTGTTTATAAAGAAAAAACATTGCATGGATGCATAACTGGGACGTATCCTCAGTAATGTACCCTGGGGTCATAGGATGTTTCGGGTCTCGCAACATCATACACCCTCGCCCAGGTGACCCAGCCGGGGCTGGCCAAGCCCCAACTTAGACCTGTGGGTTGCCACCCGGCCGGGCTCCTCCTTCGTCTCACCAGGTCTAGGACCTGTGCGCTGCACCAGACTCCCCCGCTCCAAACATCTCATTCCGAGGTGATGGTATCTTGGTGGATACCATGCAGTACCAGTACTTGGTGGCACTGCAGTCTCCACTTGCGGCTTGAATGGCCCTCCTAAAAGGCCTCTCGTGGGTTGTTGGGCTTCTTCCTCACGGAAGACGCAGGCTGGGGAGCTAACCCATACTGCTACCCGGGTGCCGTCCCTGTTCCGGCTGTCAACTGACTCTCCAGTAGTCACTAGTCTTCCTTGGTTGTCACATAGTCTATTCCTATGAGTCACTGGCTAAGCCAGGCTAACTAATAAAGAAAAAAGAAGTATGACAGTAGAGAGCATCAGGGTGAGCATACAAACATAATAAACAAAATCGATTTTAAAGACTAAGCTTACCTGCAAACAAACCCCCCCCCAAACAAACAACAGGCACCTTACCTGATGAACTAATATTAAACACAGGAGAAAACAACTAAAGAAAAACCAGGGCTTCTCACCCCTACATAGTGTCGTAAGGACTGCTTTTAAGATGAAAGTAATCAAGGTTACAATGACCCCGTTTACTAGCTAGGCTAACAAAGGAGTGGCTAACGCTAGCTCTTGGTGTGGCACAGGCTGGTTGGGAGCAGGAAAAGCGAGAGTGAGGAGGCCTCGGCACAGCCTCCTTTTTAAAGCCGGCCCGCATCAGTCACCAACCAATCACCAGCATCGTGTGTGATGATCACCAGCAGCACCTGCAGTAAGAACTCGGAGCACACTAGGGGTGGATAGCGCCACGCCAGGCAGGGAGGGAGAACACAGCACATCAGGATACAAATACACATGTGATCCTCTGGGTCATAACAGCATATCAATCATAGTAAGGATAAAACACATACCCACATAAGCTGGACAGGACACAGACATGGGTAGTAATAAAGCAGAGTGAATTAGGGTTCAGCAACAGGACAACACAGCACTACAGTCACAGTCCTGCAGACATAAGCACTACTGACATAGACAGACATAAGCAGCAGAACAATACAGTAGCACTAAAGCAGACATAAGCAAGACAGACATAAGCAACAGGACAACAGTTATAGCAGCAGTCCAGGTGTTATGCTGAGTTTTGCACCCCCGCCCGGCAGCCGCTAAATGCATCCCCACCTCACGGGAGCATATTGTAATGATTTATACAGAAATGTAACTGTTTAAAAGTGATATAATTGTCTGGGTACACGTGATCTCCCTGTTTTCTAAGTTAAAACAGCCCCAAACTATGGTGGGGATGCAATTCTTGGTGGGGATGCGGGAACGTTCACGGCACCTGCTGCAGGCGCAAATTAGAGCTGTGCCAAATCATCTGCGCCCCCAAAATACCAGCGCAAATATGGGATTTGGGCGGTCTTAAGCACCAGAATTATTCACAGGTGTGGCCAGGCAATGCCTGGGCGTTACATCAATCATACCAATCAGATTCCCTTCTCGCAATTGCTGTGTTTGCGCGAGGCATGCAATATGCTGTAATTCTCTCCATACGTAATTGAGTGGACTCACTCATGCCGAGGACAGAGAGAGATGGAGAGAGCTTGTTGACAGATCGTCTGTGGTGCCAACGACCCTCCGGGTTATGGGATAGGTGAAGGTGAATAGCCTATTGCAAGTAGGCAACAATGTCCATTGTCCAACAAGTTTTCTCAATTAATTTCCCTCTTTGCGATCTGATAAAAGTTTCTTAGTGAGTTATAGTTGATTGCCTCACTGAATTATCTGCTAATACCCAATTTTAGCAGCAGAATTTGATGTAGTACAGACTTCACTTCATGTCAACTGTCAGTCTGTCAATGCGGTTTGTTGCCACACAATAAACCAGCGGTTTGTTCCAAGCCAGTGTGATCCTTGACTCACTCACACGGCAGCCAATCAGCGTTGAACATCAAGCGACTGATTCCAGCGTAATTTCGTTCGAGTTGGGATATTTCATCTCGGGCGACGAGCAAATTTTCTCCCTATCGCTCTGTCTCTGTCGCTCGGACGCCCAGCGATTTTCTCCCGGGCGAATATACGCTCAATCGCTCGTTTGCATTGACTTTGTATGTAAACTCAATGCCAGCGAAAAACTTTAATAGGTCGGTGTGAACGCAGCTTCAGACAACCATTTTCTTTAAATAAAATCATAGTTTATTTTGTTTTTGACACCTGGTTCAATTAAATGATGGTTTTAAAATGCATTTTGTTGTTTCCTTTAATTGAAAATCATTGAAGTAAGTCTGGGGGACTTAAAGGGCACTCGATCCAGAGAATCACAGAGAGATGAAGGAGAAGAAAGTCTCCTAGCAGAGGAGCGTTACGGCAGTGTGAGAAAGAGAGAGGACCTTTGGAAAGAGAGCGCTTCTTGGGGAATATGACATGGCTGGATGGAAACTCTGCAAGGCTGCCGTCTCCCTCTGTTCTCTCGCTCTCTCTCTCTCTCTCTCACTGCTGCATTCTGCTCTGCCCTCGGCTCGGGTTTGACCGATACGCCGGGTTAGGAATATCTCTGGCCGACTCCGCCATGACCAAGCTAGAATTCTGGGAGAAACACAAAATAAGTAATGCTTTGGAGTGATGATGATCAAATCGAAAGATATAAAATAGACGTTCAAAACATCGTCTATCGGCAGCTTGAATCCAAAAGTATCGGCTCACAAAATCCCATATTCATCAAACCATAGCACCGCTCCCCCTCTCTCTTTTCCCCAACTAAATGACTTTGCCAGTGTTTCTGGATCCTTGGTAAAACATCTGGGGATGTAGTGGCGCAGGACGCAGTCAAAGTCGCGCAGATAGTATTATGTTTTACACAGTCACATTACAGTGCTGGGAATTTCCCATAGTTTTATAGACTTTTTTTTTTTAAAGAGAGAGACTGAGTGGAGAGGCATGTCCAGCAGCAGCAGAAGACTGTCGCATGGTCCAGGCCTTTGGTGTGGGGCCACGACCCCATCCATTATCCATCTACGCTTAATGCACGGTGCTCCTATGGCACATTTTGTGGTGGGGTTGTTACTCCACCCTTGCATACAATGAACCTGCGCTGCTGAAACTCACTCTGTGCATACATCAAAGATAATTAAAGGAGAATTATTTGGTACCGGTGCCGCATTGGTCGGTACCAGGAGTATTGATAACGTCCTGGACGTTCGGTGCTGCTAGCGGTATTTTCTTTTTTATTATTATTAATTTTTAACGTCCCCAACGATGACGAAGCAGCACCAGGCGTTGGATGTTGCGTGTTTACACTCCTGTCCTGTCACTACGCTTGCGGCAGGTTTAAAATATTCAACACATCAGTAGGCTAACTTAGTATATTTGGAAGAAAACACATGTAGTAAATCACACAACAGCATTCTGATAAAGCGAGCGACTGCCCTGGGATGATTCACAGAGAAATCTCCACCTCACGTTGCACAAACGTCACAGGCCTCTATCTGTCCAACAGGCGCTATCCCCTAATAGCGCTTTGCGCACCTGTTTGCGCGTGCCTTAAGGCAGGGAAGATAGCATTCCGCCTTGCGCCGTCCGCCAGGTGTTCTGCTGAGTTTTGCTCCCGCGCCAATCAGCAAAATAAAGCATCCCCACCTCACGGAAGCATACTTGTAATATTTATACAGAAATGTAACTTTAAAAGTGATATCATTGTCTGGTAGATGTGACCTCCCTGATTTTTAAGTTAAAACAGCCCCGAAATATGTTGGGGATGCAATTCTCGGCCGGGATGCGGAAAGGTTCACCGCAGGTGTCGCAAGCGCAAATTAGAGCCGTGCCAAAATCATCTGCGCCCCAAAATGCGGGATTTGGGCGGTCTTAATTACCAGAATTATTCACAGGCGTGGCCAGGCAAAGCTGGGCATTACGTCAATCAAAACCAATCAGATTCCCGTCTTGCAATGGTTGTTTGCGTGAGGCATGCAATATGCTGTAATTCTCTCCATGCTTAATAGAGTGTACTCACTCGTGCGAGGACAGAGAGAGCTTATTGACAGATCGTCTGTGGTGCCAACGACCCTCCGGTTTATGAAGGTAAATAGCCTATGTCCATCTTCCAACAAGTTTTCTCAATTCATTTCCCTCTTTGCGATGTGATAAAAGTTTCTCAGTGAGTTATAGTTGATTGCCTCACTGAATTATCTGCTAATACCCAATTTTAGCAGCATAATTTGATATCTTGGCGTGGCAAGGCTGTGCGTAATGTCATATCCAAACAGAATTCCACTTTCCACTGCGCAAATACCTCTCTGCGCTGGGAGCGCAGCCCTAATCTCCATGCAGCACACCCAGAGCAGAGAGGTATTCGCGCGTAAGAGGTCCTTTTCAAAGCTCTTAGCGCAAAGTAATTGCGCGCTGCTGACAATAGCATAATGCCATCTATCACCACATTTTAGCGCTGAAACGCCTGCTTTGGCTTGTGGAAGCCAATGCCCAGTACAATTATCACAGGCATGCGCTTGCGCCCCCAATTTGCATAAACGCTAAATTAGCGCTTTTGGGAAGATAGAGCCCATAATGTCTTTGTATTTCCAGTCTCCTGCTGATCCACTGGCAGATGTCCTTTTTCTGCTCTTGACAAATGCATCCCTCAGTGCCCTCCATTTTGCTTTGCATATATTAACTGAAACAAAGAGGAGATGCAGGTTAATAAAATAATCTCACATGTAATTGATCTTTTTTTGTTAATTCCTTCACAGGTACTTGGCATCTGGGGACTCGCTGATCATCGCCTTCAGCTATCGCCTGGGTCACACAACTGTCATCAACTCCGTGCATATGGTGTGTGCAGCCATAGAAAGAATACGGATGGAGAAATTCCTACCCAGGCCGACCCCAGACACCTGGAAGGAGGTGGCACAACGCTTCTACGAAAAATGGAACTTCCCGAATTGCCTGGGAGCACTTGATGGGAAACACATTGTCATTCAGGCACCACTACTGAGCCAATACTTCAACTACAAAAATACTTTTTCCATGGTTCTTTTGGCACTTGTGGATGCGGACTACAGGTTCAGGTGCATTCAGGTGGGAGACTTTGGGAGAACAAGCGACGGCGGGGTGTACGCAGGATCAGATTTGGGGAGAGGAATGGAGAACAACACCCTTCATGTGCCACCAAGCACCTCTCTGCCTGATGCTGCTCAGCTACGGTATGTGCCACATGTCATATTGGGTGACGCAGCATTCCCCCTGAAGCCCTACTTGATGAGACCCTACCCTGGACAGAACCTCAGCCACAAGAAGATAATTTTCAATTACCGACTCTCTAGAGCAAAAATGGTGGTTGAGAATGCCTTTGGCATTTTGGCATCTCGGTGGAGGATCTTTCATCGTAGGATTAACCTGCACCCCAAGAACGTGGACAGACTAGTTATGGCTGCTTGCACCCTGCACAATGTCCTCCTTGCTCCCTCTGACAATGTCAGGCGGCTGGAAGAGGCTGAGGAACTGGGGAGACAAATGGCCCCGGGGTTCCTCTGCCTTTCCGAAGCCCTGCCACTCCGAACGTTAACTTCCATTATTCGGACTGGCGGTCGTTCACCTTAGAAGCCGCAATGCCGACCTTAGGTTTAGGCGTGGGGGTGGGAGAGGTTAGGTTTTGGGTTAGGGTCTGGGGGAGGTTAGGTTTAGGCATGGGGGGAGGTTAGGTTTGGCGTGGGGGCTGGGAGAGGTTAGTGAAAAACGGGGAATATAGACCCCCTTTCTGAGTGCCGATATTTCGGAGTGGCAGAACGTCGGAGTGGCAGCACGTCGGAGTGGCAGCATGTAACCAATGGCCCCGGTCAGAAACATGGGAGGAACCAGGGCTTCACGAGAGGCCTGTGCAGTGAGGGAGACTTTTGCTCCTTCTTCATCTCCCCCGAAGGCAGTGTGTCCTGGCAGGACAGCATGGTGTCATGATTGACTGACTACAGTAAATGGTATATAGTCTTCTGGAGATAAAAAATGGTGTGCCGCAGAGCTCTATTTTAGGGCCAACATTTTTTGCGTTATATATTAATTACATTGGTGCCTCTATAAATAACTGTCAATTGCACTATTATGCAGACGATACTATTCTGTATGCCTGTGCATCTTCTGCTGAACAGGCTGTGAAAAATCTTCAAGTCGCATTTGATTGTATTCAGAAATCCCTCTTTGATCTCAGACTAGTTCTAAATGAATCTAAAACCAAGTTTATGCTCTTCTCACGTGCTAGAAACCAAGACATGTCACTAAATATCTGCTCCCTTAATGGAGCAAAGATTGAGCGCGTGGCCACTTATAAATATTTAGGCATCTGGCTAGATGAAAAGCTTTCATTTCAAACTCACATTTCTGAGATCAAAAAGAAATTTAGGACTAGACTGGGATCCCTCTACAGAAATAGATCATGCTTCTCTTTTGAAAATAGAAAGACTATTGTTCAGTCTACCCTCATTTCAGTTCTGGATTATGGCGAAATACTATATATGCATGCAGCCCCTTCCGCATTAAAATCACTTGATGCCTGCTATCACAGTGCCTTAAAGGAGAATTTCGGTTTTTTTGAACCTGGACCCATCTCCTGGCATTAATTATGATTTGGCCACTCACCAGGCGATCTCCGCGGCGTTTCTGGCCGTCCTAGCATTGTTTTGAGATCAATCGCGTCCAAGTCAGTTGTAAAATGGAGCTGACTTGGGGCCAAGTGTGAGCCTGTCTTTCCTGCATCTAAATAGCTATTTTTATTCCCGTTTTCGCCAAATATCGTCATAATCTGATCCCTCAAGAACCACCACAGTGATATTTCGCCAAAGGCTGTTTCCTGAAGACGCACAGGGATCAAATTACCTCAAACGTGATCTCGGTCACCAAGTCTCGTGAAGTCCCGCGATACTTTCCTGCCGACTGGCCAAGTACAGGAGGACGCTTTGCGGTGGTGGTTTTAGCGCAACCTATGTGGGGTTTGGCATAACCTTCGTTATTTCGAATCCCACATAGGTTACGCCAAACCCCACATAGGTTGCGCTAAAACCACCACCGCAAAGCGTCCTCCTGTACTTGGCCAGTCGGCAGGAAAGTATCGCGGGACTTCACGAGACTTGGTGACCGAGATCACGTTTGAGGTAATTTGATCCCTGTGCGACTTCAGGAAACAGCCTTTGGCGAAATATCACTGTGGTGGTTCTTGAGGGATCAGATTATGACGATATTTGGCGAAAACGGGAATAAAAATAGCTATTTAGATGCAGGAAAGACAGGCTCACACTTGGCCCCAAGTCAGCTCCATTTTACAACTGACTTGGACGCGATTGATCTCAAAACAACGCTAGGACGGCCAGAAACGCCGCGGAGATCGCCTGGTGAGTGGCCAAATCATAATTAATGCCAGGAGATGGGTCCAGGTTAAAAAAAAACGAAATTCTCCTTTAAGGTTCATAACTGGGGATAAATTCAGAACACATCATTGTTTACTGTATCAGAAATTAGGATGGCCCTCGCTTAGTGTTAGAAGGGAACACCACTGCCTCCTCTTTGTTTATAAGGCATTACTCAATAAGCTACCCTCATATCTTACATCTCTTCTAAAACCCAAATCACTCTCACATAGGACACGTGCACAGGAATACCTAACCCTTGAAACCCCCCGCATTAATACTGAACTTGGGAAATTAGCTTTTAGTTTTTATGCGCCAGACAAGTGGAACAGGTTGCAGAAATCACTGAAACTAAATCAACTGGTTTCACTTAATCAGTTTAAACTTTTATTGGAGGATACAGTATCAGTTGAGTGTTCCTGTTTTAGTATCTGAAATGCTGTTCTGTATTATTTATTCTGTATTATTCGTTCTGTATTATTCGTACTGTATTGGCTTTGTGTCTTGTGATACTTGGTGTTGATTGTGATGTTTTTGTTGTATTTGTATTATGTCAGGGCGTCATTGTAAAAGAGGGCTTACGCTCTCAACTGACCTTTCCTGAATAAATAAAGGTAAATGAATGAAATGAAGAAAAAAAAATTGACAATTGCAACTTCACCTGTGTGGAGTTTGCTTGTTTTGTAAATATGCTCAGAATTGTAAAAAAAAAAAAGGAAAAAAAAGTGACAATTACTGAAAATAAAACCTTTTAAAAATACATTTTGCCTGAGAAATTCTTGTCAGCCCCTTCACTAATGCTATGTTCACACAGACACAGGGAACAAATGCCTTGCCTTGCCTCAACCCACGCCTATACGCCTGCACCTTGAGCTGGGCGTGAACCGCCTTTGCACGCTGAACCTGGAGCTGAGTCACAAGCGCCTCTCCTCTCTCCCGGCTGTATTTTTTCACGTGTGGTCCCGAATTATCATGTGTAGGTAAAATAAATCTGATATATTTAGAGAGGTAATCTTGCAAGAATATGTGCTGGCACAACAACATTGTCCATCTTGCTTCTTCGGTCGCTATTCTCTCTCCTGAAGATTTGTTTGCCGACGAGGAGAAAGCCCCACGTCAATCTCTCTCTCTCTCTCTCTCTCTCTGCTCAACACTGTTGTAGTAACTCCATTTTATTTAGAAATTCAGTTGACTTTGCCATTTCCCACGGATATTGTCGCGTTTTTCTTTCATGGCTTGACAGAAGAAGCCTGCCTGCACGCGCCTAGTCGGCTTGAAAATAGAACTCACGCCTAAACGATAAAATCGGCAAGGCACAGGCGAGGCGTGGGTACACGCAGGGTTCACGCTCAGGCGCCCGGTGTACACAGCCTCGTTGACTAAAACGGACGCCTATTTAAAAGCGTGGGTAAAGGCAAGGCATAGGCAAGGCTTGGGTGGCCGGTGTGAACTAAGCCTAAAGTATCCCTGCTGTGAAAAGAAGTGTGAAAGTGTCCCTGCTGTGAAAAGAGGTCATGACACAAAGGCAAGGTAGAGTGGGGGATGGTGTAACCTAACCTGAAACTGCCAGATGGACGGTTTAGCTCCACATTACATTTCACTAAACCAGTCGATCTGGGAATGCAGTAACCCGACCCGCTGACGGAGGCGGGCACTTTTTCCAAGCTACTTGGTAGGTGATTGGATGACCCATCTGTCTATCACCGCTGGCTTCAACCAATCAGATCGCCGAAGTTGCCTGTGCCTGATCTCCGTGGTATTCATTGATTGAGTCCTCACCATCCTCCTCGTCGTCGTAAAGTCACTTTCGAAGCATGACGTTAGATTATAACGAACTAGTTGTGTGGCTTAGCCTTCCCAAATGTTGAAGGTCGTTTTTTAATATTTAATACATAGAATTGGGAACGTTACATTCAATTTCATTCAGACTGCCTGTCACTTCCGCGGCGGCAGCCATGTTGACGAGTGAAAAGAACTACAAAGACCATGTACCCACTACTTGCCCAGACGAGCCTAAGCCCGCCTAAGGCTGCCGCTGATTCGTCGGGCCGGCCATGGTTCGGCCAATCATCTTAACTGCCTGTGCATGACAAGATGGATTACGTCGAGAGAATCTCTTTTGATCTCACGAGGTCATCCATCTTGCAAGCAAGGTTAGGTGTAACCCCCCCCAGTCATGCGCGTAGCCACGGGTGCGCTAGGGTGTGCAAATGCCACCCAGACAGGCCACTGGCGCACCCAAAAAAATGGGGTAAAAAAAGTGTTTTGTTTTGTCTGCAAAACACATGTCAACGCTGTCATGCACTGTGTCCAACTGTCCGCTGCCCTATGTGCCCCGGAGCATCATGGGAAACTAGTTAAGCTGTCGTCCACGTAAAGTACCGTAAATTCCGGACTATAAGCCGCGGCTTTTTTCCCGTTTTTTGGCCCCTGCGGCTTATATAACGGTGCGTCTTATCTATGGATTTTTTCAGAAAAAAAAAAAAAAAAAAAAAAATCTCTCTTTTTTAGCACTCTTTCTAACTATAAATCCACTTCTGTTTTAATTTCCTCTCTTGCCCTCTTTTCACCACACCGCGGACACTGTGTGCACTGTAAAAATAAACAACGGTGGTGTTGTGTTATGTTGTTTTGTTGAAATGTTACGGTAATACGGTAAATGGGAGCTTCCTCAAACAGCCATCTCTTTCCCGACAATCCCCTCTGTGCGTGACCACTTACATATGGTAATTACGGTAAGCAAACGGCCACAAGCCCATCAACTCCCTCCCCCGACTACCAGGAGAAAATCACAAACTTCGGCGAATTCACACAAAGGAAGATCAAGGAATATTCCATCGAACCGGAGCAGATCATAAATATGGATGAAGTGCCTTTGACGTTCGACCTGCCACTCACTCGGACTGTTAACAAGAAGCGCCCTGGAGGATTCTTTCACCAAAAAAAAAGCTTTGCTCGTTCTCGACAGCATGAGAACGAGCAGTAGATGATCATGAGGTGGTTTTTCAGACGTGTCGATATAGCAGTTTATCGCAAAAGTGTAATGGAAACACATTTTTCGCATTTGCACGTCATGTGACCCATATTATCCCTTGGAAAAGGAGCGGAAAATAAGTTTGGTAAGTAAGGTTCGATAGCCGTGTCAAAACCTCCGCAGCAAGTGGAAAACTTTGAAGCAACGCTACCTAGCAGAAAGACGAGTGTTGTGCAAAAGCGTAGCCGGGCAAATTAGATAATGTTTAATGGCAGAAATCGGTCCATGGTGACAGCAGGCTGCCTGTGTGCGCGCATTTGGCACAGCGGCGAGATGAGAGGATGAAAAGCACACACTGGTGCGGTGGTGCTGTCTGAAGTGAATACAGTGACTGTGAGTAGGCTAATACATTGCACACGTTTCAGGTGCAATTATAGAACCAAATCAGCCTTTTCCCCCCTCCATCTCTAAATCGGACCAGTTGTAGGCTATTAGGCTACCTTTTTTCCTCTGCCTGTCGCGCTGACTGCATTCACGCAGCCAGCAACATTTTGCGACTCATTTTCTTTTGAATTGATAATCAGGCTCGTTTATATGCATTGTAACTTCATGTTGGGATTTCCATTGACCATTGGTTGGATTTGAGCATGCAGGGGACGGGATATGGGGCAGATCCCCGTGCGTAATCACTGTGGCAGCTGCTGCAACGGGGAATCACTCAAACGCAACTTCAATGGAAACGCCTACAAGTCGCAATTGTACATTGTCGAAGTTGTAGAAATATCGCAATTCTTTTGCGAAAAACTGTAATGGAAACACAGCTATAGATGAAGAGGAGTTCGTTGGTTTTGAGTGACAATGAAGGAGAGAGGAGAGTGGTTGACGAAGCCACCCTGAACCTGTTCGTTTCCGACACTGAAGATGAGGACTTTGGTGGTTTCAGTACGCAGGAAGAAGAGGAAGACGAGCATTAGTGACTTGACTTCTCTGGTTACAGGTTTGCTGCACATATAGCCTATTGTTGTGTGATTTTGTCTGGGGATTAGTGACCTGACTTTTGTTTTGTTTTGTTGAAATGTTAATAAATGGGAGCTTCCCCAAACAGCCATCGCTTTCCCGACATTCCTCTCTGTGCACGAACCCTTTCATATGGTAATTAAACATCAAAACACCCGCGGCTTATAGACCGGTGCGGCTTATAGAAGAAAAAAATAGTCAATTTTGGTCCCGCGGCTTATACACCGGTGCGTCTTATAGTCCGGAATTTACGGTAAACAAATGCACGCACAGCAGCAGCAGCAGCAGCAGCAGCAGCGCCAAATCAGGAAGACATGAAACAAAGCTCGCTTTTAAGCTTTTTCAGCAAAGGCAAGAAACGACGAGGAAGAAGATGACTCGTCGTCACCCTCCCCCTCAACAAGTGCGGATTGTAAGTGCACCCGTTCCCGCACCTGTATTGGTGGTGTACAGTGGAGAACAGACAGGCGATGATGAAGAAGATGATGCAGCCGAAACAATGACGTTAACAGCGGGGAACGCAGCCAACAACACACCGGAGGTTTGTGGCCAGAGGACACTGACGCTACAGATCTCTCTGCAGTAGACGAACATGCCAACCAAATTTGCATTCTTTCCCGACTAGAACACTCATTGGAAAAAGTAGGTGAGACTTTTTTGAGATACTAAACAAAGTGGTTTTACATGTTGCCAAAAAATACAATTTAATTGACTGCTTCTACTTGCTAATAATGAGTGCGAAAAGGAGCAAACAACACACAAATATTCCTCTAAATCTGGTTTGAAAAGACCCAAACTTTTTTTGGGCGGCGGCCTCGCGGCCGCCACCAGTTGGTCCGCCCCCTGGCAAACGCTGGCTTTCTGTGGCACACCCAATGAGCCGAGTCTGGCTACGCTACTGCCCCCAGTACTTGAAAAGGGTAACTAATTTCTAGAAACCTTTTATAACTTAGCAAAGGAAATATTTGTTTCAATTATTTTCTTCACTTCAAAAAATATAAAGCAGCATCATAAATAAATGCTTATATTACAGGCTATAACAGGTTACTGAAGATTACTTAATTGTATTAAATACCTGAAAAACACCTTATTAGATAATTAGTAATAGCTCACCATCCACTCTCATAACTCCTGCTATGGTGTTCCACGCCAAATCCTTTTTTGGTGTTGTCCTTGTAAAAAGGATGTGTCATGTCATATAATATTTTGTGGTTTTCCACTTCAATGATGAACTTTTCCTCATCCATGTTTGTCCTCTGGCTTGATCTTGAATGCTGTAAGCAGGTAAAGTAAAGTAAAGGTAAAGTCCCACTGATTGTCACACAATGTGTGAAATTTGTTCTCCGCATTTGACCCATCCCCTGGGGGAGCGGTGAGCAGCGGCGTGCGCCGCGCTCGGGAATCATATGGTGATCTAACCCCCCAATTCCAACCCTTCGATGCTGAGTGCCAAGCAGGGAAGCAATGGGTCCCATTTTTATAGTCTTTGGTATGACTCGGCCGGGGATTGAACTCACGACCTCCCAGTCTCAGGGCGGACACTCAGACCACAAGGCCACTGAGCTGTTGACTCCAGGCCTGGCTCCGCCCATTGTGACATTATGTTGATGTGATTATGTGAAATACGATCATCAGTGTTTTATTCTTTACTCTTTGCTCCGACATCCGGTAAAAATAGAAGCCTTGCGTATCTGCTTCGGAGAGCTCCGGATCGTCAGAGCTGGGACGGAGTAGACATGCAACGCAGCGGAGTAGGTGGGAGGTGACACATTGATCAGAGTGGAAACGTATCGGCTCCGAAGCCGTACCGGAGCGCAGCCGGACCGAACCCGGACTCAGTGGAATTTGCGCGTTACTGTCACGTCGTTGCAACAGCCACTGTTGATATAGAAACACAGACCTCCACGCTTCGCTTTGCTGGAGAGTGCCAGGTCGCTGTCCACCCTGAAAGCCCTCCAGCTGTTCAGTTTTAGTCCACTCAGCCACACGTCTCCACGAAGCATAGGGCAGAAGCAGTAGAGAAGTCCCAACAGTAGCTGAAGTTTGTCCAGTTTATTTCCCAGTGAGCAGAAGTTGGAGAGGAGTTGGGTATGGTGGCCACGTCGACGAAGTTTGCGGAGCATTCCTTCTCGTTTCCCCTTTCTTCTTCTTCGTCTCCATGCGAGAGCCCAGGTGAGCCCACTTTGGACAAGATGCCCATTAATTCCACAGAAGGAATGAGAAAGTCATGAAAAAATCCTCAGGAGTTCCCCTATGTTCATGAGCTCTTCTCTCGTGAGAGAGCGCTGAATTTACAAAGAAAACAAGAAAAAACACTGTGCAGCAAAACACTGAGGCGCCTGAAGAAAGCGCCATCTTGGAAACCAGGGGTTACAAGTTTACTCACGATAATGCAACGGTGCGATAACACACACTGGGGACAAACCGAGGATATAGGGGGTACAAACTTAACAACAGTCTGAGCGTAAAAGGGGGGATGCCATGGTTGTTCGATTAACCCCCCTGACATCTTGACTGTGTAAGGAAACAATTACCCACCAAAGTACCTCCGCGTCGCCGCCGTTGATGAATGCTCGGCGTTTCAGACATCTGACCTACAGACCAGCTCTGCGAGGGGTCTGCCCGAGGAGCCATGCCCCCCTCTCCTATGCCCCCTCCCATGCCCCCTTTAGCTCCTTTGCCCCACACCCAGCGGGCAGAGATTAATGACACATAATGACTCATGTGAGATGAATGGCCCGCAGTGACTCGCGCCAGCCTGCAAGATTAATAGCGCTTAATGGTTTGTAATGTGGCCCATAATCGAGCTGTCACTGGCCCTGCTTGAGGAATAGCAGCGCCTTGCATCATTCCTCATGTGCCGGCCATTCCTTCGTCTGCACCCCCCCCCCCCCCTCCCCCTCACACACACACACACACACACACACACACACACACACACACACACACACACACCTCAACTCCTCCAAGCTCTCGGTCCCAAGGGACAATTCTCTTTAGGTCCTCATCTAGTCAAAAGTCAGATCCTCATCCTTTTCCTGGGCTGCAATAGAGTTTTCATGTCCCATTGTCTAGAGCAGTGGTTGGTTCCCAAACCTTTTTTCTTTCTTTTAAACTTTTAAACTTTTCAATTTGTGCATAAATGAACGTTCTACGTTCTGTCCATTTTAACTGCCATTTCGCATCACTGTATATTAGGTATATGGAATAAACTTTAAAAAGTAAAAATTTCAAAGATATGTACTTTTTCCACACTTATTTCTTAAAGCTCTGGTGGAATATATGCCATTTATAGGCATGAAAATGGTTACATTTAAGCATAGTGAATATTGGTTGTACTGGCTTTCGAACACCCATATCGGTCTAACAATAACCCTAACCCTGGCCGGCATTTGGTTGGATGCAAGGGTCAAATGCTGAAGAGGGTTTTTCAGTTCTCTAGGATTCTGTAGATTCCCCTCTGGGAACAACAAAAAATAGCTTATGCTTTAAATCTAAAATGGTTCATGGATTACCTTCTAATAACAAACCTATCAAATTAAAAGTCAAGCACGTTACCGTGGAAACAATTAAGCTTAGCCCAAAATCACAAATCAGAATGAGGGGGTCCCCGGTATATTTTCTATCTTGTAAGGGGTCCTTGGCTGAAAAACATTTGAGAACCTCTGCTCTAAATGTGACAATCGGCCAGGAGAATGGATATCACTTTGTTGTTAGTCAAACTCACATGCATGCGCTGCGCGAGGGACGGGGGTTGCGCTACGGGGAGAAGTGAAGCTTCAAGGCTCTACCCCGGCGGCCTCTCACCAGGCAAGACCGCGGCTTCACCAAAGCCCCGCCTGCGGCCTAGCGGAGCCGACGCTGCACACAACTACAAAGGGCTTCCTGAGGAGCAGATTTTTTTTTCTCTCAAAACAATTGAAAACCACCGTCATGTTAAAGCTGAGTAAGGAGATCGCTTTTATTTCACCAGAGCCGACGGCAGCAACACAAAAGACTGATGGAAATAACATAACAGAAGAAGGTAAGCCCCACTAAACTGGTATGCAGCATTGACAGTCAGTAGATAGAGTAAACACGATTCTGCCTGACCAATCGGTCGTCTACAGTGTTTTCACGTCACCGTATGAATGCGGGTTCACAGCGCTGGGACCAAAAGCAGCACGACTCAACCCCGACTCAACCCGGGCTGTCCACGTTTTTGATCGGTGGAATGAGACAAAAAAGCGAGACGAGCTGGGCGGGGCCGCGTTGATACCAGCGGTGGAAATGGGCCATAAGTGGGAGCTGGGGCTCTGTTTCTCTGTTTGTTTGTTTGTTTGTTTCTGTGTCCCACTGTGATTGTCCCACTGTGATGTCATAAATCCCACGGTGACATCATCAGTGATGTCATAAATCCCACTGGTGATGTCATCAATCTGACATCATCAGTGATGCTGGTCTCATTGGCCACACAGCAGCCGAGTTGCGGGCAAGGCAGCGCAGCGGCCCAGCTGCGAATGCGAGCTGCAGGGCCAGCTTGGCGAGCTGCAGGACAGGGGCGAGGCAAGCGAGCCCGCAGAGCGGGTGAGCCGAGGAATCGAGCACGCGAGATCCATAGTATATAATGACATAATATGTCATTTGTACAAACAGCTTTTACGACCTGTAGTAACATTTCAGGATTAAAGAATGGCTTTGCCGATTTTCAACTCTTGTTTACTTTTAAACAGTTTTGTTTTTTACATCTATACGTCTGTATGGGATACCTTTACAAGACGATACTGGGTGGTGAAACACAGATTGGATCGAGTAGATAGTCACTGGACAGGTTAGTCATGGTTTTAGTAGGGATCCTACGCCAGGATTGATAGATGAGACCCGCTCAGGACGATTTGGCTTTTACTAAAAAGTCAGTCAATAGAGAGCCGCAGTAACGAGTCCGGAAATCATCGATGCTAACAGCCCTGGTTCAACACAGTTTTCGCCTATGGGAGTTTTGAATGGGTTTTTGGGGCGATGCTTCTAATAAGCTCTATGGGCAACGCTGGCTTAATCAAACGCGAACCAGATGGTAGTAACATCATCTTCACACATGAAGACCACTTTTATGAGTTTTGAAGCTTTTATGTGCCGTTAAAAGGGTGGCTAGCTAGCAAACGGCTAAATGAGACTACACTTTTGAGTCGATGGGGATATATACGTCAATAACGTCACCACTTCAAAGGGCGAACACGGAAATTATCTTTCCCTCACCTGGTTCAGCCCATGGTTCAGCCCCGTTCAGCCCGGGGTAATCAGTGCACACATCAACAACAGTCCAGGTTGAGTGCTGACGTGACGTGGAAGCCTATGCGACAGTGTGTAGTTCAGGATTAGCTTAGCTCGAGCATTTTACTTCTAAGGCTCGCATTTACGCTTCAAAACTCATGAAAGTGGTCCTCATGTGTGAAGATTATCCGACGGAACTCTGGTTCGCGTTTGATTAATCTTGCGTTGCCCAGAGACCGTATTTGAAGCATCGCGGCAAAAACCCATTCAAAAATCCCATAGACAGAAACAGTGTAGAACCAGGAAGTTCGGGACTTCCGCATTCTGCCTACAAAAATACGTCATCCCTGCGGCTCTCTATGCCATCCACCTCCACTGGGAAGTCCTTAACCTGAACACCCCCCCCCCCCATCATATCACTTTAAAGATATGTTGGTCTGCACTTTTATTTTTGTGTGATTGTCTCACTGTATTGTGTTTGTCTTCTGACTATTCATTCTTACACTAAGTCAAATCCATCGTTTGTAATCTGATTACCAACTGTGGCAATAAAAGTGAATCTGAATTATAACATTTGGATTGAATTCCACACAAGCATGCATTTGTTTTTATCATTCCATTTGTATGGGCTGCAGTGGAGACTTTTAGTATCCCATGAGGGCAAAATGCTGCCACCCTGACAGCAATACAGTGGTGTAATATAATGAAGTAATAATACTTTGTTACGGTACTTAAATATTTGTTGGGGGAGTATCTGTACTTTACTTATTTTACTCTCACTTTTACTCGATTTCCTAAATAAAATGTATACTTTTACTCCATTACATTCCCCCTAAGCATCTTAGTTACAAAGTAAAATCACAAGAAATTTGGTATAGCCTGCAAGCAAGCAAGTTTGGCAAATCAGTGCCCCTAGCTTGCAAGTTAATCACGATGCACACTCCATTCCAGTTGGCGGTAATGCACCAACGTTGTTTGCCAACTGCTATAACACTCAAGAAGATTTCCACTCATTTCTTTTGCTTGATTTTTTATTAACAGCATTTACTTTGTATGTTTACTTGCAATACGTAAGTACATTTAATATCAGAAAAATACTTTTGATAATTAAGTACAGTAACAGATACGTTAAGACTTTACTCAGGTAATACTCTAATAGCCTATTAGTCACCTATTAGTAATAGGTGACTTTAACTTCTATCAAAGTCATTTTCTGGTCAGATATCTGTACTTTTACTCAAGTGTAGCTTTCAGGTACTTCATCCACCACTGCAACAATATCATTCTTGGGTAAACACTGACTGGATACTTGACGTTTTTGGCATGAAAACAGTCAAATCTAACGGTCAAAGATAATCAACATCTTGGCACAGCATATTGGCACAACAGATTGGCTAATGGCCAGTTCTCCAGGGCTCAGCAGCAACTCTATACCCGTCGAAGTGAAAATCACTAATATAACCTGAGAATGATGTGGATTTTAACTTGACATCTGAACAAAGTTTCAATGAGTCACTGAATATTATACACAAAACAAACACCAACCAAAAAAGGTGCTGTTGGCCTTGTCTTGACTATTGTACAGGTCTGGCACTGATAAATCAACAGTAATGCAGAAAATATTCCTGCGTGAAATTTCCCTCAAGTGAGGTGATGCACATACATGGCTGCTGCCAAAGCGGATGGAGCATTTGTGGAACGGAGGGAATGTGTCTTCTTCAGTGTGTCTTCCTCGGTCTTCCTCAGTTAACCCCCTTCCTCAGTAAACCCCGTCTTCCTCAGTGAACCCCGTCTTCCTCAGTGAACCCCGTCCTCAGTGAACCCCGTCTTCCTCAGTGAATCCCATCTTCCTCAGTGAACCCCGTCGCATGGCTGCTTATTATTTTAGGATCCTGATGCTCTGAATGAGATACATGAAAGCTCAGATCATGGTCACATGTGATATCTTTGTAGCTCAGCCAGTTTCTGTTTGACGTGATCTTGATCTATGTGTAATGTCTGTGCGTGCATCGCTGTTGCTTTATGCCTTTGTATGAAAGTACAAGTGGTGTGTAACCCAGGTGTAAAGTGTGGGTTTAGTTACAGTTTTATATATTATTTTGAGTAACCTGCTGTTTCATAAGATGTTTTGATTTATTATTTTATTTGTGATAGTGCTTGTGCAAACTTTTATACTCACCTTTCAGTTGTTGTTATACCTGTGTGGCACATTGAAAGACATTAACAAAGGCAGTTCATGAAGGACCCCATTAGGATACATGCCGGTACATGTTATTTTAGTTGGGACTGTTTTTTTTTAATGGTACTACTGATGGTCAGACTCCGTGGGAAAGGACTGATCGCCTGATCCGCCATCGGGCTCTGATTGGAGGTAGTTTGCCGCAGTGGGAGGTCTCAGGACTCTGCAGCAGAAAGGACGCTGTGTGATTGGCTGGTTGGTGAGAGCGAGGGGCGGAGTTCCGCACCTTGGCTGAAACGAAAGAGAATATCGTGAGTTTGGATATGGGCGCTGAGGAGAGAACAAGACTTACCTTTTTGAAGACAGTGATAGCAAGCTAGCTAGCTTCCAAGTTCTAGGTTAGCTGGTGTTAGCTCAATGCTACGAGAGCCAAGAGAGGACTGCTCGTGAGCGTGGTCGAGTTACACCGGGCACCGGAGGACTGTTGGCGAACTACGCAAAAAAATTATGTCTGTTTCCTCGTTTTGACCGTCTGTTAAAACCTTGTTTATCCAGCCGGTCGTGCCGCTGTGTCTGCTCCAGACAGCGACGTGTGTTGTTAAAAACCCATTCCGTCGGTTCTGGCGAGAAATAAATGTGCACCGTGTTTTTAATTGGCAATGAGTGAATGCGCCTTGACGTAACTTAAAAATGGCGACCAGGGGCGTTTCTCTCCGACCAGCCGTTCAGAAGATACATGGAAATACCGCAGTTTCGAAGGGGTTAGCATTTCCCGCCACAGCTAGAGGATGTGACGTCTGCGCGTTCAAGAGCTTGCCTCTTGTCCTAGACGGCTAACAGGAAATGGCTAACGTTACGTTCGTCGCTAGCTGCTAGCAAAAGGAAACAACAACACAGACTCCAGAAAAAGTCCACACTAAATAAATAAATAAATATTTATCTAATGAAGCCCGTCTGGCCAGACAGCAGCAATGTGACCGACATTGGGGTGAAACTAGAGTCAGGACTGTGTTTTCGGTTCATGAAGGGAACTTGCTGCTTGTAGCTACTGTAATGTGGTTTTGACCAGATAACGTTAGCTGCTTGCTAATGGATTTTCAAGATTCAACATTTTTATTGTCACTCCGTAGTACAAGTATCTGACCACCTGGTCAGAAACTCTGCTAACATTACCGTCTTGTGTGAAGTAATGCAACCCTAACGTTACTACCGTTATGCTTATGGTCATGGAACATTACTGTTTGACTGCAGTTAGTGGTGAGTCTGCCTATTATAACCATAACGTTAGCTTGATGCTATACGCGGCTAACTAATAGATTTAGCTATATTTATAGAAATTACCACCAGCCCCACTAATAACGTTACTGTCTTGTGTTGATAATGAATCTAACAGTCGGAAATATGCGATAATATAACGTTAGCCTACTGTCTGTTATGCTTATGGTACATTGTTTGACTGTTCAGTTTGGTCAAGACATACCGGGGGAGAAGGCTCTGACTGCAGTTAGCTGCAGTGGGACTGCACATAGAAACGTTAGCTTGATGCTAATCGCGGCTAACTAATATTAATTTACATTTATAGAAATTACCACCAGCCCCACTAATAACGTTACCGTCTTGTGTGGATAATGAATGTAACAGTCGTAAATATGCCTAACCTTAGGCCTACTGTTATGCTTATGAAACATTGTTTGATTTTTCAGTTTGGTCAACTCCAGGCATTAGACGGTACCGTACATACAGGGGGAGCAGGCTATTTCCTAGCTTGTGCTAACGTGAGTATCCACTTCCCCGCAGCCAACGCAAGCCAAAACACGACCAAACATGCCACAATAACGTCCCCTAATTCATCCAGAATCCTTCCTGGGCATCTCAAGGCTGATCTGACCGATAAATTGTCCAGGTTGCCGTTTTCAAGTGACTTTTATGAGTTAACGTTACATAGCAACCAACACCTCTGCTGTTGCCAGGCAACTGCTTGTGCGTGTGCGAGTACATGGTGCCCGCGCGTCAGCTCATTCACACGCTGCCTGCAGTTACTCTAACGGCCACCGGCGTCAGTAAGAGTGAGAATTGACGGAATGGGCCTTTAACTGGCGCTTGCCAGACCAGTGAGTCCGTTTAAGCTAACGACACGTGGAGTTTACCGAGTGAGGTGCTGCTTTCCCACTCGGGCGCAGGGTAAAGCCTTGTGGGAGTCGCGCCAGATCCTCCGACACCTTTCGCCACAGAGGGTACAGCCAGGCAGGCGCGGACTGCATAATCGGGCACGTCGGGCAAATGCCCGGTGGCCTGGCCTGCAAAAATGTGCCCCCAGTCAGCCCACTCACTGAACAGCAGGCCAGGCGCCGCCTACTGGTTTACTAGTGGTTTTATTACTTTATTCAGGGTTAAAGTGGGTGCATCTCATTGTAAAATTGGACTCGGCCCAAATTGGGCTTCAAACGGTCCAAATCTGGCTTCAAACGGCCCAAATTGGGCTTCAAACGGCCCAAATCTGGCTTCAAATGGCCCAAATTGGGCTTCAAACGGCCCAAATTTTTTACCGCCGCCCTTCGGACGCCGGCATGCGCGTCGGCCCGTATCAGCCTGGCCTGCTTGGTATCTAATGCCCGACCTGAATTATAAGGGCCGTGGTCCAGAGGGACAGCAGGGGCCGTGGTCCAGAGGGACAGCCAGGGGCCGTGGTCCAGAGGGACAGCCAGGGGCCGTGGTCCAGAGGGACAGCCAGGGGCCGTGCTCCGCCTCGCTTTCAGCCGATTCAGCCACACCACTTCTGCTGTGTGTTTCCTATTGCTCCCGGAGCGTTACCTGCAAGGGAAGGTACAGTTCCATTTTGTTTATTGCTCAGCATTGAGTGAAGCGGCCATTGTTTTGAGCCTCTACGTACCCGAGCAACGATCCAGGCCTGCAACGTTTTTTTTTATTTGTTTATTTAAAGTGTAACTTACCCCCAAAACACTTTTTTTCAGCTTTTAACCAATATACAGTATATGGCTTTTGGGGTGGTAAGTGATGTCAAGGATTTTGGTCAAAATCTCCACATTTGAGACCAACCTGTTACAATTTTACAAACCCCTATCATTTCAGCAGCATAAGTTCACTCATATGGGTCCAAACCTGCTTTTTTTGTGCCCTCAAATGAATGGGAGATTTGGTACATCCTGACGTCACGGTCGTATTTGCGCGTGCCCCACTCATGTCATGTGCAAAATTGTTTTTTCCCCCCATGTGATTATTACTGTAGTTCACGCGGCGCGAGCCTTTTGAGAGCAATGCATCCATGGGCAGTGGTGTATAAAGTACTCGAAATCCATACTTGAGTAAAAGTATAGATACTTTACCAGAAAACGACTTGGGTAAAAGTCAAAGTAACCCATTAAAATATTACTTGAGTAAAAGTCTTAAAGTAGCTAATATTTTCTGTACTTGAGTATCAAAAGTATTTTTGTTATATTAAATGTACTTAAAAGTATTGAAAGTAAAAGTACAAGTAAATCCTGTTTATAAGAAAGCAAGCGGTCTGGATTTTCAGAATTTTTTGCTTTATTGTGAGTTTGCTTATTTACCTTATTCTGCCATTTGAACTGACTGCAGCTTTTGGCACAAGTGCCTGCTTTAGGCTATCATGGCGATTAGTGATGGGAATTACGGCTCTTTGAAGGGAGCCGTTCATTTCTGAGAGCCGTTCAAAATAGCGGCTCCTGGTTCGTTTTTATTTTTATTTTTTATGGGGCGCGCACTACTGTTCTCTGCAAAATCACAAATATAATGATATGGTATGATTTGGATCCGATTTGATTAGACCCACTCACTATTTAATTTTGCATCAGTGGACTGCAGCAGCATTCAATTACTCATACAGTATTTCCAGACCTAATGTCAATGATCTGCATTGTACCCTACAGGTGACACCATATCATCTGCTTATTTAGTCAGTGAATTTACTGACTTTGAGCTGAAAGTTGGCTGTCCTTGAATGCAATTCATGCAACACTTCGCTACCCAGAAAGTCGGCAGATGCACTCCGCGGCGTAGCCCGTTTTGATATTAAGCTAGTAGTAATTAACGTGTGCACCCGACCTATCCTCCCTGCCCCATGCTCCCTGCTCAGCAGACTAGCAGAGGGAGGGAGGGAGGTCTAACCTGTGTGTGTGCTGGGGAGCGGTAGGCAGTGAAAACGGCTCTCAAGTAGGACTCGGTTCCCTTCGTTCATAGCAAAGAGCCGTTCAATAGATTCGGATTGTTGGCGAACGTCACATCACTAATGGCGATGAGATATCTCCATGTCAAGGAGAAATATATAATAATAATAAAAAAATAATAATCATCATCATCTTCATCATCATCATCATCATCATCATAATCACCATAGATCATGGACATCTCCTTCATATAGCTATATGCCTGCATTGTCACGGCCAGATAAACAGTTAATGTAATCACTCTATAGAAATTTAAACTGACTTACCTTTCTGAAACACGACAGTATTATTGGGCTGTGACAAAATAGCGACAGTTACACCATACTAACAACGGAAATACCATGATTTACTTTCAGAATAAAATGCTTCTCACCTTTGGAGAAACAAATAAAGCAGTTAGGATTTTATTTTGAAATCTTTAAGCGGAAGACCTAGGGCTCTATCTTCCCAAAAGTGCTAATTTAGCATTTGCGCTCATTTAATGCCATGTGCAATGCAAATTGGGGGCAGACACAATTGCATGCCTGTGATAATTGTACTGGGCATTGGCTGCCACAAGCCAAAGCAGGCGTTTCAGCGCTAAAATGTGGTGATAGATGGCATTATGCTATCGTCAGCAGCACGCAATTACTTTGTGCTAAGAGCTTTGAAAAGGACCTCTTACGCGCAAATTCCTCTCTGCGCTGGGTTGCGCACCATAATCTCCATGCAGCGCAGCGCAGTGCAAGTAAAATCCCTTTTGGATATGTCATTACACACAGCCTTGCCATGCCAGGACATCAAATGATGCTGTTAAAATTGGGTATTAGCAGATAATTCAGTGAGGCAATCAACTATAACTCACTGAGAAACTTGTATCACATCGCAAAGAGGGAAATGAATTGAGAAAACTTGTTGGACAATGGACATAGGCTATTTACCTTCATAACCACCCGGAGGGTCGTTGGCACCACAGACGATCTGTCAATAAGCTCTCTCTGTCCTTGCAAGAGTGGGTACACTCTATTTTGCATGGAGAGAATTACAGCATATTGCAAACATGCGAGACGGGAATCTGATTGGTTTTGATTGACGTAATGCCCAGCCTTGCCTGGCCACGCCTGTGAATAATTCTGGTAGTTAAGACCGCCCAAATCCCGTTTGCGCAGGCATTTTGGCGCGCAGATGATTTTGGCACAGCTCTAATTTGGGCTTGTGACACATTTCTGCAGGGACCTACGCCAGGATCCTGTTTGTGGACTTCGGCTCGGCCTTCAACACGATCCTACCACACATTCTGGAACGCCAGCTGTCCCTGCTGCGGGTACCGGCCCCTACACGCAGGTGGATCACAGACTTCCTGACCAACAGGTCACAGCGGGTGAAGCTATAAAAACATCTCCCTCCTAAAGTTCATTAGCACTGGCTCCCCGCAGGGCTGCGTTCTGTCCACACTACTATTCTCCCTGTACACCAACAGCTGCATCTCTCTCCACCCGTCGATCAAGCTCTTGAAGTTTGCGGACGATACCACCTTGGTAGGCCTCATCTCCAACGGGGATGAGTCTGCCTACAGGAGGGAGATCATGCAGCTACAGAGCTGGTGTAACCACAACAACCTGGCCCTTAATGCTCTCAAAACAGTGGAGATCCCACCCGGGCCACGACCTCTTCACCATGCTTCCCCACGGTAGGCGGCTACGCCTGCCAGTGACTCTGAAAAACCACCACAGACTCAAGCTTTTTCCCCTCAGCAGCACGTCTTGTAAATCAGTCAGGTATCCCCCTGATCCCCCCCCCCCCCCTAAGGGGAGCTGCCTCGGGCCTGAACTCTAATCCAAGCTTGCACTGCCCATACCTGTCTGATCACCAGCAATTGCACTTTCTTTGTCCTGTTGTTCCACTGTATCTGTCTTGTTTTGCGCTTGTCCCTTTTATGTGAAAAGATGAATGCACTTTAATGCCAAAGCAAGTTCCTATATGTTACATAACATAAATGGTGAATAAATTATATCTGATTCTGATTCTGATTCTGACATGCCATGAACCTTTCCGCATCCCGGCCGAGAATTGCATCCCCAAAGTATTTTGGGGCTGTTTTAACTTAGAAATCAGGGAGGTCACGTCTACCAGACAATTATATCACTTTTAAACAGTTACATTTCTGTATAAATCATTACAAGTATGCTCCCGTGAGGTGGGGATGCTTTTTTTTGCTGATTGGCGGGGGAGCAAAACTCGGCAGAACACCTGGCTATCTTCCCATGCCTTAAGGCACGCGCAAACAGGTGCGCACACACTATTAGGGGATAGCGCCTGTCGGAAGATAGATCCCCTATACTTTTACGTTCTGGCTGCGTGGACGCTTGTCCAATTTGAAGTTCACCTCAAGAGACGCTTGGTTTCTGGTGGAATATTCCGTCATTTTGGTTCAATTGGACACAATGTAAAGACAATTAAGTAATTAACCGTAGGATTCCAGCCTGTGGGAACTTGTAACATGAATGAAAAGACTTGGGAAGCACTGACGGTAAGCGATTGGCAAACGCAACTTGCAACACATAAGCACTGATTCGCCACAACACAAGCTGTTTGTTTATTTTATAGTAACGAGTAACGAAGATGCTTTTGGGAAATGTATCGGAGTAAAAGTATAGATTATATTACGAAAATGTAGTAGAGTAAAAGTGAAAGTTGAAAGAAAAATAAATACTTAAGTAAAGTACGGATACTCAAAAAAAATACTTAAGTACAGTAACGAAGTATTGGTACTTCGTTACTTTCCACCACTGTCCATGGGTAATCGCCTACTGTGGCTAATATTAGCCGCTAGTTACTTATGTTACATGGCAGTAAAACGCCACTGAATGACCAAATTGATATAACTTTTAACCATTTCGAGTAACACTGTTTCCATACGGATCACCAGCGTTAGTTTGTTGTTTATAACGTGGCTGTATTTATCATTTATCGTTCTCCATCTCTGATACACTGAAAATACTGGGAGGCGTGCCATAGCATCTCTGTCGATGATTTCATTTGACAGTTCTGGGCACTGGCGTTGGCGTTGGCCAATCCTGTTCCACCCCCAAATCGATTGTGTTCTGGCGCAAAGCGAGTGCTTTTCAGGACGAAACAGTCTCGAGCTACTTACGTTATCTTTAGAGCAGCGCAGTAAATACAATATTCCTGGAATGCAAGTTTAACTAAACAGTTACATTTTTGTACAGTTTATATCGATTTTGTTGCTTGGTGTGATCAATCTTTCCTCCAGTGAAATGTGTCCAAAACTAAGGACATGATTTTAGAAAATCACCACCCAGCTCATCATCTACTGTGATTAAAGGTGCTGACATTGACCTAGTGGATAACTATAAGTATTGTTCACTAGCAAGGACCACACCACAACAATATATCGTTTAGAAGTTTAATGAAGATTGAGATGTGTATGTGTTGAAGATTGAAATGTGTATGTGTTGAGGTGCAGGTAAGGGTGCATGGATATGTCGTCCGTTGACATCTGTCTGGTCTGGGAGGAGGAACTGAAGACCGGGCAGAGAGAGACTCAGCGTTGGGGGATCCGTCTCAGCATGAGCTGCCCGAGCGGATTGCTTCTCGGCGTGTTTACGTCCGAGCTGATTTCAGACCCCTCCAGACAGATCCTGGGAATGACATGTGAGAGACATGCACTGGATTTGACACTGGGGAATAAGGATGTTAGAATTAGGGGTTGAAGGATGAGTGGATGAAGGATGAGGTAAAGGACCGCAGGTCGGATTCGACCCCGGGTTGGCTGTGCGAAGGGCCGAGCCTTCGTGGTATGCGTGCTACCAGGTGAGCTACCAGGATGCACATTGAAGGTAGGGATGAGGGGATGAAGGGATGGGTTGAGGGTAGGGATGTGGGATGAAGGGATGAGGGTTGAGGGTAGGGATCTGGGATGAAGGGATGGGGTTTGAGGGTAGGGATGTGGGATGTGGGATGAAGGGATGAGGGTTGAGGGTAGGAATTTGGGATGAAGGGATGAGGGTAGGGGTTTGGGATGAGGGTTGAGGGTAGGGATTTGGGATGAGGGTAGAGGGTATGGATGAGGGATGAAGGGTTGAGGGTATGGATGAGGGATGAAGGGTTGAGGGATGAATGGATGAGGGTTTAGGGTGTGGATGAGGGATGAAGGGTTGAGGGATGAATGGATGAGGGTTGAGGGTTGGGATGAGGGATGAAGGGTTGAGGGTTGAGGGTTGGGATGAAGGGTTGAGGGATGAATGGATGAGGGTTGAGGGTTGGGATGAGGGATGAAGGGTTGAGGGATGAATGGATGAGGGTTGAGGGTTGGGATGAGGGATGAAGGGTTGAGGGATGAATGGATGAGGGTTGAGGGTTGGGATGAGGGATGAAGGGTTGAGGGATGAGGGTTGGGATGAAGGGAAGGGAGGGTGGGTTGAGAGAACTGAGATGATCTGAGACAAACAGGGCAGGACAGGTTCACCAGGTACGTGTATATGTAACCTGCCAGGTAATTGAGGTGTGGTTAGAGGCGTGGTTAGAGAAGTGGTTGAGGCGTGGCCCCGCTCCTGAACCTAAGTTAACATACATTAACAACATTTATTGATAACAAACTGTGTTTCGAGTCCCATGTTAACCTTCAATAAGGTCCAACAACGCCTTTTCTTTTTGAGAAAAATTAATTATTTTAATGTTTCTTCCGAGATGATGACTCTATTTTACAAGAGCTTCATTCAGTCCGTTTTAACCTTTTGTTTTATTGCTTGGTTCGGCAACTTAAACTTGTCAAACACAAACAGACTTAATAGTCTTGTTAAAATATCGAGCAAGATCTCTAGGACCAACCAGACCAAGCTCTCAGAGATCTATTCTCTACATGTCCTCAGGAAGGCATACGCCATTCTGGACTGCCAGAAGCACCCACTACAAAGTGAGTTTGAGCTCTTACCTTCTGGTCGGTGTTTCAGAGCGCCTGCCAGGCGCACAAAGAGGTTCCACGCCTCTTTCGTCCCTAGCGCCATCAACAAGCTTAACAGCAACTAGCTCCCCACTGCACTCCTTTCAGACACTCGCATATTTGCACATTATTTTTTACACTATATTTGCACTTATGTTTGCTCTGCAATATGGGTTTGAAAATGACATTGTGTGTTCGAACCCCTTGTTTACTGTTTGTTGTTTATCATACTCTTTTATTGTCTTTGTTGTACTCTGTTTTTGTATTTTATCTTGCTGCAAATTCAATTTCCCCTAGGCGACAATAAAGTGAACTCAACTCAACTCATACATTTCCTCTGCATTCTACATCAAATGAAGACATTACCGTTTGTTTTATTTTGTATGATACATACTTATTGGCCAAGTTATGTTAGCTTATGAGGGAGGAATTCTGCCAGTTAAAGAAGGGAGTATAGGCGGCCATCTTGTCTGCAGAGTTTTCAAATCAAGTAGAATACCGTTTTGCAAGAAATCTGGGGGGGTCAGTCCCCCTTTAACTGCCGGTTGTATTTGCACAGGTCCGGTGCTAGGTGTTATTTGAGGTGGGCCCACACTCATTTAGTCACACACATTATTCACATTATTGCCATCATTTACCACAGGATTGCCATATTACCTGACGGTGTTTATTGAATGGTATTGTTTATATGTGTTTGCACTGAAGTATTATTTGTTTATTGAATGCTTATTTATGTATTTATGTCTGATATTATTTCTTTTTGAGGGGTTCACTTACCTTAGAGAGTCATTTCTAGAACAAAGGGGAAAAGAGTATAGCATTAGCATATATTAACATCTATTGAGCATATATAGTAATTTAGTAATTTATAGCAAATATATGGTGATTATTAGATACAGTGTGGGTAATTTATATTATATTTGATTATTAAAGGGCACCTGCTTACCTGAAGTCCACCGGTTCACCACAAGGTGTCTATACTATAGGAATAAATAGGGTTAAACAAGTCATAAAATAACATACAACCTAAAGGGATTAATTATACGATAGTATAAAGGAAAGAACTCAGGAGCACTACCCATTCTAACCACTAGGGGGTACAGAAGTGCTACAGGTGGAAGAAGACGTACTGAGATATTTTACTTCAGTAAAAGTAGAAATACTACAGTATAAAAATACTCAGGTTATAAGTAAAAGTCTCATTCAAAATCATACTTAAATAAAAGTACAAAAATATTGGCAGTTAAATGTACTTGTATCATAGTAATTCCGTCAGAAACACTACTGTTTTGTTAACGATAATTTATTTAACATGAACAATTATTTATTTACATGTGAATGATTATGAATAAAAAATGATTATGAAATGTTCAATGCTTATGAAATGTTCAAAGTCTTTGGCGATTAGACTCCATCACGACTTTGAGACGTCATGCTGACATCATGGTGATTATGAAGGGGGTGGTGAAGCCGTGCGTAGAATAGGATATCCCCCCGTGGAGTCTAGACCTGGTGGTGGTGAAGAACTCTAAGAAGTGCTTCTGGAGATCTCCGACCTGGAGGAGAATGGGCTGGAGGAGGGTTGCAGCAGTAACGCTGAAATGACAGCATGAGTAGGAGAAGAGAACCGCTCTTAAAGGTTGGCCTTAAGGCTAAGATTGGCTGAATGAGAAGATGTGGCCAACTGTGATTGGTTTAGCAGAAGCGCTAATGCCCCCCTAATCAACTAGATGCAGGGCACCTAAAAGAGAGGGGAATGAGTGAATGAGAATTTAAAGGTGTTTCTTTTAGAATTTACGTCTTCAACTACATATGTACTTATATTCCAAATTGTCCCGATTTAGTTTTTTTAGATTTAGATTTAGTATTTTTCATAAATTATTGGAATACTGTACAGTATGTATTAGGTTGCTTTCACACTGGCGCCCCGGTACCGTTCCCGAGCACACTTGTCCCCAAATTGACCCCATTTGATGAGTGTGAACGATGTGTTCCGTTCCGTTCCGTGTGACTGGGTCCACTTGAAAAGGTGGTCTGGGAATGTTTGGCGTTCCCGGGAACGGAACACTTGCAAATGTGAACGCCAACCGTTCCGAACCACATAGACAACACACGGGCAAGGATACACTCCAGGCGTAGTTGATGATGCAAGTGCACTCTGTTCCGTTCCTGAGCGCGGAATACATTTTGTAATGTGAAAGCTGACCAGCGGGGGAGAGGGGAGGGGGGCTTTTGAAAGGTGTCAACGTGAACCTAATCTTAACTAGTAGCTATGAAATAAATGTAATTGAGTAAAAAGTATACAATATTCCCCGCTTAAATGTAGTGGAGTATAAGTACAAAGTACTGTAGCATATAGTATATAGTATAGTATATAGCAGTGATACTCAACTTGCGGCCCGCGATGGAATTGATTTTTTTTTTTCTATATCTATTTTTTTTACAGTGCACCTGAACGCAACATGCAAGATTCCCGCTGAATAAGTGTCCAAATGTTCATGTCATTCTGGCCAATACTCCACTTCTGTTATAGCATTTCAGTCTGGAATATGGAATATCTTTCAATAATCTATGATTTAGCTGCTAAATTGTCTGCTTGTCTGCTTGCTACCCAGGCACTTATGTATGTACTTAACCTAAGTAACTTAACCTAACTAACTATCCAGTGTGCGCAACATTGTCAGACTAAACTCCGGCTGACACCCCAAAAACCTACAATCCGCTACAAAAAAATGCATATTGTTTGTTTATTAACTGGCCCCTGGCCTTCTATCATTTCACGAAAGTGGACCCCGGGCAAAGCAAGTTGAGTATCCCTGGTATATAGCAACAAATACTCAACTAAATTACGGTACCTCAAAATGTGTCTACACTTGAGCAAATGTATACTTCCCTGAGTGTATGTGACCTCCTCATTCTCTCTCACACCTCTCTCTCTCTCTCTCACACACACACACACACACACACACACACACACACACACACACATGCATGCACGCACACGCGCACATAGAGGTGTGTGTGTGTGTGTGTGTTGTTTGGGCAGGGCAGGGTGTATTGAATATCTCCAGCTCTCCCCTGTGGAATGGACCCCCTTATTGAATGGAGCGTTGTCTCCCATGCAGGCCTTGATTTGGAGCCAGGAAACCCAACTGTCCCTGTCCATCAGCATGACGGGCCCAGAGAAACCCAACGACCTTCAGAGGGGCGTATAGGGGTACGGCCGGGGGCAGAGGGGGATACAGGGGTACGGCCGGGGGCAGAGTAAGGTGACCAGACGCCCCCTGATTTTCAGGGACAGTCCCCGTTTTTGGTGACATGTCCCTGGCTGGAGCTGTCCACGAAAATGTCCCCCCGATTTTCTACTCCTCGGCGACGGCCGGCATTACTTTCAGATGCTACAGCGGGAGTGAAGATGCTTCAGCCATGGAGCTCACAGGGCGGGTGGAACGGAGAGAAAGCCCCCCTGCATATCATATCATGAAACTTTACAACCACAAACTAGAGACCTAGCGAATTCACGGAATGTGTGGTTATATATTAACAACAAGGGGGTTTCTGAGCAATTTCCAGAACAGAAGTACTCACCACCCAATCGCCCAAAAAATTCAATTCTTACAGAAATCTCCAAATGTAAAAAGTTTTTGATTGCAAATCACAGCACACATTTTTCTAATGGTGTTCCTCAAGGTGTTGGTGTCTTAAGGTCCTTACACATCGGGAGCGTTTTTTTCGTGCGATTCGCACGTCAATAATATTTTCCGAGACTATATCAGTCAATGCAACCGTGCATACCAACAGTGAAGTTTCGCTGAGAGTTATTGCGGTTTATTTTTTCGAACCACGGTCGATTTTTCAGAAATTTGCTTCCGACGTGCACACATCTGTGGCTGTGATTGACAGGTGGGTCAAAACTCGCATCGCAATTTCGTGCCGTATATTCGCATCGCTCTTGATGTGTAAGGACCTTTAATGTGGTATTATGGTATCAGTCGGCCTGCACCGTTAATTATGCACCATAGTTTATTACAGTACAGCAGTTACCATGGTCAAAATACATGACACCGAATCTGTTGCCCTTTTTAATTTCAGAGATAATAACATTGGATATTTTAATGATATACTGTATTGACTGCCGAACTGGAAATCTGGTCACCTATGCAGGGATACGGCCGGGGGCAGAGGGTAGTGGTGAGGTAAAAGAGGAGCTGGGTTAGGAGACTGGGCAGAGGCATTAGATAATGGACTATATAGATAGCTTATAGTACCGCAGGGATGACGCATTTTTGTCTCTCACTACAGCAAGAAGGTGGTGGGTCCTGGTGTGTTCCTGTTTATAAAAGCAATAAGCCACTTCAGGTCACATAACACCCTCTTAGCAGTTGTAAAATCATACAAATAACAGCCTGGAGTGTCTCTTTGCTTAAACATATAAACATAATGAACTATGACAGAGACGAGGACAGTTTAAACATAATGAACTATGACAGAGACGAGGACAGTTTACTATAGAGTGGAGCTGGGAAGGTTTTGCTATGCAGCTTCAACTTGGGTGGGGAGGAGGCGTTTAGGTGGAACAGACTGATTTACTCCCGAATCACTGTTTTCTCTCAAAAAAGGACCCCTAGTATGTTTGACCAAATAAACAAACCCTAAAGCCATTGCAAGTTATTAGCATTTTGTGTGTGTGGGATCGAGTGTGATAGACACCATGTGTGGGTGTGTGTTTGTACAGAGCTACTGGTGTATGTCTGCTTCACTGTCACACACACACACACACACACACACACACACACACACACACACAGCCACCTCGTGTCCCTCTGGGCGTGTGAAACGTCTGACTTCATAAGGGTAACAGACTAACAGGACATATTTCTTCTTGTTACACGTGTCTCCCCCACACCCACTTGTTGTCTGGATGGCTGAGTGGTCTCGATCAAGGGTTCCCAAACTTTTCAGCCCCTGACCCCCAAAATAATGGTGCCAGAGGCTCGTGACCCCCCCTAACCCCGGAGGTGTGTGCACATGAGAATTTCATAAACAAAACAAGCAAAACGTAACAATTATGTTTCCATGATAGCTAGGTGGTGACTGTCTTTTTATGCCTCCGCCGGCGATAGCCAGGCCGGAGGCATTATGGATCCGGGTTGTCCGTCCGTACGTCCGTCCGTACGTCCGTACGATGTTCGCTAATGCGATATCTGAGGAACGCCTTGACGGAATTTCAGCAAATTTTCCTCACACATCGACTTAGACTCAATGATGATCTGATTAGATTTTGGTGGTCAAAGGTCAAGGTCACTGTGACCTCTCGAACGCCATTTTCAAGATTGTTAACCCGATATCTCAGGAATGCCTTGACGGAATTTCATCAAATTTGCCTGAAACATTAACTTGGCCTCAAGGATGAACTGATTACATTTTGGTGGTCAAACTTCAAGGTCACTGTGACCTCACGAACGCCATTCCCAAGTTGGTTAACGCAATATCTCAAGAACGGCTTGATATAATTTCTTCTGATTTGCTCAAACATCGACTTGGACGCAAGGATGAACTGATTCCATTTTGCTTATCAAAGGTCAAGGTCACTGTGACCTCTCGAATGCCATTTTCAAGCTTGTTAACGCGATATCTCAGGAATGTATTGATGGAATTTCTTCGAATTTGCCTCAAACGTCCACTTGGACTGCAGGACATTTTGGTGATCAAAGTTCAAGGTCACTGTGACCTCACACACCCAATTTTCAAGCTTTGTAACGCAACATCTCACGAGCGCCTTGACGGAATTTCTTCCAATTTGCCTCAAATGGCGATTTGGACTGTAGAATGAACTAATGGCGAGGCATAAGTCCACGTTGCGGTCGTTCTAGTTTTCTTTCCTCATTGAAAGCAACAGGAGGCGGAGCCGCAACGTGCACAAAAACAAGCCGCCCCAGAAAAGCACTGCACCCCTGTGTTTTTTAAAGCATTTTCTGAAAATCGGAATTTTTTAAAATCACATTTACACAAAATTATAAAAGTGCTCCTCATTTCTGAAGATTATCTTGCTGACCACAAACTTTGCTGTTTCATAAAATGTTGTTAACCAGACACCTTATTAAATCATTTAACGAAAATGCCCCTGCAAAAATCCCATTGACTTTGAGACGAGGGAACCGGAAGTGCTAACATCCGGGTCTTAGGCAGGTCTTAGAACTCATTCCTGCGGGACTATCACGATACGTAAGTCACAATATGATATTATTGCGATGTTAAAAGATCGATACTTGGCGTCCGTATCTCGATACAATATTGCCAGGCAAAATATCGCAACACTATGCTGTATCGATCCCCCCCCCCCACATCCCTACTACTGTTGTGACCAGCCCCGCCCAGAGCAGAGCAGGCCCAGTGTCAGGATCAACGGGGTCTGTGTGACTGGGCTTTTAGCAGGAAGCCAGGGGTCAAAGGTTATCCATCTGAGCCGTGAGACGCTGCACAGACCCCCCCAACACACACACACACAGAACCCCCAAACACAGACTGATGCAGAGCTGCCTGTGCTTATCACAGCAGCCACGCTAACAGGACTCCAGCGCACGCACACACACACACACACACACACACACACACACACACACACACACACACACACACACACACACACACGTGCATATGAATGCAGCCTGCATAAAACTGTAGACTGTATAAAAATATGGACGTAACCACATTGGTTTCTACCCCCACCCGTCGTCTCCGCTCTGCTGATACCAACCTCCTCACCCCCATCACCAAAACCAAGCACCGCACCACGGGGGACAGAGCCTTTACAATATCTGACTTTTACCTCTAACCACCATTCCATCTCTGCAATCTATTGATTTGTATTTGTTTTGTATCTGTATTTGTTCTTGTTATTTAGTTTGTTGTATTATGTACTGTTTCTATGTTTTGTAAAGCGTCTTTGAGTTCCCCACAAAAGCGCTATATAAAACGCACCCCGAAGAAGGCCATCCTGATGGGATCAGGATGAAGGGGGACAGAGGAATCGCCATGATGACTCTTCAAACATGTTTCATTCATTTCACTTTTTGTTTTTGTTGTAAGGATGTTGGTTGTTAGGGTTAAGAGGCAAGTCAAACAATTTGGTTACATTTACATAGGAAAACTGCATCAATAAATATGCAATGTAGAATCCTTTGCAATGAATTCAACAAGGCTCACAAAATTCCAATTGCACACAAACACAAATTGGCTCTTGACCCCCCCCCCCCCCCCCCCCCCTCCTCACGTGCCATAATGAGGAAAAAGAGGAGGGGAAAGGAATTGAGAGTGAGAGAGATGTTCCCAGTAGCAGCCCCCATATTCCAGCCATCGCTTCCAGACTCCTTATCCGGAGCCTTATGAAAACAGAGGAGGGGGAAGGGAGGTGGGAAGACAGGAGGACGGATAGGAAGAAAAAAACGATGGAGACCGTCCACGGAAGGAGGAGGAATCCGCAGTATGCGCACTCTTTAAAGTGGGTGTTGGGTGCCATAACTTCTCTGGCACATCGTCTCCTTGTCTGAGAACTGGAGGTGGGGTGTGGGGTGGGTGAGTGGGGGTTGGTGTATGGGAGGAAATAGGTGGTGGGGGGGGGGATCCAGAGAAAGCCCCGCGTAGACGAACAACAACAAGGAAGTGTAGGCGTCACGGCGCAGACATTCACTCCCTCTGGAGTGACCCGTGTTGTGACTGCGCTTGCACTACACACACACACACACACACACACACACTCACACACACACACACACACACACACACACACACACACACACACACACACGGTTGGTTGGTCTGTCTGTCAGTCAGTCATCAGGATACCTCAAAAATGTATGAACAGATTTGCACGAAACTTTGTAGAAAAGTAGGTCATGGGCCAATTTAGAACTGATTAGCCTTCCATGCCAATGGCCAAAAGGGGGCGCAAACTCTTGCATCAAAGAGTGAATGAGTGAAATTGTATTAGCATTCTGCTGTTTCTATTCAGCTTTTTTAAATACTCAGACTGTTTGCTATGAATCAGGCAAGCCTACAGTGTGGATGGCTGAACCATCTTTGACATGTGCCATTTACGCGGCCTCGCCCGTCCTGCAGCTCGCCAAGCTGGCCCTGCAGCTCGCATTCGCAGCTCGGCTGCTGTGTGGCCAATGAGACCAGCATCACTGATGATGTCAGATTTATGACATCACTGATGATGTCACAGTGGGATTTATGAGGGATTTATCACATCATTGATGATGTCACAGTGGGATTTATGACATCACTGATGATGTCACAGTGGGATGTATGACATCAGTCATGATGTCACAGTGGGATTTATGACATCACAGTGGGACAATCACAGTGGGACTGAGAAACAGACAGACAGAGCCCTAGCTCCCATTTATATACTGATGATGATGATGATGGTTAAAGGTAGAGGTTGGTGAAATGTGTAATTGATTATCCTCTTGGTTTTAATTAGCTTTTGAGTTATTGAATGCTTGTCTGTTGAACTTGTATTATGTATTGAAAGTGTTAATATGTGTTCTTTATGTAGAACAGGTCTCTCTTGTCTGTTGAACTTGTATTATGTATTGAAAGTGTTAATATGTGTTCTTTATGTAGAACAGGTCTCTCTTGTCTGTTGAACTTTTATTATGTATTGAAAGTGTTAATATGTGTTCTTTATGTAGAACAGGTCTCTCTTGGAAAAAAGAGAGCCCGATCTCAAAGAGATTAACTTGTATAAATAAAGGACAAATGAAATACTGACAAATTATTCCATGTCACTGCTGTCTGCTGCCTTAGTAGGCTATCTTCAAAATGTAAACTTTTCAGGAACTCTGAAAAATAGCCTTGCCTTTAGTTTGATGTCTATGCCGTCTATCCAATGGGATTTGTATTCTTTCAACCCATAAACAGCCATGTAATAGTTCAACTGAAATTAAAACATGGAAACCACCAAGCTGGAGTTTTTCCACATGACAAGAGCAATATTCTTCAGAAGTACAAACTGTTTGTAGTCTCCCTAAGAAAAGGCTGTTGAGGGTCAAATGAGCACAACAATACATACTCCCTACACCCTAAACAAGCTCATAAAGGCAGTTATATTAACAAGCGTTTCCTGTCTCAAGTACCAAAGTTTCCTTCACTGAGCGACAATGCTTTCCTGGCGTGTAGCCTTCCCTCCACTCCAGCTCTGTTTATTAGTGAAAGAGGGAGAAAAGAAAGAGAGGAAGAGAGGAGGAAGACGACTTTAGCACAGATAGAGCGGGAGAGAGCAAAATAAGGAATGAAAATAAGAGCAAATACAGAAAAAGAGACATAGTCCAGGTAAACGAGACCAAAACAGGGACTAGTGGAATCACTCCGATTTGGCAAAATAGTGATGTGCGTGTCATGAGCGAATTGTTCGAAACTCAAGACTGGTGACTCTGGAGTCGTCTTCAAGATTCAAGATTCAAGATTTTTATTGTCTCTCCATGGTACAAGTATCACGTGTGAAATTCTTGTGCTGTGGACTCCGTTTACAACATAGTACAAATGTGACAGGGCATATGAGTGCAAAAACAACAAGAGACACAACTCGCAATAGGCAGTATAGTGATAAGACAAGTCAGAGACAGTGGCATATTCACTGCACATTGGTGCACATGTCATGTGCATACTTTAGACGTGCTTAAACATTTTAAATTTGGCGTATTTGACATACAGGTGCAAATAGCATATTCCTTATTAAACATACAATTAAACTCGGCGTTTTAAATTCGGCGTATTTGACATACAGGTGCAAATAGCATATTCCTTATTAAACATACAATTAAACATTAGACATACGTTATGGTAGCAGCTACAGTACGGTACAGTACGGCTACTACACTATTTGTGTATGTTAAGGAGTCTCGTGGCCTGCGCGAAGAAACTGTTCCTCAAGCGATTTGTGCGTGCTTTTGGAACCCTGTATCTTCTCCCTGAGGGTAACAGGGAGAACAGGCTGTTGTGGGGATGGTTTGTGTCTTTGATGATCTTCAGGGACCTCCTGAGGCACCGCTATTTATACAGTTCATGCAGTTCTGGCAACTCACATTCTGTTACGTGCTGGGCCGCGCGTCTCACTCTCCGTAGCGCCCTGCGGTCCATGGTGGTACAGTTCCCGTACCAGGTGGTGAAGCAGCCAGTCAGCAGGCTTTCAATGGTGCCTCTGTAGAAGTCCGTAAGGATTTCTGGCCTTAGCCCAAATTTCTTCAGGCGCCTGAGTCCATGTATTCGCTGTTGGGCCTTTTTGACAACAGTGGCGGTGTGGCCGGCCCAAGTCTCTATAGAGAGCCAAAGTCACACTGTCTTCCAGGTTAGGTTTATTTTTTTTATTTTTTTTTATCCGCGCGGAGAGGAACTGGTGGGAATAGCGTGATCCTCCCACGTGCTACATCCTGCCGGTGAAAATCCTCGCAGTCAGGTGAAATGAGACGCCTGGTAACTGCACATATAGGCCCCTATCTTCCCACTGGCCTTAGGCGCTAAACTGCCGTTAAGCGGAAAAAAACACGCTTTGCGCCTGCCTCGGGAAGATAGCATCATGTTTTTAGGCCCCCGAAATGCGCTTTACGCTGAAGAGGCATGGCACAGTGCCAGAATAGGCCAGAATGGGCGTTTCGGCCTTAAATACCAGCCTAACGCTATCTTCCCCCCTGGCGTTAATTTAGCGTTTAGCGCTTTTCAAAACCAGGCCTTATTCAGTGCACTGGGGATATTATTGTGCGTAATTGCGCGCAGCTCTCCTCTGCCATCTCACTCTCTCTCCCCCTCTCTCTCTCTCTCTTCACTCCCTCTCTCTCGCGCGTCAGACAGGCACAATGACCGATGAAAAAAGAAAAGTTGTTATACCGTAGTTTGAGCCCCTGTCATTCAGAGCTGCTGCATCATCCTACCTGTGCAGTGGGGGAGAAGAAAAGGTAGCGAGAGAAAACGATATAATTCTGTCCAAACTTTCACCAATCTAATCTCATCATGACATCCAGGGATAGGCTATATTTTTCTAGTCGATGCGTTTAGAACATGCTTTTCACTTTGATCTTGCTACACTATAGTGTAGCGTATTTACATGCTTGCTGTATTTAAACTGCAGTGAGATTTGTTTGAGAAGCATAATAATATGGAATAATATATACGGAGACAGACGGGGATGAAAGAGGGAGGGGGGGAGCTCAGAGCGATTTGGTCGGGCTGTTCTGACCGGATTGGATCGCTCCGTGGAATGGAACATGAAAGGGATATTGTGATTCGTTTACTGCACTTCTCCAATGAGCACGTTGTCAATAATTCTACGCTTAAAAGGCGTGGTTATAATGCTTAAGGCTGCGTGTAGCGCCGACAGGAAGATAGGGACAGCGCCGGTCCACGACCACTAATATGGGCTGCGCCTGGCGCTAAGCGCTAATTCAAGGCCAGTGGGCCGATAGAGCCCATAGTCTACAACTCTCCCCATATCGGCAGAGTGGGTGGAGCAACGACCGGCACAGCAGGAGTACTTGGCCTTGACAATTGGTGGAGAAAATGGGAGAAAAAGTCTGATTTTCTTTTTATATATTTTTTTAAACAACTTGGGCCTGGTCGGGGTGGAAGGGAACTGGTGGGAATAGCGTGATCCTCCCACGTGGTACGTCCTGCCAGTGAAGCTCCCCCTGTCATGTGAGAAGAAGCAGCTGGCACCTGGGCATGTGTCGGAGGAAGCATGGTGCTAGTCTTGGCTCTCCCCAGATTGGCAGAGGATGGAGCAGTGACAGGGGCAGCACGGAGAAAAATTGGGGAGAAACCCGACCAAATCCGGTGCCAATCGGCCGGCCGGGTCCCCTGGAGCTAGCGCAAATAGTGACATCACCAGGAAGTGTATGACATCATCAGGGTGTATTACATCACAAAGGAGAGTATTAGTTAGTTTAGTTAGTTAGTTTATTTCGATCAGAAAGAAAAGAATATTCACAGAATAGAAAAAAACACAGAAAAAAACAAAAAGATACATAAGGCTGACCGAAAGGGTTTTAGGGCTGAAGCTAGCTAGCTTATTAAATGCCCTTACCCTTATTCCTTTACGTTATGGCCCCTATCGTTGCATCGGCGCAGTTTCTAGGCCGAGCGGCAGGCGCAGATCAAAGCAGTGGGCGTGGAAAGGCGCACTTGATATCGTCGTGCTGGCGCTAGATGCAGCCCAAAGCATTACAACCACGCCTTTTAGGCGTAAAATTATGCACCGTCATGCTCATTGGATAAGTGCAATAAACGAATCGCACGCTTGCCTTTTTAGCTCCAATTCCAGTGATCCCGCAAAACCAGACGAAAGCCAAACGCTCTGCCCCCCCCCCCCCCCCCCTCCCTTCATCCAGCCTGTCTGTCTGCATTATAGGCTATTATTCCATATTATTATGCTTCTCAAACCAATCTAACTGCAGTTTCAATACTGCAAGCATGTAAATACGCTACACTATAGCAAGATCAAAGTGAAAATAATGTACTAAACGCATCAGCTAGAAAAATATAGCCTATTAGATTGGTGAAAGTTTGTCCAGAAAGATATCGTTTTCTCTCCCCTGCTGCAGGTAGAATGATGCACATAAATATACCCTACATTATGTAAAGTCATTGCATAAATGTGTTTTTATTGTAAAACTAAATGTGGAGTAGGGCGAAGTTATTGGAGCGCACATCACAGTATAGCAGATGACAGTAGAAGCTTCCGAAGCGCGTTCCGCTGTCACTTACCTAAATCACGTTAAATCCACACAGGGTATATATAGGCTCAAGAGGACATATATGTTTCACATAGGGTGGTGTTTCATTTCATGTTTTATTTGGTCCAATATTGAAATGTTCGACAATTGCAGGTTGTCTTACCATTACACATTATTTTAGATCTACCTTTTATCTTACCATTACACATTATTTTAGATCTACCTTTTATATCTATTTCGGCTCTATTTAGTAGCGAAATGGAGGACCCAATTGCATGCTGGGAGTGGACATTCACAGGCAGTAAACTTACAACTGCTATTTCCTATGGGAAGCTGGGTGCTGCTATGTGTTGTGTCTGTTTGAGCGAGGGAGTCAGAGAGAGAGAGAGAAGGGTGACTCAGAGGCAGAAGAGCACTGGTGCACTGAATAGGCCTGGTTTCAGAGAGAGACAGAGAAGGGTGACAGGGGAGAGGCACAAGTGCACTGGCGCAGTGAATAGGCCTGGTTTTCAAAGGCGCAAAGCGCTAAATTTAAGGCAGGTGCCAAGATATCAGTACGCTGAGATTTAAGGCCGACACGCCCACTTTGGCCCATTCTGGGACTGCGCCACGCCCATTCGGCCTAAAGCGCATTTGGCAGCGTAAAGCCATATTGATATCGTCCCAAAACAGGCGCAAGGCACGTTTTTTTGCGGTTAAGGCCCGTTTTAGTGCCGAAGGCCTGTGGGAGAATAGGGCCCTATATGTAAACATATGCAGTACATATGCATACACATGGATACATACATGCATTGATTTACACACACAAATAGCACATGCTCCTAATTTTTTTATACATGCCCATACACACATAGGCTACCTACCACATATACATATAATTACACATACATAGCTAATACCAAACATTCTACAGGAAATACAAGTGACCCATAAGTCCTGATTATGTACCATCACGTCTATACTTCTCCAGAATAATGTTTCTATACTTTTTTTTGAATTGCACAAGATTTTTACTTTCTTTGATCTCGTCAGGTAATTTATTCCACAGTTTCACACCACAGACAGATACGCACATGCTCTTCAGAGTGCTATGAACAACTGGTTGTTTGAAATTCAATCTCCCTCTCAGCTCATAACCACCTTCTCTATCACTGAACTGTTTTTGTATATTACCAGGAAGTAAATTATGTCGCGCTTTATACAGAGTTTGGGCGGTTTTGAACTCCACCAGATCCCAAAACTTCAGCGTCTTTGATTTATGAAACAGTACATTTGTGTGTTCATGATAACCTACCTTATTCACTATCCTTATTGCTCTCTTTTGCATGTTGCATATTGTCTGTAAGTTGCTTCTATAGGTGTTTCCCCATACTTCAACACAATAAGTCAAGTATGGTAAGAAGAGTGTACAGTACAGTGTTTGCAATGATTTGATGTTCAAAAAGTGCCTTGTTTTGCATAGAATCCCCACAGTGCTTGCTAACTTGGACCTGATATATCTGACGTGGTTTCCAGCTAAAGTTGTGGTCGATTATTACTCCTAAAAATGTGTTCTCATGTACTCTTTCTAGTTTAACACTGTCAATCATTAATTCTACGGGAGTATTCAGATGTTTATTGGTTTTGACAAAGATCATAAATTTAGTTTTTTTTGTGTTTAATGATAGTTTATTTGCATCAAACCACAACTTTAGCTTCCCCAATTCTACTGTGACAGCCTCTAACAGCTGCTGAAGATTTTCACCTACACAGAATATATTTGTGTCATCAGCAAAAATTACATATTTCAATATTTTTGAAACATTGCATATATCATTAACTCATTCACCGCCAGTTTAGGACTGCCAATATTTAGCACAGGCCAAAGATTTTCATAATTGTTGGTCATCTTTCAAGACCCACAGTAAATTATCTATTAGCACCAGAGTGATTTGCAATACCTCAAAATGAAGATGTACGTCTCTGGGTTCACCAGGGAAAAAAAAGTGAGCTTTTAGCATGTTCTGTACTCTACTTATAGCCATTTATATACACCCTGTTTTCCCCCAAAATGTCTCTCTGAGAAAAGAAATTGCAGAAAATGGCATTTATGTATTTATGCACACAATCTCATGCAGAACTCGCTCTCAATTCTTTTATTTTGAACTGTATTGACATCAGACATGTAAATATTATTCGTTAGGACACAAATGACAAAAAAAAAAAAATATATATATATATATATACACATGAAGTGCTTTTTTTTTACATTCAACAATACAGTTTACTCGGTGTGAGTGAGTGTGCAGACAGACAGACAGACAGACAGACAGACAGACAGACAGACACACCGAGAGACAGACAGACAGACAGACAGACAGACAGACACACACACACACACACACACACACACACACACACACACACACACACACACACACAATCCCCCTTTTAGATTTCTAACCCCACATATGATAAGCAATAACCACGCCCTGTGGCGCTGGGATTGGCCAGGAGCAACACTGGAGGGCACGCAGCCCAGCGATTACATGAACCAACTGAATAGCTCTTGAGAAAGGACAGCGGGCTGCTCTGACTCCCGCTTCTGCCTTGTGCCTTGCTGTTGTGTGTTTATTTTGCACCCTTCCTCGTCCATGTCTCCCTGTCATATCCCCTGCTATCTGATCGTTCCCGTTTTCCCCTCGGCTATTCAACACGTCCTCACCGCCCTCGCAAACTGATCGATCATTTCCTCATTCCTCCGATGATCAAACACATCTCTTGATTACTTTCTCCCGGCTGGCACAGAGGAAGGCGACTCCAGCTCGTGCAGCGCGCCGAGGCGCGTTTCAATGGCGTTTCTCCTGTCTGCACAAGGAAGCGTTACCAGTTTTCTGCTTTTCCTCCTGCTCAATTTCAAAACAACAGCTGCGGTATGTGTTTGTTCACGTGTTGTCTTAGATGATAGGGACCTGATACCATGTGACAGGCTGGGGAAGTGTTTAAACTACGCCCTGCAGTAATAAAAACAAAAACACGTCAAACACGTCATTGGCGGGGAGGGCTATTTCTGATAACACGTCAAAGACGTCATTGGCGGTGAATGAGTTAATGTACAGTATAAACAGTTTTGGTCCTAAAATCGACCCTTGTGGTACACCGCAAGTAATATCTAAGGGGGAAGATGTTGTAATGCCCACCTGCACAAACTGTTTTCTGTTTTCAATGTAACTTTTTAGCCAATTTAGCCCCACCCCTCTGATCCCATACCTCTCTAGTATGATGTCGCACTGCGACTGACATCATCAGCGATGACACATGACATCGTCACATGACCTATAATCGGTGATGTCACGATAAGCTACCAGAAATAACATCTGCAGCGTTAGGGAAACAGTGGATGGATAAATCCAGAAGGAGGCGGTAATGCAACATAAAGGATGCCAACTGCTATAAAAGACCACAGAAGAAGAGCGAGGCTTTACAGTAATGTCTACATTCACCCATTCACATTCACACAGCGACAGTATGCAGCCATGCAAGGTGCTAACTGCTCGTCGGGAGCAGTTAGAGGTTCAGTGTTTTGCTCAAGGACACTTCAAAACACAGCCCAGAGGAGCGACCCTCAAATCAGAAACCTTCCGATTCGTAGACAGCTCTACCTCTTGAGCTACTGCCACCCCTTTCTGCTGATGAAGTTTGAGTTTCTGTAGGTGGCGCTCTTTTAATTTGTTTGGCCATTAAACTCCCTAAAAACACGACAGGTCCTATCGCCGTCAAGCGATATTTGCTTTTTGCCCTTGCGCACCGTAACGCCGTGTCTATGCTATCCTTGGACGAGTGCAGACTGCCATTTTGCGCTCCGACCATGATAGCAGCCACTTTCGCACCGGTTTTTCCGCCTCGACGCAGCTGTGGGTGTGCCGTATGCTAAACCAGGCGTTGCTGTGCTAAATACTCACGTTTGCTATCGTCTCTATGCACGCAACACCCCACTGCGCTTGAGCGCAGCATTATTCTCCGCGCAGTGCAGCGCAGGGGAAATCGTTAGATACGTTATAACGCACGGATGCCCCATTAAAATACAAACACCAGGACATCAGATTCTGCTGCAAAAATCGTGGAACAGTAGATTATTCGGTGAAAAGCTTTTATCACATGTAAAGAGCCAAAAACATGCTGCTGATATTGTTTCTCTCTCTATCTCTCTCCAAAACCTCACACACGCACACGGCGCACACACACACACACACACACACACACACACACACACACACACACACACACACACACACACACACACACACACACACCTAAATTGCCCAAATGAATTAATCGCCAATGCTATATTTAATAGCCTAATATAATATTAGTCTACAATTATTTTCCGCCCTACATTAATCTGTCAGCTCTCATCTCCTTCTCTCTCCAAACCCCCCCTCGGCTATGTCACTCACTCACCCTCGCTCAGTGATAAACGAAATAAATTCTACTGAAACGAATGATCCAACCAGATGTCGGGTTTTCCGTGGAAATATAAACAAGAACAAATAGGCTACAAAGGGGTTAATGGGAAATGAAAACTTGGAGATTTTAGCCTAGTTGCAATATTATTGTCAATCAAATGTCCTTGTTTCACATTTCTATTTTCCAGTCAATCAAAGAACCTGAATTGCATCAAATTTAAGCTGAAAATTACAGATGTTTTTAACAGGTATATGATGCGATGGTTGTTGTGAGATGTCCAAATTACGCATGGAGAGAATTACAGCATGCATCACGCAAACTATTTAAAAGGGAATGCGAGTTGGGAATCTGATTGGTTTGATTGATGTATGCCCAGGCATTGCCAGTGAATAATGCAGGTGGTTAAGACCGCCCAAATCCCATTTACTCTGTGCGCAGGTGGCATTTTGCGGGGCACGGAGAATAGCAGATGACTTGGCACGCCTCAAATGGCCAAGATAAGGCCGACATCTCATGCCTTACTGTACATGTTGTGTACCTGAAGCTCGTCACTTTTTCATGACTTTCACGACAGTCTTGACCATAAGCTTGGTCTAACCATAAGCACAGTCACCCCATGCCTCAATCCAACACCTCCGAGCACTGTCTGAGATGCTCACAGAGCTCTCCGAAGCATGCCCACCCAGGGGAAACCCCCTTCAGCCATCGCTGCTCATGCTAATGAGACAGTTCTTCTACTTATTTCAAACAAATGGGAATCAGCAAATACAAGGTTTCCACTTTAATTAGCTAGCTTAGTCCTGTCTATTGTGAAAATGTTACTTTATTGTTTGTGTCAATTACAGGCCACCATAGCTCAAGGGGACTGTGGTATTGTGTAGGAGGGGAGAAGCTCTTTCAATGCTGCAATTCCTATCCACCTTATTTTTGAATGCCCCACTGTAAAAAAGAATCGTGGGTACAAGGTCCGGTTTAACGTGACTCATTGTTGCCGCTTGCCATTTCCTTTGTTATACTCTGGCTGCAGACCCGAATTATAAACCGGAAGCTGGAGTCCGTTATAAAAGTTATAAATATAGTCACGTTATAAACAACTAACCAACGCTGGAGGTCCGTATGGAAACTCGAAATGTGTGTTACTCGAAATGGTTAAAAGTTAAATCAATTTGGTGGCGTTTTACTGCCATGTAACATAGCTAGCTAGCCGCTAACATTAGCCACAGTTAGTAGCCGACTACCCACAATGCATTACGTTATCCCAGCACCCGAACGACACGGCTGTAGAGCAGAATGGCTCTGCTGTAAAAGGGTAAAATCCTCATAGACGTTTTTTTTGTCAGGGGCTGGGGGGTTATCTAAATTGGTTACACCGGAAATAGAACCCATACTTAACGTAAGGCAAAATGGCCGCCAAAAATAAGGTGGATAGAGGTCGATAGTTGCCATAGGTTACTTTAACGGGGCATAAGTTGAATCATTGTGTTACATCAATCGGCAATAAAGAGTGGTAAAACAGGCATTTATATTGTCTCTTGTCTCTTACATTATCTGCCTCAACACTCTCCTCTCGCCCTCATATCTCCTCGCTCCCTCACTTCCTCTTCTACAATCTATCTCTCTCAACAATTGACTCTTAAAATACCTTCCCACTCACATGTGCTCTCCCCAGCAGAGGTAAACAAAGACTTACAGTGCCTGGACCCTCACTTTTGACTGCATACCACTAATCTCACTTGGTGGAAAGTATGACAGTGGCATTCTGGGAACATCTAACATTACAGACGTATGGCTTTTTATGAATGACCATCTAACATTACAGACGTAAAGCTTTTTATGAGTGTGCTCAGTGGAAGCATGCAGCACCTTTTGGCTGCGGCTGAGAGAGAGGATTCTCAGGCCACCGCGGCAGCTTTAGCACCCACGTCTACCATGAGGCAGAGATGAGTGACACGTCTAGCATGAGGCAGAGATGAGTGACACGTCTAGCATAAGGCAGAGATGAGTGACACGTCTAGCATGAGGCAGAGATGAGTGACAGAGCGAGGACACACTTGCGAGATCCATCCAGCGTTACCAGGTGTATGATAATTATCGTATTTGTGCGATAATTTCGCCCTCTGTACGATACACGATCAATAATGCCCAAATTCCCATAAATAATTTGATCATTTTGTGCCACTTAGTTGTAATCAATACACTAATATGGATCCTATATGTCTGTCTGTTTATACATGTCTTCACAACGTCTTTCATGTTTCACGTCTTTCATGTTTAAAATGTCATTGTCCCTAGGACAATGACATTTTAGTTCTATTTTAGTTAGTATTTTTGCTGTTCCTTTACCTCAGTGGAAGTACTTACTGGTGTAAAATGTACTTTAAAAGTAAAAAAGCACATCATCATCATCATCATCTTGTTGTATATATGTAGCACCTGACCCATGTAGCTATTAAAGTTACTAAATGAATAACGGGGGTTGTAGTACTATGGGCGGGGCCCTGGGTACTTTTATCTGTGGCTGTCCGTGTGACCTGTATAACAAAATAAAGTTACCAGTGTAAAAACTCTTACACTAATAATAGTTTACAAATAAATTATGGTGCCTCCACTTAGCAGGAAGATATGATATATATCTCTCTTTTTGAACCTACTAAGAATTGTGTTTATAACTCCTTTTCCCTCTAAATACACCTTAATGAAATGTAAATATGACACACACAGTATTTTATATATAAATACTGAATTTAGTTATAAAAATAAACATACATCACATACAAAACAAAATACACGGTATGCGGTATACAAATTAAATGTTTCCCATATTTCTGTTAACCTTTTCTCAAAATGTCCTTTTTCCCAAAATAAAATAAAACTTAAATAAAACTTGTTGCAGGCCTGAGTCGACGCTCGTGAGCGGTGAGGCCTAAAACAAATGGCCGCTTCACTTGCCAAGCAAGCTGAAAATAAAAGGTAGCACGTGCACTGTTAGTTCTTACTCACAGTCCTTGGGTGAAACAGGGCAAAAGATGGGGTAACCTGGCGATGTAAGGTGAGGGGGAACGATGAGTGAGCTTGACGCCGACCACCGACGGGACCCAGTCCTGATGTAGGATAGCCGAGCCTGGAGACGTCTTCTCTCTTCCAAAAGAGTCCAAGGAGAGCTTCCTGGTCCTCAGTCTAACATGTACATGACAGTTTTTCTTAGTCACTTAACTCATACTAAAACTCATGTCGAGCTTCAAACCAGTGAAAAGCATTAACACACACTACCAACGCACAGTAACATCAGCTGCTACTATAGTTAAGCATGAGCTAATATCACTAGCATGCTAATTGCTAATAGCATTTTACTTTACACACTACATCATGATGAAGTGCCACAAACAATACACACATAGGCTATTTACCTTCTGCAAGTTGCCATATATCCATGAACCTTCGGTAAACTCTGCATCCACCTCATTAATGGACATAAAACTCCAGCAACTTATACAATGTTCATACGTTCTGATTTCCTCTCGTCGTCAGACGACAAACCATGTGCGTCAGACCAAACAGAGTCTCCTCTACATCCCGCCCCTTCACCTCTCTGATTGGCTAAACACATTAGTAACAACCAATGACATTTACAAAAGGGAATGATTGACAAGGTTAGGTTTTCTAGGCTAGGTTGAACGTCAACCACGCTGCTTCTTGTGCACACTGCACAGCAAACAAACATGAATCTTAAAGGACCATCACCAAAATAATGACAAAGATATATTCATCTGCTTATAGCATGCTTTTAAGTCAATATGAACTGTTTTAACAGGGTTGAACATACATTTATACATTTCAAGATTATTTATTCATCTTAATTATTTATTTACATATTTATTAGCCTAAAATGAAATGCTTTTTTAGACTGGGCTACACCCTCCCCCTTCTGAATATCTAGATGTCCTCATCTAGCTCTATCTCCTATGTCTAGGTTGGATGGGTGTTTCTTTTCTTTTCTGGCTAGATAGTTTCTTGGAAGGCTTAGCGTTTCTGACTGACGTATTAACATCTCTGTCTTGTGAACTAAGGTTCAACTGAATAACCATGCCTTGATGAACAATGGTCACAGGTTCCTCAGTAGGACGTCCAGGATTGTCATAAGTTAAGCGAATGGCTGGCTTCCTGTCACGCTGTGACCTTCTGATCATAGGTGTCTCTCTCTCTGGGGTATTATGAGCTGGGTGAGGTCCCTGCTCCACATCAGTGTCCTCAGCAGTGTCATTTGTTTGCACCTCCTCATTCCCTGAGTGATGAGAGGCGACATCATCTAACAATCCCTCATTTTCTGGTGCTAATTCTGGGTCACTCTCAGACACACTAGAATTTTCATCTGCAGAATGTGTGTGGTTTACAGATTGTTGGTAAGGATCTAAGACATATCTCCTGGTTTCATCCCTATCCAAGGAGTGACATTCGTGTACCTCCTCAAGCTCTGAGTCTGACAAGGAGGAAGTCTCATCAGACACTTGTTCAGGTGGCAAGCCATGCCTCTGACGCCTACGAGCACACTGCATCCTTGTGACTGGGGGTTTCCTGACTTCAGGATCACCAGGGGGGTTTGGCAATCTGATCAAATAACCAATGGGCAGAAGATGGTCCCTATGAAGAGTCTTGACATTTCCCATGCCATATTCGGGTTTGACTCTATATACAGGTATGTTAGGCAACTTTTTGATCACTACATACGGTGTAGACCTCCAGCGGTCTTGCAGTTTATGTTTTCCTGTCAGGCCAACATTTCGCACTAAGACCCTGTCACCTTCTACTAATGGCTGGTCTCTTACCCGCTGATCATAACGTGATTTGTTTCTCAGATGGTTTTTGGTTGCTGATTCAGTGGCTAACTGATAAGCTTCCTGCAACTCCTGCCTCATCTTATTGACATACTGGAGGTGAGACGCTTCACTCTCTCCATCAAGGAGAGCACCGAAACAAATGTCAACAGGGAGCCTTGCCTCTCTCCCGTACATTAAGAAATACGGAGAATATCCTGTAGCGTCGTTTTTTGTGCAATTGTACGCGTGTACTAATTGACTGATGTGTTGACTCCAGTTCTGTTTCTTTACAGATTCTAACGTTCCAAGCATCGACAAAAGTGTTCTGTTGAAACGTTCTGGTTGGGCATCACCCTGAGGGTGGTATGGTGACGTGCGCGATTTTCGGATTCCGAGCATAGAGAGAAGCTCTTTAATCAAACGGCTCTCAAAATCTCTGCCTTGGTCCGAATGTATTCTAGCTGGCAGACCATAATGCACAAAGTATTTTTCCCACAAGACTTTAGCAACAGTGAGAGATTTCTGATCTTTAGTGTGAAATGCTTGCGCATATCTTGTGAAATGATCTGTCACTATGAGCACGTTTGAAATCCCCTTGCTGTCTGGCTCTATCTGCAAAAAGTCTATGCAGACTAAATCTAACGGACCGCTGCTAGTGATCTGGTTCAATGGGGATGCTCGCTGCGGGAGCGTCTTTCGGGAGACACATCTACCACACGTTTTGATGTACTGCTCTACTTCTGCGGTCATACGTGGCCAATAGAACCTGTCTTTGAGCAGTTCAGAGGTTCTTTCTACACCTAAGTGTCCACCATCATCATGTAATGACCTTAATACTACCGTTCGGTACCTCTCTGGCAGGACCAATTGTTTGGTTTCTCTACCTTTCTGTGTCTTTTTTATTCTGTAGAGTATTCCATCTTTCAGCTCTAGCTTTGAGCTTTCTCGCCTGAGCAATGCAACATCAGGCGGATCAGTATTGGACTGAACTGGGGGCCTACCAGACTCAAGGGCTTATTTTACTGGTCTGATGACTGGGTCTAGGTCTTGAGCAACCCTCAGTTCTTTTGGGCTCAACTGATCAATGGTGCTCGCACCTAAGCTCACTGGACAGGCATAAACTTCAGGAATTGCTGTTGGAGGAACTCCAAGCTGATCTACTAGCCTAACCTGAGCATTAGGTGTTTCTAGGGCACATACTTTCTTACAGATGGCTTTAATGCCTGATGGCGGAATATCTGTCCAGCCCTCTGTATCCTCTTTGGTGTTCTTACGGGACAGCAGGTCAGCGTCAATGTTCTGACTACCCGGACGATACTGGATGTTGAACTCGTAAGTGGCTAAGGCAGCTAACCAACGATGTCCTGTCGCGTTTAGACGTGCTGACGTGAGCACATAAGTTAGAGGGTTATTATCCGTCCTTACAGTAAACTTAGCTCCGTACAGGTAGTCGTGGAACTTGTCTACCACTGCCCACTTCAGTGCTAAAAATTCCAGCTGATGTACAGGGTAATTATATTCCAAGCTGCTAAGCTTGCGACTTGCAAAGGCCACTGGCCTCAGGCCCTCCGGATACTCTTGGTTCAATACAGCACCTAAGCCATTCATGCTAGCGTCTACATGTAAAATGTAGGGCTTAGTGGGGTCTGCGAAGGCTAGTACCGGGGCATGTAGGAGACAGTCAATGATCTTTCGGAAAGCCTCTCGACAAGACTGATCCCAACGCTCTCCAAACGGTTCTGACTCTTTGAAGTATGTCTTGTTTGCGTCTTTTGCTTGGGCTTTCCTCCCTTTCTGAGCTGGCGGATAGCCTTTGGTGAGCTCAGTTAGCGGACGTACAATGCTGGAGTAGTTCAAGATGAATCTCCGGTAATATCCGCAGAAACCAAGAAATGATTTCAAAGATGAGAGGTCTGTTGGCTCTGGCCAGTTTTTCACAACTTCCACCTTTTCAGGGTCGGTGGCAATACCGGACTCTGAGACTATGTGGCCTACGTACTTAACTCTGGGTTGCCCAATTTGGCATTTGTCAATTGACACTTTGAGGCCAACCTCTTCAAGGCGATCAAGGACTTTCAAGAGGCGGCTCTCATGCTCCTCGAGAGTCTTTCCGAAGACTATGATGTCGTCAAGATAGACTAAGGCCTGGAGAAGATGCATATCACCAACGGCTTTTTCCATAAGCCGCTGAAAAGTTGCTGGCGCTCCTGTAATGCCCTGTGGCATTCTCTCGAATTGATAGAATCCGAGAGGGCAGATGAACGCGGTCTTCTCCTTGTCCTTCTCGGCCATGGCTATCTGATAATAGCCGCTACGAAGATCCAGTACCGAGAACCATTTGCTACCTGAGAGGCAGTCCAAGGCGTCATCGATGCGAGGCATGGTGTATTGGTCTGGTATAGTGCGACGATTCAAGGTGCGATAGTCGATGCAGATTCTGACGGTACCGTTCTTTTTGCGCACCACCACAATTGGTGAAGCATAAGGGCTTCGGGACTCTTTTAGAATTCCAATGGCTAAAAGCTGCTGTATATGCCGTCGTACATCATCGATATCAGCTGGTGCTAAACGACGTGATCTCTCCCTGAAGGGGGTGGGGTCACTTAAGCGTATTTGATGCTCCACTCCAGTTGCCAATCCAACGTCCCATTCATCAAGAGAGTAAACATTTCTCCGTTTGGCTAGCTCTTGGCGCAGCCGATTCTTCCATTCTTCTGGGAGGGCTGAATCGGCAAAATCAAAGAGCTCTGGATCGATGGTGTTAGCGGGTGAGTCGGCTGACTGGGGCTGAACCACGGTATCTACCGCATACATATCAGCAAGAACTGTTCCAACCTGAATTAATCTGAGCTTCCGAGACTCATTATGTAGAAGCACTCTGAAGCTATTTGCATCAATATCAATCTTGGGTAAAACACCCGGTTGTACTAACACACCAGCAGGTAGCTGCTGGGTGGCGGATGCATCAACCAGAACAATGTCTGTAGACATAGAGGTCTGTGGCTCTACTTTACAGAGAGCATAGCGCCTCTCACCTGGGGCTAGAGCGAATGGACCAGGACCTTGCCATTTCACTTGTCCGATTGCCTCATCCAATGCCTTCGACTGAGGGAGCTGTGTTTCTAACTCTATCTGTTCATACACTGCCTGTATTCTCATGGAGTGTACTTTGCGCTCATTGCTACTCTCTTTGGAAAGCTCAAACAATCTGCGGAACAAGAAAGCATTTGTGCCGACGATGACAGGAGCTTGGTGGGAATGTTGTGGCTCTGGACAGATGAGAGCAAGAACGACAACAGGGCCTTCAACTCCGGCCATGTCCTCTGGGAACTCCATATTCACCACGACATAGCCTCTGTAGGGGTACGCTGAGTCGGCTAATCCCCAAATGGCTAGACGAGAAATGGGAAGTATGGGGACATGAGACAGATGTTTTTTGTACCAGTCCTCGAAAATAATGGTCACATTGGAACCAGAATCCATGAGAGCATCACAAGAAAAGTCATTGACTTTGATGGTGGCAATTGATGACGAACCTACGAGACCTTCAGGTAAGTCGGCGTCTTTATCAGGTGTTTCTACATTGTTGACCATGGCAACACTCTCATCTCCGTCTTTTATGTTCTCTCTAGGCCCATCAGTGGCTCCTCGCACTTGGCGTATGAGCTTTTTGATTACTTTTTGGGCATTTTCAGGGGCAGTGCATTTTGGTGCAATATGCCCATTTTCGCCGCATCTATAGCAGAAGTACTCAGCCGACTCTTTGCCAGGCTGAACTTTAGACTGCGCAGGTTTATAGTTTAAAGCTGCTTTATGTCTGGGGTACTCAGTTGTGTCTCTGAAGTTTGGTTTTGGCTTCACTGACATTACACTTATCTGCTTTTGTAGGGCTTTTACTTCTTTTCTGAGTGACTGTATTTCACTGCTTGTTTCAGTTTTTTCTTTTTTCTTTTCCTTGGACTCTTTTGCATAGCAGTCTTCACTAGCTGACTGAACCGGCTTGCTCATTTGCTCACTCAACTTTGCTTTTAATTCTTGAACCTCAGCTCTGAGATCAGTTTGCTGACACCTGTCTGACTCTGTGTCTTTCTCTAGCTGCACCGTACGTACATGCTGGCGGTGAATAGGCTTTCTGAGGCTCTGCCTAGCTGCTTCCCGCTCTTCTTCTTCACGAATCTCTTTTAGCAAGTTCAAGAATGTTGGGGGGTCATCTCGCCTGTCCCTTAAATTCAACTGAAGTAGCATTAGGTCGGACTCAGTTGCACCTTTCATGAGCTGTTCAAGTCTAGCTTTATTTGCTGCACTAACTGAAAGACCACCTCTCTGCACTACTTTAGTGAGCAATCTCTCCAGTCTACGCAGGAACTCTGACAAACGCTCACCTGCTCTCTGGTGAAGGGATCTGAAGGAAAAGTAAAGATCCTCCCCTGACTCTGAGGTTCCAAAGGTACTTTCTATAGCTTGTAGGTACTCCATATGACTAGCGTCAGCATTTGACATGCGAACTGCTTGGATTATCTCTAAAGCTGGACCTTTGAGACTCTCAATTATCCTTCTCCTTTTCTCTCTGTCTGAGCACTCACACTCTTCTATCATGAGCTTTGCCTGTTCAAGCCAGCTATCTAGGGGCTCTTCACCTTGTGGAGTGGGGCTGACTCCAGAAAGGGTACGTAGACGCCTGTATACATTACTATCAGCAGGTTTTGGGGTTCTGTGTAATACATCTCCAACTGCGCGAATGATAGCCTCCGGACTGTCGCTCCAGGATGGGCTGGGAGCACACATCTTCTGGACATCGTCCATAGTTTTTCCCTCATCGTGGAGAAATTTGGCCAATTTCTCTGTGAAAACTTCTGAACTGTCATCTGGCTGCGCTATCACAGTTCTCCAGCTATCGCCTCCCTTGTGCGGAATTATTTCTGCTGGGACTTTTGAGGGGTCAATTACTTCCCGGCACTCACATAACACTGTTAGAGTTTGGTGTCTGGCGTCAAACATTTTTCCTCTCACTCTAACTCTGCCTAATGCTTTTATGTTTCCTAGTTCCTCCTCAATACTATTGACATCTGCATCTTCAGGGATACCATGTAACATAAGGGCATGTGCTAGGTCTAGTCCCTCACCTCGGCACCAATTACTCAACTCTGGCTGCGAAGGGGTACTCATATTTGCCAAGTTTTACACAAGCTAGCTTTAAAATTCTGATAACATCCAAGGTTTATTTTGTAGAAAACTATGGTTAGCAGGTTGTCTACTGGGAATGTTTTTTTTTTTTTAAAGGGAAAATCTTTTAATTACTCTATCTCAGCGGTGCCTCCAATTATGTAGCACCCGACCCATGTAGCTATTAAAGTTACTAAATGAATAACGGGGGTTGTAGTACGGCCCTGGGTACTTTTATCTGTGGCTGTCCGTGTGACCTGTATAACAAAATAAAGTTACCAGTGTAAAAACTCTTACACTAATAATAGTTTACAAATAAATTATGGTGCCTCCACTTAGCAGGAAGATATGATATATATCTCTCTTTTTGAACCTACTAAGAATTGTGTTTATAACTCCTTTTCCCTCTAAATACACCTTAATGAAATGTAAATATGACACACACAGTATTTTATATATAAATACTGAATTTAGTTATAAAAATAAACATACATCACATACAAAACAAAATACACGGTATGCGGTATACAAATTAAATGTTTCCCATATTTCTGTTAACCTTTTCTCAAAATGTCCTTTTTCCCAAAATAAAATAAAACTTAAATAAAACTTGTTGCAGGCCTGAGTCGACGCTCGTGAGCGGTGAGGCCTAAAACAAATGGCCGCTTCACTTGCCAAGCAAGCTGAAAATAAAAGGTAGCACGTGCACTGTTAGTTCTTACTCACAGTCCTTGGGTGAAACAGGGCAAAAGATGGGGTAACCTGGCGATGTAAGGTGAGGGGGAACGATGAGTGAGCTTGACGCCGACCACCGACGGGACCCAGTCCTGATGTAGGATAGCCGAGCCTGGAGACGTCTTCTCTCTTCCAAAAGAGTCCAAGGAGAGCTTCCTGGTCCTCAGTCTAACATGTACATGACAGTTTTTCTTAGTCACTTAACTCATACTAAAACTCATGTCGAGCTTCAAACCAGTGAAAAGCATTAACACACACTACCAACGCACAGTAACATCAGCTGCTACTATAGTTAAGCATGAGCTAATATCACTAGCATGCTAATTGCTAATAGCATTTTACTTTACACACTACATCATGATGAAGTGCCACAAACAATACACACATAGGCTATTTACCTTCTGCAAGTTGCCATATATCCATGAACCTTCGGTAAACTCTGCATCCACCTCATTAATGGACATAAAACTCCAGCAACTTATACAATGTTCATACGTTCTGATTTCCTCTCGTCGTCAGACGACAAACCATGTGCGTCAGACCAAACAGAGTCTCCTCTACATCCCGCCCCTTCACCTCTCTGATTGGCTAAACACATTAGTAACAACCAATGACATTTACAAAAGGGAATGATTGACAAGGTTAGGTTTTCTAGGCTAGGTTGAACGTCAACCACGCTGCTTCTTGTGCACACTGCACAGCAAACAAACATGAATCTTAAAGGACCATCACCAAAATAATGACAAAGATATATTCATCTGCTTATAGCATGCTTTTAAGTCAATATGAACTGTTTTAACAGGGTTGAACATACATTTATACATTTCAAGATTATTTATTCATCTTAATTATTTATTTACATATTTATTAGCCTAAAATGAAATGCTTTTTTAGACTGGGCTACATATAAATGGGAGCTAGGGCTCTGTCCTGTCTGTCTGTCTGTCAAGTCAAGTCAAGTCAAGTCAAGTCAAATTTTATTTATATAGCACCTTTCATACACAAAGGCAATTCAAGTCAAGTCAAGTTTATTTATATAGCCCTAATTCACAAGCATGTCTCAGAGGGCTTCACAGAAAGTATGTCTAGCTAATTCTAGCTGACACAACAGTAACAGTCTGTCTGTTTGTTTCTCTGTCCCACTGTGATGTCATAAATCCCACTGTGACATCATCAGTGATGTCATAAATTCCACTGTGACATCATCAGTGATGTCATAAATCCCTCATAAATCCCACTGATGAAATCCCACTGTGACATCATCAGTGATGTCATAAATTCCACTGTGACATCATCAGTGATGTCATAAATCCTACAGTGACATCATCAGCGATGTCATAAATCCTAGTGATGTCATAAATCCCACTGTGACATCATCAGTGATGTCATAAATCCCTCAAAAATCCCACTGATGAAATCCCACTGTGACATCATCAGTGATGTCATAAATCCCACTGTGACATCATCAGTGATTTCATAAATCCCACTGTGACATCATCAGTGATGTCATCATCAGTGATGCTGGTCTCACCACACACCAGCCGAGCTGCAAATGCGAGCTGCAGGGCCAGCTCGGCGAGGAATCAATCGCGCATAGCGCGCGAGATCCCTAGTAATTTAAGATGTCACTTGAGCAATTGTGATGTCATAAGTCCTTCCTGGCTGAGGCTATTTAAGTGGTGGAAGACGCAAGGCCAGTCAGTCTGCCAGAAAGCCATAAGAAGAAGAAGCCGCTGCTTACGTACAATAATTTCCCTCCAAATACGATAATTCTGAACCTCAGGTACGATAATTCAACATTTTCCACCTGGCAATACTGGATCCATCCATCTTCAAACCGCTTATCCAAGGTCGGGTCGCGGAGGTAGCCATTTCGCAGCAGGGGAGCCTAAAACATCCCTTTCCCCGGCCACCTTAGTCAGCTCTGACTGGGCGATCCCAAGGCGTTCCCAGGCCAGCGTGTTGATAATCTGGGGCAGTGGTGGCCCAATGGTTAGAGAAGCGAGCTTGTGACCGGAAGGTCGTCGGTTCAATCCCCGGGACCGGCAGGATAAATCTGGGTGGGGAAAGTGAAAAGGCAGCGCTTGCCCCTCCCTCATTACCACCACTGAGGTGCCCTTGAGCAAGGCCCTTAACCCCAACTGCTCCAGTGGAGCTGATCAGTGGCCAGCAGATCAGACTGGTTGTACTGGTCAGCTTCCAGGTATGAATGTGTGTGAGAATGTGAACAGGGCACTCCTGAAAAAGAGAGCATTGCTCTCAGTGAGACTCCCCCTGTATAAATAAAGGTAAAAAAAAAAAAAAAAAAATCTCTCCACCTAGAGCTCGGTCTGCCCCGGGGTCTCCTCCCAGCTGGACCTGCCTGTAATATAATTCTAGATAGGCTACATATATATTAACGTTATAGCCTACACATCATAGAGTCTGTTATTTCTAGATAGGCTACATATATATTAACGTTATAGCCTACACATCATAGAGTCTGTTATTTCTAGATAGGCTACATGTATATTAACGTTATAGCCTACACATCATAGAGTCTGTTATTTCTAGATAGGCTACATGTATATTAACGTTATAGCCTACATGTCATAGTCTGTTATTGAAAGAAAAAGCATATCACGTTTCTTGTAAGAATTCTCTTACTTACTAAATAACCAACTCTATTTACTTAAAAGAATCCATGATTTATTACTGAAACATGCGCATGGAAGCATCCCCTACATCCCAAATCTCGTAGCTGTAATACTTCCGGTTACAAGCTTGTTCACTCTATTTAATCCCCAAGAGGGAGGAGGAGGTGGAGACTATATTAACATACAAGGGAGGAGTGTACTAAACCACTCCTTCTAGCTTAATTTTTGATTATTTTACGACAATAGGCTACATGTATATTAACGTTATAGCGTTATAGCGCTTAACGTTATAGCGTTACTTGAGCACAGGTGGCACAGGTGCAGATTAGAGGCATGCCAAATCATTTATGCACGGCGCAAATGGGATTTGGGCGCGGTGTTAACCACCAGAATTATTCACAGGTGTGGCCTGGCAATGCCTGGGCGTTGCATCAATCAGATTCCCGTCTTGCAGTACAGTTTGCGTGAGGCATGCTGTAATTCTCCCCATGCGTAATTTGGATAGTCTGTAGGCCTATTGACTGTATATATTATTCCTAAAAACAACTGAGTTTTGATGCAATTGGGTTATTTTGTTGACTGGGGTGGGACAATAGAAACGTGTTTGCAGTAAACGGCAAATACAAAATAAATGATTGGAGGATTTACAGTGGCCTCAATTAAAACTCGGTGAAACACTGAGCTGCCAGATCGGCTGTGATGCCAAGCACCCTCCGGGTTATAGCAGGTGAAGGTGAATAGACTATTGGTACCAGTTTTCTCAATTCATTTACCATAACCTCTCCTTGCATGTGATAAATTTCTCAGTGAATTATAGTTGATTGCCTCACCGAATAATCTGCTGGTTACCCAATTTGAGGGCAACGGGAGGAGGTGGGGAGGGAGAGCAGGGGGAGTATGAGAGACTATATGGAGAGAACAGGGAAAGGAGGGCTAGCTGACACAACAGTAACAAATTACAGTAGTAATAATAACACATCGAACAATCATATGATAGAGAAATATAGACACATTTTGCAAACGGACATATGTCGATTTCTTAGCAACCAAACTATGCTTAATTTAATTTGCTGCAAGCCTTTAGTAGTGAATCCCTTTGCCAAATAAACACATGTTCACATATAGGAGCTTATGGCTAGCTTTAGGGTAAAATGGGTGCCATGCTTTAAAATAGTGGCGGAATAGTGGGAGGGGATAGAATGGGTGCCATGCTTTGGAGTAGAATGGGTACTATGCTTTAGAATAGTGGGGGAAGGGGGAAAGAGGAGAGAGCAGGAGAGAGGGAGAGCAGGGGAATGTGGGGGAGGAGAGAGCAGGGAGAGTGAGGAGGTGGGGAGAGAATGGGAAATGTGGGGGAGGAGAGAACGGAGAAGGAGAGGTGGGAGGGTGCAGGGGAGGGAGAGCAGGGGGAATGTGAGAGAGGAGAGAGCAGGAGGTGGCAGGGAATGGGGAAAATTGGGGAGGAGAGGAGGAGGGGAAGGAGCAGGGGAGGGGAGAAAGAGGAGAGAGCAGGAGAAGGGAGAGCGGTGGGATGTGGGGGAGGAGAGAGCATGGAAAGAGGAGGTGAGGAGGGAATGGGAAATGTGGGAGAGGAGAGAACAGGAAGGGGGAAGGGGAAGGAGCAGGGGAAGGGGGAAAGAGAAAGAGAGGGGGGGGGGAGATCAGACAAACTGACTACTCTATATCTGGCTTGTCCCAAGGCACAAACAAAAGCTCAAACAACACCCCCCAGCCTACCGAACCGCCCACTGCTGGTCAGACCAATCAGAGGACATCCTGAGGGACTGCTTCGACCAAACAGCATGGGAAGAGTTCAGGGCTGCAGGGGACCTGGACAATTATGCAGAAACGGTAACAGGCTTCATAAAAAAATGCACAGAGGATATAATCCCAACAAAAATAATCAAACTAATGCCAAACCAGAAACCCTGGATCAACAGTGATGTCCGGGCTGCCCTTCAAGCCAGGACCACCGCCTTCAACTCTGGAACACCAGAGGAATACACGCAGACAAGATATGCCCTCCGAACCACTATAAAAAGAGCATGGAGAGAATATGGCAATATGCTAGAGTCCAAACTGGACTCTAACAACCCCAGGCATCTTTGGAGAGGACTCCATGCTGCCACTGACTTCAAGGGGGAGAAACAGCAATCCCCCCACACATCACCCTCCCTGCCGGACGAACTCAACGCGTTCTACGCTAGGTTTGACCCTTCTGCCAGAGTGCCTCCCCTCCTCCCCCCCTCCTCTCCTACCCCTCCCCGCCACCTCTCCCCCCCACCTCCCCCCCCTCTGCGCCCTCCAGGCAGGCGTATTCACAGACATTTTCAACCAGTCCCTCTCCCTCCGACAAGTTCCCTCCTGCTTCAAAGCAGCGACAATCATCCCCATTCCCAAGCAGCAGAAACTGACCAGCCTCAACGACTCGCGCCCAATAGCCCTTACGCCCATAGCCAGCAAGTGCTTTGAAAAGCTGGTTATATCACAGATCCGCCCCACACTCCCCCCGGATCACGACCCGCTCTAATTTGCATACTGCCCCAACAGGAGCACGGCGGATGCAGTAGCACACGTGCTCCACACCGCCCTCTCACACCTGGAGGGGAAGGACACCTATGTGAGAATGCTGTTTGTGGACTACAGCTCAGCATTCAACACCATAGTACCCTCCAGGCAGGTAAGCAAGCTCAAGGATCTGGGACTAAACACAGCAATGTGTGACTGGATCCTGGATTTCCTGACAGACCGCCGCCAGGTGGTGAGAGTGGGCAACCTCACCTCCTCCCCACTGACCATCAGCATAGGAGCGCCCCAGGGGTGCATCTCCAGCCCCTTCTGGTACGACCTCTACACCCACGACTGCGTGGCGACTCAATCTTCGAACACCATCGTGAAATTTGCAGACGACACAGCATTCGTGGGGCTGATCTCCAGGAGCGACGAGACGGCCTACAGAGAGGAGGTGGGGGCCCTGGAACAATGGTGCCAGGACAACCACCTCTCTCTGAACGTCTCCAAGACCAAGGAGATCATTGTAGACTACAGGAGGGGGCGCACACCCCCCAATCACCATCAACGGCACAGTGGTGGAAAGGGTGGACAGCTTCAAGTACCTGGGAGTCAACATCCACCAGGACCTGACATGGGCCGGTCACACCGTCACTGTTGTCAAAAAGGCCCAACAGCCACTACACGGACACAGGCGCCTGAAGAAATTTGGGCTAAGGCCAGAAATCCTTAGGGACTTCTACAGAGGCACCATTGAAAGCCTGCTGACTGGCTTCACCACCTGGTACGGGAACTGTACCACCATGGACCGCAGGGCGCTACGAAGAGTGAGGCGCGCGGCCCAGCACGTAACAGGATGTGAGCTGCCAGAACTGCAGGAACTGTATAACCAGCGGTGCCTCAGGAGGTCTCTGAAGATCATCAAAGACACAAACCATCCCCACAACAGCCTGTTCTCCCTGTTACCCTCAGGAAGGAGATACAGGGTCCCAAAAGCACGCACAAATCGCTTGAGGGACAGTTTCTTCCCGCAGGCCACGAGACTCCTTAACATACACAAATAGTGTAGTAGCTGTACTGTACCGTACTGTAGCTGCTACCATTATGTATGTCTAATGTTTAATTGTATGTTTAATTAGGTATATGCTATTTGCACCTGTACGTCAAATACGTCCAATTTAAAATGTTTAAGCACGTCTAAAGTATGCACATGACATGTGCACCTATGTGCAGTGAATATGCCACTGTCTCTGACTTGTCTTATCACTATACTGCCTTATTGCTTGTTGTGTCTCTTGTTGTTTTTGCACTCATATGCCCTGTTATCTTTGTACTATGTTGTAAACGGAGTTCACAGCACAATAATTTCACACGTGATACTTGTACTACGGAGTGACAATAAAAATCTTGAATCTTGAATCTATAATTCACTGAGAAACTTTATGGTATGGGGTTATGGTAAATGAATTGAGAAAACTTGTACATTATAGCCTACTTGCAATAAGCTATTCACCTTCACCTGCTATAACCCGGAGGGTCGTTGGCATCACAGCCGATCTGGCACAAGCCTCGGCACGAGACGACTTTTAATTGAGTCCACTGTAAATCCTCCAATCTTTTCTTTTGTCTCCGCCGTTTACCCGCTGCAAACACGTTTCTATTGTCCCACCCCAGTCAACAAAATAACCCAAATTGCATCAAAACTCAGATGTTTTTAACAGGTATATGATGTGATGGTGTCATTATGAAATAGGGATAATATATAGAGCCTATCCAAATTACGCATGGGGAGAATTACAGCATGCCTCCCGCAAACTGTATTACAGGGACTGCGAGATGGGAATCTGATTGATGTAACGCCAAGGCATTGCCCGGCCACACCTGTGAATAATTCTGGTGGTTAACACTGGCCAAATCCCGTTTGCGCCATGCATAAATGATTTGGCACGCCTCTAATCTGCATTTGTGACGAGTTCTGCTCCCCCACGAGTAATTGCATTTTTGGTCTGCTTTAACTTAAAAACAGGGAGGTCACGTTTACCCAAACAATTCTATCATTTTTAACCAGTTATGTTTCTGTATAAATCATTACAATATGCTCCCGTGAGGTGGAGATGCGTTTAGCTGCTGCTGGGCGGGGGTGCAAAACTCGGCATAACACCTGGACAGCGGACTGAAATCTTCCCTGCCTTAAACAGGTGCGCAAGTGCAAATAGGGGATATCGCCTGTACGAAGATAGGGCCCAGTGTTTTTAAAGTCTATACCTTTCAACCGTGAGTCACATTTAACGTTTTTGTTATTTAAGCCGAACCCAAACCATACCCCTAACGTTGGAAAGGCAGCGAGGTTTTCAAATTAACCCCCGTTTTGTCTCAAATTTACGTCGAGATTGTAGGTTTGCAGAAACATAAAATGCAAGTTTTAGAAAGGTAAAAGGCTGACGTTTTATTTCAAATTCAGGTTGAGATTGTACATATCCCTGGATTGCAAGGCCGTACATAGTCAACATTTTATTGTGGTGATTGGGTTGGGAGGAGAGGGGAAACCAAGGTCAGACAGAGACAGACAGACAATCAGAAGGGAATGATACAATACTGCAGGATTTCACTTTGAATTCAATACGGCAGGATTTCACTTTGAATTCAATGCTGCAGGATTTCACTTTGAATTCAAATGACAACCCCCCATTAAAGCCCAGCAGACGTCTCTTAAGCCCAAAACTGTAGCTCTACATTACAGTATGGGCTCCTAGTTCACCGAGGCTGAGGTCAATCTAATGAGGGAATGGAAAAACTGACTTCTCTCTCTCTCTCTCTCATTCTTTCTTTCATTTTAACTATGATGAATTTAACATGCCGAAGATCATGAAATCCAACCGAACATGAAAAGCCTACCCACAATGGCCAGACTTTCCAGGTTTGTTAACTCAGTTGAGTAACTTTCCCAAAGTGTTTGAACTGTGTCCATTTGCGATAAGTGTAGCTGCACTTCCTTCTGCGATCTGATGATCACGGCCGCTCCGCCACGCTTCTGCAGTTTCCATTTCCTGTCAGAGACGGCCTACATTATGTCAGCCGGCCTACATTCTGTCAGAGTCGGCCTACATTCCCACCGATAATGAAAAGAAAACTTGCAGCCTGGATTGGTGAGGCCATTTCCCACACTGGAATGATTGGATCCATTCACTCTGTTACAGCGGAATCAAGACAGCACTTTCCCGTGAGTTTGTCTGGTGTGTACGGTGGATGTTGGCTGGGTTTGTCATCACTAATATGTTCCATCTCAACTCTGTCTTTTTCTATCTGAGGCCAAATTCGTCTGATATGGGTTTTTGAAGGCCGATACTGACGCCGCTATTTCCGGATTGAGGATGATATGTTTTCAATCAATCAAATTTATATATATTTTTCTTTATTTAGGACAAAAGGGTAAAGACCAAGATTTCCATAAAATACACAACATCATGAAATGCATGTGCTAAGAAGACCAGGGAAACCCCAAGGGGCTTGTAAAATGTCTCCCTAAAAAACTATTAGTAAATGATACAATATAGTGTTACGAAACCCCAAAAAAGAAGAAAAAAAGTTAAAAACAAGAAACAGACTAAAAACAAGCAAAACAAAACAGAAAGCAATATAAACAATTCAATAGGCAAAGTAGCCTATACTGTTAAAAAGGGAAGGGGGAGAAGGACAGAAGTAGAATGACTTAATGAGACTGGTTCACCTCAAACTTCCTCAAATTAAACAGTGATAAAACGGAAATCCTTTTAATTGGTACCAAATCCACACTTTCCAAAGCTGACAGTTTTTCCCTCACAATTGACAGTTCCTTAGTTTCCCCCTCCCCTCAGGTCAAGAGTCTGGGTGTCATCCTCGATAGCTCACTCTCCTTCAAATCTCACATCAATAATATCACCCGGTCTGCCTATTTCCACCTACGCAACATCAATCGTCTCCGCCCTTCCCTCACCCCCCACACCACCGCTATTCTTGTGCACAGCCTTGTCACTTCCCGCATCGACTACTGTAACTCCCTCCTCTTTGGTCTCCCTCAGAAATCCCTCCATAAGCTCCAACTGGTTCAGAACTCAGCCGCCCGCATCATCTCCAAAACCCCCTCCTTCCATCACATTACCCCTGTCCTACAGCAACTTCATTGGCTCCCAGTTAAATTCCGCATAGACTTTAAAATCCTCCTGCACACATTCAAAGCCATCCACAACCTTGCCCCTCCTTATCTGTCTGACCTCCTCCACACTGCCACCTCCGCTCCCTCAGATCCTCCTCCTCCATCCATCTCTCTGTCCCTTCTGCCCGGCTCACCACCATGGGGAGCAGAGCTTTCAGCCGCTCTGCTCCCAAACTCTGGAACTCACTCCCTTCTGACATTCGTAACATTGACACCCTCCCCCTGTTCAAATCCAGCCTCAAAACTCATCTCTTCAAAGTAGCATATTCCCTGTAATTTCCATGGTGTTTTCTTTGTTTACTGTTTAGTTTCTTTGTTTTTTGTTCTATCTTATTTCCCTTCCACTCTTTTATATTTTATACTGTTTGCTTACTTGTTGCTCTGCATCTGATTTTACCCTGTAAAGTGTCCTTGAGTGACCTGAAAGGCGCTTTTAAATAAAATGCATTATTATTATTATTATTATTATTAAGTATCGATAATTCATTAAAGAGGGGTTGCAAATGAGCTAAGTAACTTGCATGTGAAATTATTCGAACACAGCGTTTTTGAAGGAGGTAGGTACAATTCAGCTTGGTAGGATGGGTGCTGGCCCAAATAATATTGCAATAATTAATGTTAGGATAAATCATAGAATAATACAACATCTGAGTCGTTTTTTGTCCAAACAATAGCGAATTTTCCTTAAAATACCAGTTTGGCAATTTTGGATGACATTTCTTTAGAGGTTTCCAGCATAGCTTGTCGTCAATCAATATGCCTAAAAATCTGGAAGATGAAGTTACTGAAATGTTATTGTCGATCATCACCTCTAAACCCACCTCACACCCATTCTGTTTTTTCTACAATTAAATATTAAGAAGTTTGTTTTCTTCAAAGACAATTTGTTAGATTTAAACCATGCTGAAAACCTGTGAAGTTCCTTGACTGTTGTAATTAGGTACTGAAGATTGCTATGAGGAAAGAAAACACTTGTGTCATCAGCAAACAAAATTGTTGACAAAACATCAGAAACGTTATATAAATCATTAACATAAATCAAAAATAAAGGAGGTCCAAGGATAGAGATCCTTGAGGAACTCTACATTTAATATCGAGTTTGGGAGAGTCAATTCCCTTAAATTAAACATATTGTTTCCTATTCTTCAAATAGCTGGCAAACCATAATAATTAAGTATCTGAGACACCAATCGATTTCATTTTTAATAAAAGAATATTCATATAGCGCTAAATCATAACAAGAGTTATCTTGCTTTACAAATAAAGCAGGTAGAAGACCAGGCTTTTTATTTTAGACCCAACTATTGAAACAATTCTCACATGCACTGGGGATTTTACCGCGAGGTCTTGAAACAAGAGCATGACGGCAGCAAAGAAACACCCCTTTAACGGGAAAGAAACCTTGAGCAGACCTGCAGTGGCGTAACGTCATTGCCATGGGCCCCGGTGCAAATATTTGCTCTGGGCCCTACCGAACAATTATATTGTTATAGAAAATATGGACTCACTCATTATTTTTTCGTCAGGCAGATTGTTAGCTGTCTATTGTGTATTAGCAGAACCCCTGAATGGTAAACAGGAGGGGCGGCTACGCTACGTGAAGGGATATTCCTTGGTCACCAGAACCATGATGTCACCAGAACCTCACAGGAGACTCTGCTGAAGACACGTTGGAAAGAGAACGCATTTGTATTTTCCCATACGATGACGCCAATCCACTGAATCCAGTAAACTAAACTTAAAGTTATAGCATTTGTTAGCCTAGTAAGCTACATGAGGGCAAGTGCTGACTGCATAATACAGCATGGAAGTTTATTTGGAGTCAGACTGCAGCAAAAACCGTAAGTATGTTACGCCCCCCCAAAGCGTGACTTGCTCTTCATGGGCCCTTGACAGCTCTGGGCCCTACCTGCATTGCACTACCTGCACCGCCGATCCTTACGCCAGAGCAGACCTGGCTCTTGGTGGGAGTTCATCTGACTGCCATGAGCGGTTGGGTTGAGAGAGATGCACAGTAATGGCAGTAATAATGATATGTACTGTAAGAGCATAAGTAGTAATATAATCCACACAGTTACGAGAGTAGTAACAGTAGCAACTGTACAATAAAAAAACAAGACTAATAATAGTAGTAGTAGTAGTGGTGGTGGTGGGTCTCTTCCCACTGGAGTCAGGATGGAGATCATGGAGGATCTATTCTGCGTCCACGTCCATAGCTCCTGCATGAATGGGAGACACGAAGACTCTGGGAAGAATCCAAGTCAGTAACATGCATGAATGGGACATGCATGTGAACAGATGTGGCTCAGTGTGTCCTGAAAAAGACTTCTGTGCTGTGCTGTGCTGTGCTGTGCTATGTGTGGTGTGGTGTGCTGTGCTGTGCTGTGCTATGTGTGGTGTGGCGCGTCCGTGCATGACTCCCTCATTTCCATTCAGCTGCTGCCTGTGCTTCCCTGAGCTCAGGTGTGTCCCCGCTCGCACACCAATCGCACCGCCTGATACGCCCCCCCCCCCCCCCCCCCCCCCCCCCCCCCCCCCTCCCGCAGCTGGCACGTGGGTGCCTTGGCTCTCCTTGTATAGCCTCTCCTAGCGTCTTGGCACCCCGTTTGAACACAAACTCTGAGCTGACTGGACAGATGGGAGCCGCAGGGCCTGTTGTCTCTGCTCAGCCCCTTTCATAGACTATTAGTGTAAAACCCCTCATTACACAGAAAATAATTAGCTTTGCCTCAGGTGTGTGTGTGTGTGTGTGTGTGTGCGTGTGCGTGTGCGTGTGCGTGTGCGTGTGCGTATGCGTGTGTGTGTGTGTGTGTGTGTGTGTGTGTGTGGGTGTGTGTGTGTGAGAGAGAGAGAGAGAGGGAGAGAGAGTGCCAAGAGGTGGTGAAGTGAGGGTGCAGAGGAGGTGGTGGTGAAACAAGAACGCAGTCGCCAGAATTAATTGTTGGCATTTTACGTGTCCGGAAACGGTGATTTAGAATATCAAGGTCAATTTGAAACAAAACGTTGGAAAAATACGTTTCTAAAACATTTTACATTTCTGCAAACCTATACAGCATAGATTTGAAATAAACCGGCAGCTAATTTGAAAACCACGCTGCCTTTCCTACTAAACAAGTAAAACAACTTTTAACAATTTTGGTTATGCAAGTAAAACAACTTGGTTAAGGTTAGGATTATGGTTTGGGTTAGGGATGAACGGTACCTAAACCCTAAAACATTTTTTTCCAGCTTTATATCAATGTTTATGGCTATTGAGTAGTGTCAGTGATGCATTCTGGTCAAAATCTCAACATTTGGGCCCTATCATTGTAAAAGCGGTATTTTTGTGTTTGCGTGTGTTTAATGCGTGCTTAAGCGCAGTCGTATTCTCCCTGCCGCACTAAATAGCCCTATGTTTGGCATGGGGTAGGCGTGCTCCATGCCAAACCAGGCGTGTCCGCGGGGTCTACTCGCTATGCCGACAGCCCGCAGTGGCGACAGCCCGTAATGCCGACGTTTAGCAAGGGGGGTGAGAGAGGTTAAGGGTCTGGGGGAGGTTAGGTTTAGGCATGGGGGGTAGTGGGAGAGGTTAGGGTTTGGGTCTGGGGGAGGTTAGGTTTAGGTGTGGGGGGTGGGAGAGGTTAGGTTTAGGGTTAGGGTCTGGGGGAGGTTAGGTTTAGGCGTGGGGGGTGGGAGAGGTTAGGTTTAGGGTTAGGGTCTGGGAGAGGTTAGGTTTTAGGCATGGGAGAGGTTAGGGTTAGGGTCTGGGGGAGGTTAGGTTTAGGCGTGGGGGGTGGGAGAGGTTAGGGTTAGGGTCTGGGAGAGGTTAGGTTTAGTCATGGGGGGTGGGAGAGGTTAGGTTTAGGCGTGGGGGCTGGAAGAGGTTAGCTCCAGCCGGTCCACCGACACCCTGCACGCCACCTCGCTCAGCTGGTTCTGCTTGTGGGCTATCGGCATTGCGGCCTGTCATGCGGCCTGTCGGCACATAGACGGGGCACCGTGTCCGCGGCAAAATGCTATCGTTGGCATGCGTGCAATTCTTTGCGCTAAGTCGCTAAGAGCTCTGAAAAGCACCTCTTAGCGCAAAAATACCCCGCTGTGTTTGAGCGCACCATTTCCTTTTGGATAGGTCATTACCCACGGAGGTGCCACACCAGGACATCAAATTCTGCTGCTAAAATTTGGTAACCAGCAGATTATTCAGTGAGGCAATGAACTATAATTCCGTGAAAAACTTGTATCACAATGACACATGTCGTGTCGTTGAGTTGACTTCAAGTAAATGTTTTAAACATCTCAGCTCTCAAGCTCAGAACAGGGCATTTACTTCTGCTTTCCATCACAAAAACAATGTTAAACGCAAATACAACAACTTTGGTTATGTTTTGGCAAATAAAACAACTTGGTTAAGGTTATGGTTATGGTTTGGGTTAAATAACAAAGCTTAAATAATAAAAATGTAAAATTATGACTCACGGTTGAAATGTAGACTTTGGAAACAGTGTGACCCATGATCTGGGGATTGAACACGGCTCTCCGGTGTGAAAGCCAAGTGTTTACGCTCCCCATTCCACCCCCAACCACAACACACCCTTACTGGCCACCACCTCGTCATAGAGTCAATAGCAGAAAAAAAAAAAAAAAAAAAAAAAAAGCGATTTCAGACGGCAGCCCGTCTTTATTGTCACACGAACACACTGCATGCGGCCACTACACACACTCATGTGACGGTGGCCGGTGAAATATGTCCTCTGCATTTGACCCATCCAGGCTTGTCCTTTTCCTCCAGGGGGCAGGCCAGGAGCAGTGGTCGCTATTTTCCTTTCCAGCGCCCGGTGACCTTCATTGGACCATCATTGGACCAAACTTCAGATGTTGTCGTCACTGGTCGGATATATCTAGAATATCTAGAAATGTGATATGCAATGTATTTTGGTTCAGGAAAACATGATATTCGGCGTAGTCTGTGGATTGCAGGAACGTAAAATGCAGACTTTTATTGTGGGAGAAAGAGGTGGTGGGTGGAGGAGGAGAAGCTGGTAGGAGGTGGTGGTGGAGAGGAGAAGCTGCAAGGGCGAACAGGGGGAAAGGACAGGAGTACACTACAGCACCATAGGGATCTTGTGGTTAGTGGTGGGAGGGAAAATGGTTTTGATCACCATGACGAGATGTATGCTGATTAGTGGGTTTTGCAAAGGACACACATGTTAAAAAAAATAATATGCTGGTTAGATTTGGAAGGGCCGGGGCGGGGCGGGAGGGGGGGGGGGCGGTAAGGTAGTTACTGAAGTGAAAAGAGATATGTAGACCTCATGCTGGGACTTGATGCTGGTCTTATCTGATGCTGGAGTGAAATCACATGAGCTGTTCTACCTCTGCCTGACATCCAGCTACGCCTTCTTAAAGCAGTGCTGTTGGGCTTTTATTAATTTATTATTTATTATTATTAATAATAATATAGGGCCCATATATTATTATTATTGTTATTATTACTTGTTACTCTTTTCAAAAGTAATGCAATTACTTTACTCATTACTCCCTGCCATCAGTAAGTCGTTTCCTGGTAAACCAT